>NC_022014.1:53979076-53993758 GCF_000317375.1 Microtus ochrogaster | reverse complement strand
TGACCCTGAGCTGGAGGTCACAGCTGATCCTGAGCTGGAGGACCTCAGATGACCTCAGATGGAGGTCACAGGTGACCCTGAGCTGGAGGTCACAGTTGACCTTGAGCTGGAGGACCTCAGATAACCTCAGATGGAGGACCACAGATGACCCTGTGCTGGATGGAGGTCACAGATGACCCTGGGCTGGAGGTCACAGCTGACCCTGTGCTGGATGGAGGTCACAGCTGACCCTAGGCTGGATGACCTCAGATGACCCTGGGCTAAAGGTCACAGATGACCCTGTGCTGGAGGTCACAGATGACCCTGGGCTGGATGACCTCAGATGACCCTGTGCTGGAGGTCACAGATGACCCTGGGCATCTGAGCTGGAGGTCACAGGTAACCATGGGCTAGAGGTCACAGATGACCCTGTGACCACAGATGACCCTGTGTTGGAGGTCATAGGTGACCCTGTGCTGGAGGTCATAGGTGACCCTGTGCTGGAGGTCACAGATGACCCTGTGTTGGAGGTCACAGGTGACCCTGTGCTGGAGGTCACAGATGACCTTAGCCAGAGGGGAACACTGCCTTAGCACAGAAAACCTCATAGCTGAAAAGTCAAAGTTGCAGGGTATAAAAATCATGTGAAAACCACACAATGTTTGTGAAAGAAAGCAAAGTTGACACAATAGACATGGAAAGACATTCAGGTTCACTGATTGTAACCTGACCTTGTTAAAATGTGACAGCAGTTGTACAGTTAAAATTTTGTTAAGAGGTTGATTCTCAGCCGGGCAGTGGTGGCACACACCTTTAATCCCAGCACTCGGAAGGCAGGGGCAGGTGGATCTCTATAAGTTCGAAGCCAGCCTGGTCTACAAGAGCTAGTTTCAAGACTGTTAGGACTGTTATACAGAGAAACTCTGTCTTGAAAACACCAATGTGTGTGTGTGTGTGTGTGTGTATGTGATCATCCACTGCTGTCTACAGGCTCACCACCAGCTGCTGTCTACAGGCTCACCACCCGCTGTTGTCAAGGCTAGGGAATTCTACCAAGTCCTAAAAAAATCTTTTATACAAATGGAAAAACCGAGCCTCAGGTTCACAGGGATTTTAAGGAGCCCTCAGCAGTCAAAACAACCTTAAAAAAAGGAGACCACAACTAGAAGTCTCACATTTTCTGAACTTCATCTCAGCTAGAAGGTTGAGAATCTAGAAGCCTTACACTTTTAAAACATAATACAATGCTGCACAAATTGATAAAATCTGGTAATGGCACAAAACAAACAGAAGGATGAACAAAACAAACAGCCCAGAAATAATCTCTCATATATATGGTCCAGAGACAGTCAGTTGGGCTGTCAACCCTGAGTATGGTCTTCTCAACAAATGGGGTTGGAAAACTGGACACCCACAGGGAGAGAAAGAAACCAGACTCTTACTTTACACAAACAGTAATGGAGAATGAATGAAAAGTTGGATATAGGCAGAAACTGAAGGCAACAAGAGAAGCTTCATGCCACTGGTCTTGACAGTGACTTCACAGACACAACATCAGACATATAGGTGCCGTGACCACGAAAGACCAGATGGGCCTGTCTGATGCAGACACTTCTGTGGAACAGAGGACACAGGGTAGAAGGTGGCCTACAGCCCAGGGACACACCTGCCAACCACACCACTTCCTAACAGGCTCATCTCCAGATGACACAATGAGTTCCTAGAAGCCAGAAGCAAAGGAAACTCCAACAGCCTAACCACGACAGGCCAGGACAGGAAGGGACACATCTCCGAAGACAAGAGTACAAGCAAACATGTCCTAAACACCAGCAAAGTCTGTCTGTCACACTGCTGTTATCAGAGACAATGCTATCAGGTGCTGTTGAGGGGACACAAAGGGAGCCCTGGTCCACTTCCAGAGAGGACACAAAGTGGCGTGGCTGCTACAGAACACAGCATGGAGTTGTATGGCAACCAGAATTCAAGAGGCAGAGGCAGGAAGTTTGAGTTGAAGGCCATCTTGGGGTTTCTCAAGAAGCTATACAACATCTGGGCTTTTATCTAAAAGGATTGAAACCAGGATCCCAAAGAGCGGTGAATACTTCCATGCTCCCTGAAGCACCATCCAGAAAAGGCAAGGTGTGAAAGCAAGCTCTGTGTGCAGGACAGATGCGTGGCACATGTGGAGTGGTTCACACACCAGAACTGCTGGCTTCTAAAGAAGAGAGGAAAAGTCTGCACTATGGCGGAAGACAAGCGTGAGGGAGAGAAACCAGCAGCAGGAAGACACTGCCGACTCATTGATGCCAGGGGCCCAGAACTAAAAACACAGATCCCAGAGCAGAGCCAGCTGCCCAGCTGCAGACAGGGGGGCACTGATAAATGGACACAGAACTCCAGTTACTCAAGCTGACTGGCTCTGGAGCCCGTTGGCCACACTGTAGCAACAATTTACAATGTATTCTATGCTTAAAATTGTGTTAAGAGGTTGGTTCTCAGCAGGGCAGTGGTGGCACAGGCCTTTAATCCCAGCACTCAGGCGGCAGAGGTGGACAGATCTCTGTGAGTTCGAGGCCAGCCTGGTCTACAAGAGCTAGAGCTAGTTCCAGGACAGGCTCCAAAGAAAGAAAAGAAAAGAAAAAAGAGGTGATCTCTCTTCCTCAAATAGACTCTTGAAAAAAACAAGGAGGTATGGAGACATGGCTCAGTTAGTAAGGTGTATGTGGTACAAACATGAAGTCACAAGTTCAGATCCCCAGAATCCACATAAAAAACTGGGTGTAATGATAAATGCCTATAATCCCAATACTGGGGAGATGGAGACAGAAGGGTCCGTGGAGCTTGCTGTCTAAGTCAGTCTAGAACAATCAGTGAGCTCCAGGTTTGGGAGAGAATGAGACACTGTCTGAAAAAAAAAAAAAAGGTGTGTGAGTTGGGGGCGGGGTAAAGGAAGAGGACCGAAGTTGACCTCTAGCCTTCATAAGCATGTGCACAGAAAAATATAAACACACACTCACACATATGCCAAGAAAGTAAAACAAGAGCAAGCAAAGATGGGCCTCCACACAGGGATGCAGGTGGTAATTCTAGCCAGGAAGGCTTTGCTGTCCGTGCCCCCCTTGCTGGAGGGCAACACAGCTGGTCTCTTTCCTCAGTACCTAGGAGATCCTTGTTTCCTTGGCGACCACTACTTGAGGGCACCTGATGGGGGATATGACAGCAGCCTGGAGTCACCCGCTTCCTTGTGTGGCTGAAGGCCAAGGAAACTGGAAACCACCGTGGCCCACGCTGCCCTTGGTTAGGCTAAGCAGCTGTCTGGGGCCAGGCTCTGGGGCTCCTGGGCTCCACTGCTCTGACCATTTGTGAATGGAACGGAGATCCATGGGACTTTGGCCCTGCACCAGGCGCCGTTTCAGCAACAATGACAGAACAGGGCGAGGGCAGTGAGAGGCCACCCCTGCCTCACTGCCTCGTACATTCCTGGACAATGTAACCACTGGCAGAACACCCTAGCACCCAGAGGTCACTCTAGAAGACACCCTGCCTTCCCAGACAGCACTCTCTCTCTCTGCCCTGAGCTGTGTATGCGAAGCAGCAGGAACTGTTCAGGCCTGAGGAACCCAGAAATGCAAGTTCTCACACCTCCACCACACTCCCCTTCCCTGCTCGATGCTGACCCCCAGCAGCTGGCCAGCGAGTGCCGAGTGTGTGGGCACCCACATACAGCATCACTCCATCCCAGCTTTCAGACTGGCTAACTCGGGAACCTCAGTTTCCCCTTCCATGACACCGAGCACAGCTGGAGTACTTCTCTCTGACGCCATCCCCTAAGCAAGGCTCTGGACAATCACTCTTCAGAAGATTCCCTGGCAGAGGCTGGCATCGGGGCAGGGACCCAGTACATATGCCACCTGCTATGATCAGAATTAGGTGATATTTTATTCCCATTTTAGATATGGGGACCTGAATCTCAAAGTCAGGTCACGCATACGGTAAGCAGCAGAGCCAGAACCAGGATGGGGGCGAGGTGGGGTCTGTGAGAGATCTAGTAAGCATCAATCCCCCTCCTCTGCCTCAAGGAGGAAGCCAAAGGAAGCTTGAGTCACAGACCCTGGGTCAATGAGAGATGGGTCCCTTGGCCTCTTGGCTCTAACCCTTGGGCCTCCCATTCTACACAGGGACTGAGCAGGCTGCTCACTCAGAGATAAGAGGCCAGGATGTCCCAGGTCAGATAAGAGTGGCCTGGCCACCCCAGGGCTTAGACATTAACTTTTACAGCACCCGGAGAGCCCCACCAGGTACTGCCACAGCCCTAACTAAACCCAGAGACAACTGAGTCACACACAGTCCAGAGGTAAACCACCACCCTGCTGACCTGCAGGTCTCTGGGCTTCAATACTCCACCCCTGGCCTTTCCTGAGGCCATTACCATATACTGGCAAGACATAAAGAACTCAGCTGACCAAGACCAAGTGTGAAGCTCCTGAGGCCACTGGCATGCCACAAGCTACCTTAACCCTTTCCCTGCCGGAGCCTCTATTTCCCTACCTGGAAAACGACCCTTTGCAGCATCAACAGTGTAGGTCTCCGTGTGATTAGAGTCACCGTATCGCAGAACAAGCAGCTTTGTTGGTGAAAGCTGGGTGGTGTTACCCACTTGCAGGGCCTGGGCCTTGCACAACTGTCCAACAGTCTGTGGGAATCTGGCCAGAACCCAAAGGGTAGAAATCTATCTACCGATGCCTTACTGAATGGTGTCGCGTCTACACAGAACCCACACATCCTCCCACATGCTTTAAAGACTCTGGAGAGTGACAGCACCTAATTCAATGGAAATGCCAGGTAAATGGCTCTTCCCTCGTACCATTCAGGCAACACTGACTAGGAACGCTGTCTCTCTCTGTGTTCAGTACAGACAATGCAGAACCCGTAGGCACCGAGGGCTAGCTGCATACGATTAACAAGTGTTAGCTGGATGACTTTAAGACGTCCAGAAATTAGGGCAGAAACAATGCCCTGGGGCTGTGCTAAGCATTTTATTAAACATTCAAAGCCACAAGCCGTCATTCTTAACCATGCTGTATAGACAAGAATACCAAGGTTTGCAGGGTAAGGGACTGCCCCACACAGCACGTAAGTGAAGAATCGGGAATAAACTGACATTACTCTAAGACATGGGACAGCTGAACCCTCCGGCCAGCCACGAACAAGCTACCTTTTCCTCTCTGGGCCCATTTCTCCCTGAGGAAGCAGGGCTAGTGACTGTAGCTAGACCCTAGGTCAAGGGTTGGGCGTCTTCAGGCTCTCCAACACAGTGCAGAAGACAGAAGCTCATAGTTAGTCAACCAAAGCCTGAAGGAGGAAGTCAAAAAAAAAAAAAAAAAAGCAAGAGTCAACATAAACCCAGCCCAGTCATCAGCTGCAGAACCTCCCCACCTCCGAGCATCGCCAAACAATGCGGCCATTGAGTAGGGCGCCTACACCCACTAGGCTTCCTAGGACCAGCCTTGTTCCTCCATGCCAGTTCCACCCACCACCTTGCAGCAAGCTCGGGTTAGGAATCCAGCTTTCCCTGGTCCTGGCAGCGTTGGAATGAGGCCTGAGTCAGAGGCAGTAACCCTGGTTCTTGAATGCCTGCAGGGGTGGAGGTGGCAACTCTTCCCGTAGCCACCCCCACTCCATGGCCTTACTCAAAGGTGCTTGCCCAGGCCCAAGGCATCACTCAGATGGCACTGGGGTGACTCAAGAGCAAGAATGCCTCACCCCGCTCCTAGGTGGACTCTCCCAGAGGTTAGGGATCCTGGCCTCAGGCTCAGAGTCCCCAGGGCTGGAGTCCTGGCCACTGTGCAGGAAATGTGAAGTCAGGGCTGGGCTCAAGCTCTCTAGGGAGGACCAAGGGAGTCCCTTTTCTGCAGGGAGGATTTGGTTTGGCTGACCAGCTGGCTAGTCACCATTTCATAGGTTAGCCAAGAACAGTGCTGGGCCCAGAAAGGAATCAGCCAGTGCTATTCACAGGCATAGCTACCAAGGACTCAAGACCAGGACTTGGAACCCTTCAGACAGGGCACGCAGGACAAGAGCCGTATCAAGATTGTAGCAGGCTCCTGATCAGCACTGTCACAACCGACAACATATTTTTTTCACTTTATCATACTTATTTTATTATGGTTAATATGCTTTTCCATGATGACTAGTGAGGCGGGAATTTTATATACCCGTTGGCCACGAGCATGTCTTTTTTTTTCCCAAAGCTCCTCCCTCTTTTTCAATTGTACTCCGGGAGCTTGGCCCAGTGGTTAGCTGTGGATCTCTGCATCTGCTTCCGTCTATTCCTGGATGGAGGGTTCTAGCTTTTCTGGGGTTGTGGGCTGTAGGCTGATTATCCTTTGCTTTATGTCAGGTACCCACTTATGAGTACAGACTACATGTGTCTTTCTGGGTCCAGGCTACCTCACTCAGGATGATTTTTTCTAGTTCCATCCATTTGCCTGCAAATTTCAAGATGTCATTGTTTTTTTACCGCCGAGTAGTACTCCACTGTGTAAATGTACCACACTGTCTCTATCCATCCCTCGGTTGAGGGGCACCTAGGTTGTTTCCAGGTTCTACCAGTCATCTTTTTGCCACTACATGCAGAAACCTCCTCACAGAGATTCCTGCATTCAGGGGGTCTAGTCTGATCCTGTGCAGCTTCTGCCGCTATCACTGACTACACAGTTTACTGAAGGTTTCATAGCACTGAGTCCCTGAGAGGCAGGGTTGTCACCAGAGACAGGAGGTGACCACGGGGCAGTAAGCACAACAAGCTGGTACCACCTGCCAGCTCACGGAGCCGGAGAAGTAGTGCCAGGGTCCTGGGTCCCACCAGTGAATGACAACGGACTACGCAGTTTTTGCACGCCTTCCCACGTCACAGTCTTCACAGAGCCAAAGCATCTATGTGGCCAGGGTGTGCTGGGGCCTCCACCGGGAGCATGTAGCTCTGCCCCTAACTCAGCTCAGAAACTGCAGCCTCATCTGTCAAGCTTGGGCAACCACAGCACCAACCTATCTGGATGCCTAGTGTTCGGCAAGGACACCAAATGCAGCTCTGCCAGCAACGCCAGAGCTGCAGTCACTCACTACAGGACACTCGCAGTAACCAGCCCAACTCCAAACAGGTATCCCCTGCACCTACAACTTCCTGACCCATTATGATTGCCTCTGTGTATAAGCCAATGACGGCTAGATGAAGAATGGCCCCGCCTGCTAGGGGTGGGGGGTGGGCGTCAATCCCATGAGACCAGCCTGTGGAATGCAGAACCCACACAAGTGCTTTCATAATGGGGCAGAGGTCACAAGAGCCACAGAGCAAAGGTTCTCTCGGGGACAATCCTGCTGAGGCCTCCTGGGAGGGCAGCAGGGGAGTGGCCAGCAAAAAGGAGACGCCCCAAAATACAGAACAGAAGCAGTAAACATTGGCCCTGCTTCCTGCCTTGAACTGCGATGGGTCCTTGTCATGTCCAGGAGCCCTGGTAGAGTGAGGGCAGGTAGGCTCGGTTCTGCATGGGGACCCTCAGGGCTAGAGCCACAACCATGAGGCAAGTCAGAGGACTGGGTGCTCCTGCATAAGATGCTGTCTAGGGAAGGTTCATGCTAATTCTGAGGCTGGGGCAGCTAGGCTCGCCCTTCCCTACAGGAAGCTACACACTCCAAGGCCAGCATAATCCTAGAGATTATCCTAGGCTCTGCTCCGCCTCTTCAGTTTCTCCTGCCTTTCACAATGTTACCAGTGGGACTCAATCACAGCCAGCACTTGAATCCTCAGGGGACAAACTTCATCTGAACCACAGCACCCTCCCTGAGTCTCCAGGAGGCCATGTGTAAGATGGGGGTGGCAAAAGGAAATGCACCTGCCTCAGAGGACAGAGGGGCCTGTGTAACCACAGTACAGAGAGAGGGAGGGAGGGAGGGAAGGAGAGAGAGAGAGAGAGAGAGAGAGAGAGAGAGTTAAGAGACACAAATGGTAAGCAGAAGTTAGTGACTATCAGGGAGCCCAGGAGGAGCAGGTCCTCAGAGCCCATGCCCAGGGGTCACACACCCCTGAGAAGGACTGCCCTGGCCATTCAGATGGCTAAGGATTCAGAATTAAAAATTACAATAACAAATAGGGGGTGGCGGCACAGGCCTTTAATCTCCGCACTCTGGAGGCAGAGGCAGGTGGATCTCTGTGAGTTCAAGGCCAGCCTGGTCTACAGAGTGAGTTCCAGGACAGCCAGGTCTTTTACACAGGGAAACCCTGTTTCGGGGGGAAAAGGCACAATAATAGAAGGGGCAGGCTCATTCAACAACAGAAGAGGTGGGCTCAAAGGCACAGACCCAGCTGCCCAGGGAGGGGGACACTTCTTGCCAGGTCATTGTGTCAGGGAAAGAAATTAGAGACCTTGAGGGTGGGGATGGGAGGCAGAAGTGTCCTTGTCTAGAGGCACCAGTCCTAGGGGTCACTCAGGCCTCATGACTCCAGCCCAGCACGCCCTGAGCTGAACTGCACGGTGTATCTTCCTCTTTAATTGACTCCTTTTACGTCTTTCATAGCGCGGACTATACTACGGACTGCAGTAGGTATAGTGTTGATCACCTAGGATCCTTTATCACTCTTTGTATTTAGAATGTTCAAAGTCCCCTGCTAGTGATTCTGAACCACGTGCAGACACGCACACACGTGCACACATTCCCTTGCTGGAACTCCCCAAGGCAGGCCTCCTAGCTTCTGTGCATCCCGGCCTGAGGAACAAGCCCTGTGGGAGGAAATGGCTCTCGGTGCTCTCTTCTGGAAATACATCCTCTTAGTCACCTCTACTCACTTCGGCTTTGGTAAAAATGTAGAATGAAGACTATTTCATTTCCTCTCAGTTTCACCCTAAGAGAGTCGGTGCAGGCCGACAGTCGAGGATACTGAGGTCTGTGGCTACCTGACAGGCACATCCCAGTCTCGGGATGTGTATCTGAGGGCACGTGTGGCCTGCGGCATGTACCACAGGTACCAGTCTGTGTCCTAGTGCCACAAAAGGCAGGTGTCTCCCCACCACGGTGGCAAAAGGCTGTGGGAGGGAGGGACTGTTGGCTCTCACCCAGGGCCATCTGGACAGGGACACTTGGCAACATCTGGAGACAACTTGGGATGTTGTAACTTGGAAGGAAGGTATCCTGGCACTACTGGGTAGAGGCGAGGGATGGCGCCAAGCCGGCCATACCCAGGACAGCCCAGCAAGGCTCACCTGTTCCAAACTGCCCAATGCCGAGAGCAAGAAACCTGGTGCAGACTTAACAGTCTCAAAAACCCAGGTCCTACTCTGGGGCCACATGGGAAGGAGTAGGCAAGTGGCTTCCAGCAGCTAGTCTCCACTCTTCCCACACGATGTCTGTGGTGGTTTCATCAAGAGAGGACGCCACAGCTAAAAACCCGGGGTTCACAATGAGCAATGAGAAGTGGGCTCCAAGGTGGGAGAGACCGCAAGCACGGTGCCCAGGCTCTGCCTGTCCACTACTCAGTGACACACACAACAGGTCACTCTGGTCCTTCACCACCCCACCTCAAGCAAGAAGCCCTCCTGACCCGGTGTGGCTTGGTCTGCCCAGATGTCCTTACCACAAGACCATCCCCCACGGGGAGCCTGGCAGGAGGGCGGAAGTGTTACCTTGCACTGAGGCTGCGCATGGCCCTCCCAGGGGACCTTCCCTGGGGCAGGACCCAGACCAAGGCTTCATTAGGGCAAAGGGCTCAGCCACAACAGAACACCTTTGTTTTATTTCCATGGCAGCGGACCCAGTTTTCCACTTAAGGTGGTGATATGAACGCTTCTTTTTAAATAAGCGCACTTAATATCTGAAAAGTGAGATTGTCATTTTGAAAGCCACAAGTGTTGGGGCTGGGAAGATGGCTCAATTGGCCTGCCAGGCAAGTGTGAGGGCATCCTAGCACGCACAGAAGAAGCTGGGTACGGTGGTACACACACCTGCAGTTCCAGCGCAAGGCAAGTGACGGTCGGATCCCTGGAGCTCAAGAGGCCGGCCAGCCCAACAGAATCAATGAAACCCAGGTTCTGTGAAAAACGCTGCCTCAAAGTTAAGGTGGGAAGTGACTGAAAAAGGCACGCAATATTGACCCCTGGCCTCCACACACTTGTGCGTGGTGGGATGAACGGGGCTACTTTACTGTTAGCTGTTCTCCCTGCCGTGAGGCTCTCTCACTGCGGAATTCCTAGCCCCTAAACCGGTGCTACTGTGGACAAGTCAGTCCCATTTCATTTCACTCTGGGCCAGACTCCAGTCAAGGTAGCGTCTGCTTGGTCCTCTATGGCACCTGTCTCAGGGCCTCTGAATTTCTGACTGTTGCTACTATCAAATTTGCAGAGGTCTGCCTCCACCTAGGTTTCTGGGATCGGTTGAAATGTCCCCGCCCTTTCTCTGGAGGGAGGTTTTCTCCTTCTCTATTGCAGGCCCTGGCTCCTGACCACACTCCAGAAACCTACGTCCAGGGCACTTCCTCCCTGGACTTGTTCTACCTCACTTTCCACTCGCTCAAGTCCTCCCACTCACGTCTGTGTTTCAGAGTGTGACCTCACTTTGTGGGACAGTAGGTAGAGAGGGCTCACACTGCTGTGAGAAGGGTCCATCTGCCTGTGCGGGATACAGGAGCTTGGCGGACAGCCAGCTCCTCTACGCCCATTCCCAGGAGCAGCCCGGTCTGGTTCTGTTACACACCTACATGGGATAACATGCTCCTGAGACCACACGGGAAGCTTGGGCCTCAAGACACCCCACAGAGGTGACACCACAGCCAGTGTGGCCTCCAGCCT
The DNA here is from genome assembly GCF_000317375.1 of Microtus ochrogaster. NCBI lineage: Eukaryota > Metazoa > Chordata > Mammalia > Rodentia > Cricetidae > Microtus > Microtus ochrogaster. Next base: position 53,982,941 of record NC_022014.1, on the reverse strand, counting down.
TCAATCTCAGAACCACACGGCTTCTCGCCTTGCTTCTCTCCAACTCCTATGCATCCTGTAAGACACAGTTCAAAAAAATGTCTCTTCCCCTGGTGTGGTCCATGATCCACATCACATCCTTAGGCTTCCGGCTGGATCTACTCTGAGCTGCTTCCCGACAAGACTCAAAGCTTTACCTCTTGCCCCCAAAGCTGACACAGAATGTACTTCCCCTGAGCAAAACTGCAACTGGGTTGCCAAGGCCAAAAATAGATATTTTCAAACTTCAACCAGCATGACTCACCTAGAAGGCGCTCAAACTACAGGCTGGGAGGCAGCACCCTGTTTATGACAGGGAGGGCCAGGTGGGGCTCCATCACCCACATGACTGATAGTTCCAGGAGGAGCTGAGCCTACTGGTCTAAAGGCTGACCATGATAAGGTCAGATTAAAACCTTCACCTTGGCATCCAGGCTTTGCACAACATGGCCTCCAATTATTGTACCAGCTGCACCTCTCCCCAGGGGCTGCCCCACTCCAAGAGCAGCAATGACCCTATGAACTGAAGTTCCCTAAAGAAGTCGCACCTACACCGAACATTCCATAAAAACCGACGAACGGACTGGAATGTCAGTGAATGGGGAAGTTTGAACGCTGCAGAGACAAATTATCTTAGGCCGTCTTGGCCCCATTAAAAAGCCATTTGTTGCCCACCTCTGTGTATGACTTAATATCCTGAGATTACTACGTGAGCCCTTTTAGAATGCATAAACAGGTCCCTAGCTGTCATCAATCCAAAAGCTAAGAACTGTCAGGCAGCATCTAGGGCTATAAGAGAAATTTCCCCAATTTGCTGTAATTGATTACCTGAGGTTCCCACCAATGTGTGGATGGTGGATAGGAGGGATGGATGGAGTAATGGGGGATGGGGAGGGAGGGATGGACGGAGTGATGGGGGATGGGGAGGGAGGGATGGACGGAGTGATGGGGGATGGGGAGGGATGGACAGACGGAATGATGGGGGATGGGGAGGGATGGATGGAGGGATGGGGATGGGGAGGGAAGGATGGACGGAGTGATGGAGGATGGGGAGGGATGGATGGACGAAGTGATGGGGGATGGGGAGGGATGGATGGACTGATGGGGGATGGGGTAAGATGGACAGAGAGATGGTGATGTGAATGGTGGGTAGGGTGTCTCAACTAAAAGGGCAAAGGCACAGTAGCAGGCATGGCACCCTAACTTATTTTTAAACTCTATGTATGAAAACATATAGAAAATACATTTTGAATGAGTGGGTCCTCTGGCAAAAGAAAAATCCAAACAGCTTTCATTTTTTGCTTTTCCATATGTTCCCATTATTCTTCAGTTACTACCCAAGTGACATCAGCCATTTCTTCTTTCTCTAATCGCTTAAAAACAATTATTACTATTACTCATAGACAAAAATCTATGTCCTGCCTGGTCCCAGAATCGTTCAGTACCAAAGAAACACACAGAAGCTTATATTAATTGTAAACTGTTTGGCCTATTAGCTCAGGCTTATTAATTAACTAGCCCTTATAATGTAAATTAACCCATAATCCTTGTCTATGTTTAGCCACGTGACTTGGTACCTTTTCTCTATAAGGCATTCTCACTTGCTTCCTCTGCCTCTGGCTGGTGGTGGCATGGACCTAGAAACTTCTGTCTACAAATACTACTACTACCACCACCATCATCATTATCATTATTATCTGTGTGCAAATGCGCATGCCACGGTGGACATGTGAGGTCAGAGGACAACTTGAGAGTCACTCCTTTCCTATCTGTATTGAGCTCTGGGGACTGAACTCAGGTCCCCAGATTCGCACAGCAAGCACCATCCAGCCCTGAAAAACTAGTTTTCAAAGCAGCTCCAGGACACAGCTGAAGTCTGCTGTTCATCTGTTGTTATTTTCTGTTGACTGAAACCCTGAAACAAACACAACAACAATAAACACAGCAGAAAGCAGCTCCAAGAATCAAGACGGAGGAAACATAAAGTCTGGCTTCATCCTCCTTGGCCCTTTGGCTCTGAGCAGGAGGCTTGCCTCTCTGTGCCTCTTTTTCTTTCTCTGGAAAAGGGAGACCAACTAGTGACTCTTCCTGTCCTGCCCCACCCCCGGGGTCCCAGGTGACAGGGGACAAACAGGGCTTTAGAAGCTGAAGTTGGCTATGTAGATTTTATTTCACCACTTCTGACCAAGGGGCTCCCCCAAGAGATGCTCAAACAGTAAAACAAAAGATAAAAGCAACAGGGTGGAGTCCGGGGGGGGGGTGGGGAGATTGATGGGGACAGAGTCCAGGGTGGTGGGGGAGACAGCAAGTGAATGGGAACAGAGACTTAGGGGTGCAGCAAGTAACAGGGACAGAGCCTGAGGTAGACAGCAAGTGACGGGGGACAAAAGCCAAGGGAGGCCAGCAAGTGACAGAGGACATAGCCTGGGGTCTCCCCTGTTACTGGGGACAAAAGCCAGGGACAAAGCATGGGGGGTGGGCAGCAAGTGACAGGGGCCAGAGCTCTGGAGGGGAATAGCAAGTGACAGAGGGCATAGCCTGGGGTTGGGGAGCAGCAAATGACAGTTGAGGGGGGGAGTGACAAGTGACAGGGCACAGAGCCTGGGGGGCCAGCAAGTGATGGGGACAGAGCCCTGGAGGGGGGAATAGCAAGTGACGGGATGGGGGATGGAGCTGGGGGGGACAGCAAATAATAGGGGACAGAGCCCTGGAGAGGCAGCAAGTGACAGGGCACAGAACCCTGGGTAGGAGGAGCTATGCCATGGCCTATGTATGTCCTCCAAGAATTCAGGCACTGGAAGCATGGTCCCCAGCGAGGCGATATTAATGGGAGGTGACATCACCTTTAAGAGGGAAGATTCATCATGAAGTCACAGAGACAGGCCCTAGGAGGGACTGAGGAGGAAGGAGCTCCTGTCTGGGACCTTAGGAGCTCTCTGGCTCCCAATATCACCAGGAGATTTTCTTCAACAAAACCCTCCATGATTCCCACTGACCTGAGCCCAGCCAACCTTCGCACCACAGTCCGGAACCGCCAGAGCTGTGTGACAACTAGTTGTCTTGTGTTCAAGAAGCCCCTCCTCGGGCATCTCACAGAAATGGGCACCACAGACTAACTCAACCTGGGAAGGCCAAGTCCCTGTCCCTTGGCCACTGGCTTCCTCCTGCCTGTGAGGTGAGAGAGCAAGGGGCCTAGTAAACTCTACCTTTTCCTAAGCAGCCAGAGCTCTTTCTCCAGGGAACCAAGTTTCTCCACTTAGCAGGGTTAGGTCAAGTGTTCTGTCAATATAAGGCCAAGACTACTGCCCACTGGGCGTGGAAAATGGCAAAGCACCCCTGGCCAACAGCAAGCTCCCCAGTGTTCTGAGACCCGACTAAACACACCTCCAAACACACCAACCCACCACAGCAGTGTGCACCATGCGTAAAGCATCCCTTTCCGATCAGTACACGCTTCTAAACCGCCCCTCCCAGCCGCAGTGGCAAGACCTGGGCTCACATAGCCCCAGTCATGGCTGAGGTGCCTGGCACCTGAGGACCCTCAGCCACATCTCCAACTGTCTGCAAGATTCTGATGCTGTCAGATGCACCCAAAATTTACTTGAGATGTTTCTTACACACACATCACTTCATTTCCTTGGTGTCCAGATTTTGGAGGGGTATTATTTACATAAGTGTATGCATGTATATACATGTATATGGGACACACATACATATATGCATGTATATATATATGCTACTGGGCTGGAGATGTAGCTCAGTGGTAGAGCACTTGCCTAGCACACACAAGGCCCTGGTCTCAACTCTCTCTCTCTCTCTCTCTCTCTCTCTCTCTCTCTCTCTCTCT
>NC_022014.1:53977552-53978976 GCF_000317375.1 Microtus ochrogaster | reverse complement strand
CTCTCTCTCTCTCTCTTTCTCATGTGCAAGAGAAACTTGGCAGGAAACAAGTTTAGCCAGAAGCACATTCCAGGGCATCTGGATTTTGTCAACTGAACGGTGTCACCATGAGGCAAGCTGATGACAGGATTACAGGCAGGGCTGCCTCATCCTATGCAGCCAGCAAGGTCCCAGGACCCTTGCAGATGCCAGGGGTGATGGTTAGGAGGGACAAGCAGGGAAGTGGGAGAGCTGTGAGTCCTGCAGATGACACCAAGGTCAGCACTCAGACGCCCTGTCCCCACCAGGCCTCTGGGCGTTCGTTCAGAATTCACCCATTTAATCCTGGAGTGTTCCGTGCCCAAGGTAGCACGAGATGAGAATTCCTTATCGGGTGCCGTATTAAGGCTCAAGAGGACCTCAGACCTAAAACACACCCAGGTTTACTAGGGGAGCTGCCCCAAGCCGCCTCAGCTGACGATATAAAGTCTGAAATGCTCTGAGCAGGAGCAGCACCCTCTGGACTGTGTCGGATTTCTAGATGAGGGATGCTCACGCTCCACTCACAGAAGGTTAGCAATGGTCCTGCCTTGTTCGTATGCTACAGCACAGCACTCAAGGACAGAACGGACTTTTGGGACACTTCTGCTTCTGTGGCCTCAGCCTGAGTACGGGAAGTGGGGTGAATGTGAAGGGGAGGCCGAGGACTCAGCAGAAGACTTCATCTTCTCCCTGCTGCAGCCCTGACCCACACCACAGACACGGGGTCAGCATGGTGGGCATCGGGGCCCAAGCCGGCGCACTCTTACCCACAGCTTCCCGTCATAGTAATAGGCCCCCAGGAGCTTCACGATGTATGGGTGGTCGCAGGTGGCCAGGATCTCAATCTCCACAATGTAATCTTCCAGCTCCTCCTCACTCTTGGTCTCGATGACTTTGGCGGCTGCCAAGGCACCGGTTTCCTTATTTTTGGCCTGCAAAATAGAGATACGGGCGATTACAAGGCAGGCAGGGCAGAAGGCTTCCCGGCCCTCCATACAGTGTAAAAACAGAGGTGGATATCCAGGGGTCTGAGACACTGACCAGACACACCTTCCAACGGTGCCCAGGGCACACATGATATCGCCACAGGGGAGCTCAGACCAGAAAGAACATTTTATGTGCTTAGTAAGATATAGCCATACCATGGGAAACATACAAGAACAGGCTAGTGCATACACACATACACACGGACACACACACACACAAAAAAGAAAGAAAAAGAACAAAAAGTCTGAGAGAACCTATTCCTGACAGCCGGCCAGGAAAAGCCTGAAACAGAGGACTCGTGAACATTGACACTATGTACTATTTAAGGTTCGTGTGTGTGTGCATGTATTCATGTGGGGGGTATGTGCATGTATTCATGTGGGGGGTATGTGCATGTATTCATGTGGGGGGGTATG
>NC_022014.1:53968873-53977257 GCF_000317375.1 Microtus ochrogaster | reverse complement strand
ATATTCATGTGTGTGTATGGTGTATGTGGGGATGCCTCTGTGGGGGGGTCATGTGCCTATGGGGGGGTTATGTGCCTGTGGGGGGTCATGTGTATGTGTATGTGGGGGGGATGTGCATGTATTCATGTGGGGGGTATGTGTATGTATTCATGTATATGTGTGTATGTGGGGATGCCTCTGTGGGGGGGGTCATGTGCCTATGGGGGGTGCATGTGCCTGTGGGGGGTCATGTGTATGTATTCATGTATGTGTGTATGTGGGGATGCCTCTGGGGGGGTTATGTGCCTGTGGGGGGTCATGTGTATGTGTATGTGGGGGGTCATGTGTATGTGTATGTGGGGGGTCATGTGTATGTGTATGTGGGGGGGAGTTGTCCCACCTGCATCGTAGTAAACTGCCCCCTGGCTACATGCCACCTGGGCAGACCACTGCTTCTTATCTGCCGAGAAAGAGTGAAGGCTTTCCTAGGACGGCACAGTCAGGATTCTTACCAGGAGCTGCTGAGGACGTGGAAGGGAGAACTGGAACGGGGCAGGACAGCAGTGGAGCACCCAGAGACCAACACAGACGCTGCAGTCCTGCTACAGGTTCAGAGCCAGAGGGAGCCCGAAGTGGGGATTCCAGCTCGTCAGCTAACACATACATACAATAGGCTGCTCTCCCACCATGATGCCGAAACAGTAACAAATGAGCCCTGAGAATGCTGCTCTCTGCGGCTGGAGAAATGGCTCAGTCGTTAAGAGCACTGGCTGTTCTTGTAGAAGTCCTGGGTTCGATTCCCAGCACCCACACAGTGGCTCACAACCATCCATAATTCCACGGGAGGGGGATTCAGTGCCCTCTTCTGGCCTTCTTGGGCACTGCATTAGAAATAAAGGTTGGAGTTGGAGAGATTTAAAGCATGGGCTGCTCTTCCAGAGGTCTTGAGTTCGATTCTCAGCAACCACATGGTGGCACAAAACTATCTATAATGAGACCTAGAGCACACAGGCACAACACTGTATACATAATAAATTTTAAAAAAAACTTTGAAAAGGGAAATAAAGGTTAAAAATATGAAAGAAAGGAACAAAGAAAAAAGAAAATAAATGCTGGTCTCTAAGTGAAACAAGACAGGCACAAAAGCTAAATACTTATGATTCCATCTAACTGACCCAAAGTGGTCAGTGACAGACAGAAACGGAGGCTACCAGGATTGCGGGGATGGGGTTCCACTTATAGGATCCACTTATTGTTGGAGATGATTTAAAAATAAACAAACAAAAATCCTTGAGCCAGACATAGTGACACAGGCCATGAATCTCAGCACTCGGGAGGCAGAGGCAGGCAGATCTCTGTGAGTCTAAGGCCAGCCTGGTCTACTAGAGCTAGCTGCAGGACAGGCTCCAAAGCTACAGAGAAACCCTGTCTCAGAAAACTAATAAAAGGCTGCGTTCAGTGTTGATGGAGGTCACACTGATGACACAGCCATGGGCACCAGCGGCTGCTTTTCCACAAGCACAGGAGCAGTGGGTACCCCAGGGCCGTGGACAACCGAGCTCCACCTGTGCCTTCTGGAGGGCGCTGTGCCTCCGCCCACTCTGACCTCTGACCTTAGCTGACAACAGTTCTTCCTGGGCATCTATCTCCAGCCCCAGGATGACAGTACGCATTCACCCACAGGGCCAGGACACAGCAATGCGCAGCTCAGACCCCCACAGTGAAGGTGAGAAGCAAGGCCAAATTCAGAGAGGTGCCTGGACACTGCAGCCGGGTCTTCTATCATCGCAGGGTCTCTCCATTCTCTAGGGCAGCGGTTCTCAACCGTCCTAGTGCTGCGACCCATTAATAGAGCTCCTCATGTTGTGGCGACCCCCGGCCGTAAAGTTATTTTTGTTGCTACTTCATAGCTGTAATTTTGCTACTGCTATGAATCGCAATGAATCTGTTTCTGCTGGTCTTAGGCGACTCCTATGAAAGTGTCTCAAAGGGGTCACGGCCCACAGGTTGAGAACCTCTGCTCTAGACTATTCAAAACTCATACAATCCCCAGCGCTGAGAAGCCTCTGAAACCTGATGACCTTTGCTATGCCTCGGGTAAGACCCACGCAGGGGGCACTCAACAGCTACCCTCTCCCTGGCCTCAGGGATTTAGGTCTGAATGGAGAGGTGCCACCTACCCTGCTGAGAGGCACTAGTGACTGTTTACGATGGGCGTGGCCCCAGAAGGCAGGCACCAACCTTAGAAGGAACCTTTGAGAAGGAAGTGGCGGGGAGGATGCAAACAGGCGTTTTTGCTGTCTATTCTCAGTTTGGGTTATCCTAAGCTGCCAAGAGCTCCGCCCTGTGCCCCTGCAGTAATTAGGGCAGGTGGTTTCTGGGGTAGGGGGGTGAGGAACTTGGGGGGGAGACAGACAGGGCTAGCTTACCCTGGGCCCACACTTCTTAGGTGTGCTAACCTAGTTTACTATCTCAACCATCCTCCAGGGCGGTGCAGTTAGGCAGGCAGACTGAGGCAAAGTCCCAAGAGCAGAGTAGCATGTGGTCCTGGACCTCTGGAAGGCACGCTCCCACTAACCAGTCTTCCTCCAAAGTGTTTTTCAGACCAAAGGTCATGAGACCTTCAGCACCCAGCCCAGGAGCCCAGGTCAATAGGATGTGTGTGTTGGGGTGGGGTGGGGTGTCCCTTTTCCCCACCATTCAGTTTTGAGTGCTTGTTCAGAACACCTTAAAAATTCATTAGATGAGCAGTTAGAGTCTCTCTCTTTTAGAAGAGAAGTTAGGCACCTCTGGGCCTTTGGAGAGGCAGAGAGGAAGGGTGAGGCCTTTTGGGGTGGCAGATGGAAGGTCAGGTGACCACAGCACCTCCTCAACCACAATGAGCGAGGCAAAGCCACCCGTTCACCACCACCTTTCGGAGCCGAGGGTTCTGGAGAAGGCTGAATGTCACCTTGAAACAGAGATGTTTTCCTGTAGATGTGGGGGTGGGAAGGTTTTCCAGGAGCGCGCAGATCTGCTTTGCCCACACTGTAAACGCAGCGCTGACCGAAGGGCCGGGGCTTCAGCAAGGAGCCAGTGTCAGCACCAAGACTGCCCAGTCAGTGCCCGCTGCCTCACTCAGATTTCAGAACCCAGAGTCCACCAGGGAGGGGCTATGCGGTCACCGTGCCAAAAACAAATTCCTTAAGAGTCTGGCTGGGGCAACAATCCAGTCCCAAAAGGCAGCAGAGGATGTTGCAACAGCAATGATTAAAAAAAAAAAAAAAAAGGCCAGTCAGTGCTGACCACTGCCACTCCTCAGGCCTGGAAGGCAAATACCATTCTCAGGCAACAGAGGAGGAAGCTACAATTCGGACAGGCGTGTGACTTTTGAAGGACCCATCTGTCACAAGCCTGTCTGCTCCTCGGGAGCTAACCACAAGCACAGCCAGCCCCAAGCACTCACAGCAAGGGGGCCTTGACAGGTGCAGACACTGAGGCAGGCACTAGCTACATGCGTACTTCCCAGATGGCAGACTGGGGCCTGGAAAGGAGAGGATGGAGGTACTGGGTTCAAAGAGCTTCCTGGAGGCTGCCTGTTTGCGAGTCTGTCTGTCTTTCTGTTTTATGTAGAGGAAAATGGATGATCAGGTGTAGCACCATTGATCAGTTTGTAGCAACAACTATTTGGGAGGCCGGAGGATCAGTTGAGCCCAGGAGTTCAAGCCCATCCTGGCCAACAGAGTGAGACACCCATAAAAAGAGAAACCGTGTATTCAGAAGGGTGAAGCCAAGTCCAAAGTCATATAGCTGTAACTAACAGACTTGGACCCTTGGTGTTTTAAAGACCTTGAATCGAACTGCTTTCTAGAGTTGCCTATACAGTCAGCATGAGTCCTGCCTGGACCTCCATTTTTTCCTCTGTATAGGTGGAGGGTGGGGCATGATGCCCAAGCTCTCTCTGTGCTATGGGGAGAGGCTGGAGGGAGGGGTGAACTTCTGAACAAATGAGGTGCTCTTGGAGGCGAACAGGCGGGCTTCCCATAAACACACAGCATCAAGGCTTCCATCTCACCAGTACCGAGGCCAGGCCAGGGATGAGGGGGATTCCCCAGGCACACTGGTGACTGGCGGTCTCTAACCTTGGAGCCCACACCCTTGAAAGCCAACACAGTGGCGACTTGTGTTTTCTGGCCCAGACAGTCTGTGGGAACAATCCTCCCCGTTGTGACCGCCTGGGGCCCAGCCTAGAGGAGGTGGGGCCATCCTCCCAGCCCAGCCAAGAACTCTGTCCCACCCCAGGGGTGCAGCAAGCCAGTTCAGAAGCTGGGGGATCACTGAGATCTGGAAGCATGGAAGTCAGCAGAGGACCCAGACCCTTCCCTTCTCTGGCCGCCAGATGACCACTTGGTCCCCTCCCTTCCCAGGAAATGGCTGATATCCCAGAATGCAGACAGGCCTTCAGCCATAGCTTTGAAATCTAAGTCCTTGATTCCCATTCTCCAGATGGGGAAACTGTGTACACACACACACACACACACACGAACACAGAAACCCATGCCTGAGCACAAAGATGGAAGGAGAATGGGGTGCAGAAGACATGGGCCTCAGAGTCTCTGCAGCTGCCTGGAAGGGTCCTGGGGCACCCCATTCCCACTGTTCACGAAAAACTCTACTGTCTCTGGGAACTGCTTCACTCTCAGTCCGAGAATCCAGAAGGGCTGACCCCTCCCTGGCTTAGCTGCACATCCAGGCCCAAGTAGTCAGAGGCAAGCTTCGTCGCAGCTACAGGTTCAGGGTCGGGCATGTGACCCAAGACAGGCAAACTGTCCCTGAATGGTTTCTTGTCTGTTTTTGGATTTTTCTTTATATTATTATTATTATTTGCATTTTCTTAAGATTACCAGAAAGGAGCTTTCTCTTTCTCTGGGGTAGCTACACTGGCAGAGTGGAAGGGTAGAGAACTGTGGGTATCGCCCCCACCTTCCTGGCTCCTGTGCTAAGGCTCAGACCTAAGGTTCATGCATGCTAGACAAGGGCTCTACACTGAATTATGTCCCTAGTCCTGCATTTTAACCAGTCTAAGGTGGGTTTCGGTTTTTGGCACATGTATGGTATGTCTGCATGTGTATGTCTGTACATGCATGCAAAGGCCTGAGGCTGATGCTGGGTGTCTTTCTACATCACTCAGAGCTCACGGCTTTGGCTCATCTAGCCAGTTTACCCCACAGGATTGCCTGGCTCCAACTCCCATAGGTTGGGATTACGGGCTTTTCCATGGGTGGTGTGAACCAAACTCTGACCGCCATCTTACAGAGTGCTTACACTGAGCCATCTCCCCAGCCTGAATTTATTATTCATTATTGATGCTGGGGACTGGACCCGAGGCCTCCACATTCTAGGCAAGCATCCTACCATCGAGCTATCCCCATGCAGGAGAGTCTACCTTGTCACTTCTGCAGACAGTCCGCCAGAAGGTAAAGACAAGGCAGAAGCCGGGCCCACAGAGGGAGGAGCCAGAGTTCGTAGGGTTACAACACCAGAGCCAGCTCCTCATGATGCTACTCTTAGGTTTCTGAGTTCCCTGGGGACTCGGGTCATTTTTCTACCAAAAGGGAAATGAGTCTCCCATCCAGGGATGTACCCAAAGAGAGCAGGCATTACAGAAGGGCTTTAGCACCAACCACACGTGTAACGAGGGCCATCTCCACTGCCACCCTGATCAGAGAGGGACATTCACAAGATGCCCAAGAGACCTGAGATCTGGGGACCAAAGTGGCAAGTATGACCAAGACCACAGGGAAACTGAAACCACAGACTGTCCTGCCAAAAGAATCCTCTATACACGTATTAAAGAATTAAGAATGCTCTGTACATGTATTAAATTAGCAAAAGCAGGCAATAATGACCAGATGCCGGCGGCTGGGTAGTATAGCAGTCCTCATTACAGGCGAGAATATAAACAGCTTCGGTCTTTCAGAGGCAAGAACTGGCCACAGCTGCTCTGTTTTGTTTTGTTGTGTTTGAGACAGGTTTAAAATACCCTTTAAGCCTATTATCCCTCATTTCTGGGAATTTAGAGCCAAGAAATAATTCAAGAAAGACAACAAAAGAGCCATACAGGATCACACTCGTAGCCCATAACAACGGAAATGAGGTAGGAGCAGCCTAAATGCTCAATGGTGAGAAAACTATTAAATTGCTTTAATGGGACATTAGCAACCCTTGAGCACAGTAAGTGAACAATCCAGCGACGAGGAAAACCAGCTAAGCCATCAGAGTAACACAACAGGGGAATGAAATTGCCCTTGGGAAGCGTGCATGCCTACAGACAGAGAGGAGCTGAGGACAGGCCACGGAGAACAAGTGGTTTCCCTCCTGTGCCAGCTGGCAATTACACACAGGAGTCCCCGCTGAGGGTCAGAGGGTAGAAAGGCGTCTCCTGCACAGGTGAGCACTTGCCCAGACCTGGCCGTGCCCGGTCTTATAGGCTGGCAGAGGCAGCCAGCCAGAGCTGCGCTGTCCAGATGGCTGTGCTCACTACCTAGGGAGGTCGAAATGAATAGGAATAAAGCGAAGTGAAACTTGAGTTCCTCGGTGGCATTTGCCATGTGCTGAGTGCTTCCTGACCAAGAAGAGGCGGCTGCCATACTGAACACAGCAGACGAGCAGAGCAGCCTCACATCTGCAGAAAGTTCTGGTGGATACTACACGCAGGCTTGAACTCCCATCCTTCAGGCAGAAAATGTCCTCTCGGAGGTGAGAGAATCTGGAAAAGGCTTCTTTTCCAGAAAGAGAAAAGGAGATAGAGTTGGTCCAGACATTCCCACCCCTAGACACACAGCCATTGCTGAGATCTCCTAGCAACCTGGCTAGGCCTCAGGGTATAAGGAAAGGTTTCCAGCTGACCTGTCCAGGAAAGTCTATGTGTGGGTAACGGCTCAAATCTGGAGCAGGCAAGGCTAAATAAAGGTTTCAACTTTCTTGTCTCTGGATGCTCAGTGCCTATGCTAGGCATCCGTCAAAGGAGGTTCAGGCCACTGGAACCGGTGGGTCTTGGTCTGTGTCATACGCAGGGTATAGGAAACCGAGCTGAGTGCTGCCAATCACAGGGGGGCTTTGTTTCAAAGAGTGGGGAGAGGGGTCTGGCTCTGGAGGGACCAGGGACCAGGGATCCTAGAGGCTACTGTACAGCAGAGGGGGACAGGAGAGAGATTGCAAGCCCAGCAAGCAGGAGCAGGCAGGGAAAAACACCCAAGGGCTCTGCCATCTGGGAGTGGCAGCCTTATGGCCTCAGCGTAAGTCCCACAGCAGGTCTTCAGAGACAGGACACTGAACACAGGCCCAAGAGAGACAGATGTAAATTGCCTACTTCTATAGGAAAGGAAAAAAATGACCAGAGAGAGCAAGAAACCTTTCCCAGGTCACATAGCTATAAAGTGGCTTTTGGGACCTGAACTCAGGTCTGGCTCTCTGCCCAGGTCTTTCTTTACCTTAGTAGACACCACCTCCAGGGTCTCTATCCCAATGGCACTGGACCCCGATCCCCTTCATCTCCTGCCTCACTGCCTACAAGCACACACACTGAGGGTAAAGCCTCAGGGGCTCCCTGAAGCCGACCAGAAACAGCCTGAGCTCCCTGGCCAGCCCTTGTTAGTGCTGCCAGTACAGGCTGCTGGTGCCGTGGTCATGTGCAACCAAGACCTGAGCTGACTGTGAGCTCTGAAAGGCCAAGCCCACGTCTGATTCCCCACAGAGCCTGGCACAGAACATCCAGGAATGGGGTGGGGAGAACAGGGAGGGAGCCTTGAAGACAGACGCGAGGGAAGATGGATGGATGGGTGGATGAGTGGGTGGGCAGACGGGTGTAAATGAGTGGTGTGGTGGTTTGGTTGAGAAAGGCCATTACAGGCTCACACATTAGATTGCCTGGTTCCCAGTAAGTGGAACTATTCGGGAAGGATTAGGAGGTGTGGCCTCGTTGGAGGAGGTGTGTCACTGGGGGTGGGCTTCAAGGTTTTAAAAGCCCATACCATTCCCAGGTAGCTCCCTCTAGCTCTGCCTCATGCTTGTGGATCAGATGCAAGCTCTTAGCTATTGCTCCAGTACTATGCTTCTGCCGTGATGATCTAAGCGCCTGCAACTGTAAGTCCCTGACAAATTTCTTCTTTTATAAGTGGCCTTGGTCAATGTGTCTCTTCATAGAAATAGAAAAGTAGCCGAGAAAGGTGGGTAGGAGGGTGGCTAAGCAGACAGGTGGGTAGGAGGGTGGCTGAGCAGACAGGTGGGTAGGAGGGTGGCTAACTAGACAGGTGGGTAGGAGGGTGGCTGAGCAGACAGGTGGGAAGGAGGGTGGCTAAGCAGACAGGTGGGCAGGAGGGTGGCTAAGCAGACAGGTGGGCATGAGGGTGGCTAAGCAGACAGGT
>NC_022014.1:53963183-53968773 GCF_000317375.1 Microtus ochrogaster | reverse complement strand
AGCAGACAGGTGGGCATGAGGGTGGCTAAGCAGACAGGTGGGTAGGAGGGTGGCTAAGCAGACAGGTGGGAAGGAGGGTGGCTAAGCAGACAGGTAGGTGAGTGGATGAGGAGGAGGAAGGGTGTGTCTTCATTCCCTACAGAAAAATGAGACGGTCCATTTAAGACCAGAAAGTGACAAGAGTCCATGTCTTCCTGGCTCTCCATTCGTCCTGTTCTAGTTTTGGAAGATGGCACCCATTTGCCCGAGAGGAGCCAAAGCCCCTGGCTGTGCCAGGGCATACACAGTTAACCAGTCCTGCCAAGCAGAGAACCACTTCCCGATCAGTAAGTGCCCTGCCAAGCTTCAACTCAGTGACAAACGAGACGGCCAAGTTTCAGAAGTGACACTTGAGGACAGCAAAGACTCCGCGGCACAAAAGCAGAGGAGTGACAGGCCCACAGACGCACATTTAACACTGCCTCGGAAGAGAGGCCTGGTGGGCCATCCTGGCGCAGCCAGGAAATGCTAAGCCTCCGAGCCTTTTTGGCTCAGGACCAAACCCAAACAGGATCGGCCTCAAAGATACCAAGCCGTGTGGCCTTGGCCGAGGAGCAAGGCAACCCGTCCAACTTGGCCACGCACGTGGGAACCTTTGGATCCCAGCTTTTCAAACATGGCGAGGAGTCCAGCCCCAAGGTATCATGGATAATGGAGGGGAAGGGGGCATGGGCTCTGCCGCTCCCATCTTTGCCAGGCTGCCTCCTGCCTGAAGGAAGAATGTACTTTATAATAACATCTCATCTGATCCCTATAACTCACCCATCCCGTCCAGACCTCTCGGAGATACAGTCTGTGCATCACTGTTTTTTTTTTTTATCAACAGTTCTTTCCATGTTATTTTCTATTATGCTAAAAAATAACATGTACATGAAAAAAATTAAAAAATAGAATGGTACAAAAAGGAAAATCAAAATAACAACATCTCAGAGACGCTGCTCACTGCAACCTGTGTGATCGCTTCTACGCAGCCCTCCACGGCACCGCGTCCCAGGCTGACAGAGCCAGCTGTGTGACTGCAGCCACTGGAGTACCCCTGTGTGCCTCACTCACTACCTTTCTCCAGTGAGGGCAGAAAGAGCTCCTGCCTGAGAGTATCCACTGAGCTACTCTGAGGATAGAGCTTAGGACAGGCCCAGCCCAGTTAGTAAAAGAGGATTCAACGGCACACTCTAACTCCTCTACATTTTAACTAGCGCACAATTATTTTATGTATCACAGGGTTTAGTGAAACCTCTCAGTACATGCGCAGTATGTGACAATCCTGCAGTGTGTGTGTCAGTCTCGGCCACTGACCACTGCGGTATACTGACAATATTGAAAAGTCCTCTACGGAGCCAGGTATGGCAGCCCGGGCTTTTAAACCCAGCACCCAGGTGGCAGGGGCAGATGGATCTCTGAGTTCAAAGCCAGCCAGATCTACAGAGAGAGTTCCAGGCCAGCCAAGTATTATAAAGTTAGACTCCACCAAAATAAACAAAGGAAAACACTTGCCAGGTGTGGTGGCACACGCCTTTAACCCCAGCACCTGGGGGGCAGAGGCAGGTGGATCTCTGTGAGTTCAAGGTCAACCTGGTTTCAAAGAGAGTTGCAGGACAGCCAGGGCTACACAGAGAAACCCTGTCTTGAAAAACCAATTAATTAAATTATTATTAATTAATTAAAACCGCTCTATGGTTACTTTAAATTGTACAGCAAGCACGGTGCTGCCTGTACTCCCAGCACTGGGCAAGGCAGGCAGCAAGACTGTGGTGAGTTCTGAGGCTAGCCTAGGCTACACAGTGACACTGCTGGGTTGATATTCTAAAATGAATACTCACTCAAAAAAGAGAATCAAAAAAAAAAAAGAATGGCACTATGCGCACGCGTGCACGCACGCACGCACGCACACACACACACACACACACACACGAACGTCGTATTCACCTCCACCATAACTGTACAACATTACATGCTGCTTCTTCTATCCGTCCTCTCTACACCCATCAATCAACCTCTCTCTGCCTGAGGGACAGTTCCCAGGATCCCGGGTACAGGTAACTAGCATCCGAGAGCAAGTCCTCCCGTGTTCACACGTCACATCGCCAATGATCTCGGAGCACAAAGCACTCCCAGTGTCATCCCAACAGCGGCTAGCTAGTCTACGGGACAGTGGCCAGACTCTGGACTAGGTCAAGGCTGGCACCCAGGGCTCTAAGTACCTCCCAAACAGTGGCACTCAGCCATGATTTCCTGTCGCCTTGGAAGGTCAGTGGGGCCCTGGAGGAGAAATCCTTCAGAAGGAGACCAAGACTCGGAGCAAAGGCAAGGTGGGTGACATGCCCAGGACAAACAGGGCAGCATGCCGGTGCAGAGCGGCCACCACGTCAGAAGCACACACCAGCCTGAACAGCAAGCAGCACCCACTAAAAAGGCCTAGAGTGGGTTTGGGATCCCAGAAAAGGCAATCTAGAGCTATCCAGAAAAGAAAACAGAAACAAGCAAGACCCAACACTGGTTCCTCTTCCAGGATAGTCGAGGTGCCTCTCTGATACTCAGGGTGGCCTCTGTCACCCTAGATTCTCCCAGCATGGGGCAGCCACAGAGCTAGAGCCCTGGAAAGCCTACAGAAAGAAGTCTTGTATCCCTAAGGCTCCGGTGGCCTTCTGGTCTGGGTTGTTCATCACACTGGGGACAAAACTAGGGCCTCACGCACACCCTGGCTCCAGGGTGGCCTTCTTTATCTCCATTAAATCATGTTTATCTCCACACCACAGAGAGCAGTAAACACACGCTGACCCCGGGAACCTTCTAGCCAGAGCAGCTTTAGCACAAGGGAGAACAATTCATGAGGGACTTTGAGGGAATGTCCCTGTCACTCCCCAGGATTCCACAGTCTTCTGAAGTCTAGGCCCAGACTCAGGAGAAATCCTTCAGGAAGAGACCAAGATGCAGAGCAAAGGTGCGAAGACTCCCGAGGACAAACAGGGTGACGTGTCGGTGCAGAAGGGCCACCACATCAGAAGCACACACCAGCCTGAACAGCAGTGCCCATGTTCAAAGGCCCAGCATGGGCAACAAGAGTTGCCAACCTGGCTTTCTCAATGCTGGCGGCAGCCGCCAGACCGGTCCCATTGCTCCACAAGAGGCAAGTCCTGCTCTAATTTAGAGTTCACCGCTCAAAGAACTGAGGCGGAAGGGCTGTGAAAACGGCTCAGCAGTTCAGAACATGCACTGCTCTTGCAGGGTCGCAAGTTCAGTTCCCAGGCTCACAGCCACCTGTGATTCCAGGTCCTGGGGATTCAGGGTCCTCTTCTGGCCTCCTCCAGCACGTGCGCTCACGGCACACACGCGTGCGTGTATGCACACAAATGTACACACTTAAAATGTAATAAAAATGTAGGGGCTAGAGAGATGGTTCGGTGATTAGGAGCATTTGTTGCTCTTGCAGAGAACCCGGGTTCAGTTCCCAGCACCCACTTAGTGGTTTCACAATCACTCATAATCCCAGTTCCAGGGAGTCTAACAGGCATGCAGGTGGTACATATACAGGCAAGCCGGCAAAACATTCATACACATAAAGTAAATAAATAAGACTAAAAGATGTTTTAAATAATAATTGAAGTCAATCTTAAACAAACAGAGACTGGGTGAGGTGGCTTATACAAGGTCACAAACACAGCAAGGGTAGGGGAAAGGCAAGAGCTGAATCCTGAATCCAGGCTGTGTGGCGTCTGCTCTTTCATTCACTGTAGTTGCTACCTGAGCATCACTCGTGTGAGTGTGTGTGTGTGTGTGTGTGTGTGTGTGTGTGTGTGTGTGTGTGTTAGAAACATCTCAAGCCTCTCTACAAACGGCTCTGAGATACACTAGTGACATCAGCCACCATGGCCAGTCCGCTGATCTTCAGGCAGAGATGTCATTCCTTGTCCAACTGTGTCCTGTCCAGTTAACTACTCTCTCTCCAGCCAACCGCTCTGCCCAGGGGCTTTACACCTACTGGGGAGGGCGAAAGGCCATAGGAAACATCCAAGGGAGCCTGGTGTGGCTCTGAATTCTGAAGGGGAGAGCCCTGACAGTACTGGCCACTCTGAGAAACAGTGAGTTGAAACCCAGGATGGGAGGAGCTGATGGAGCACCCATGCCCGCTGCAGTAACAGGGGAACCCCTGCAAGGGTCCGTGTGTGTGCTTCAGTAAACTTCCTGGAGGCTGGAAGTCCACCATCTCCTCCACCTTCATCTCCTCTGTCAGGCCCAACAGAGTTAACCCTGTAGTCACCAGCTCAAAGCCCCACCTCTCCACCTCCCCCCTATTCTGGCCATGATAAGGAGCTGTTGGCTTAAACAAAAGAACCACCAAGCTATGGAGGAAGGGAAAAGAAAAAGCGCAACAAGGGGAAGCAGAAGCGAAAAGGGAAGGGAGAGAGCAGAAGTGGGAGGGGCCTGTGGAGGGAGGGCAGGAGGCCCCTTGGGGTGTATCTCCCCATGACAGGTCCTGCCTCTCAGCCACCCCACCCACCCACTAGGGCCCAGGAGGGTGACAGAACCTTCCTCATCTTCTGCCCTCAG
This sequence comes from Microtus ochrogaster, assembly GCF_000317375.1. NCBI lineage: Eukaryota > Metazoa > Chordata > Mammalia > Rodentia > Cricetidae > Microtus > Microtus ochrogaster. Next base: position 53,964,186 of record NC_022014.1, on the reverse strand, counting down.
AGGCCCCAGCCACTTCCTCTACCATCCTGCCCATCACCACTTCCTCTGCAGTAGAGGCCACCAGCAACATACACTTGAAGCAGACTCCGAAAGAAAGTCATGTTTCTAGACACCGAACCCACGAGGCCATGAGGAGACATCACAGGGAAGCCACCTTCTCTAAGACAACCTTTGGTTTTCCCTTCTGGTCTCTGTAGGTGAAAGGGACAGGATTAAGTTCCAGTCCTGCTACGGAAAGGCTGTGTGACACTAAAAAAGTCACTGGACATCTCTGGGCCTCTGCCCCAGCATGTATAGAATGAGGGGATTAGCCCCTGCTTTTCTGAAGGAGAAGAAAAGAAAAAATGGAGAAGAGTAACAACTAAGTAGCAGCCAACCCTCCCAAGGAGACCTGCAGGGCTTGATGCCCACGAGAGGTCAGGAAACTACTCTAGAGCTGGCACTGGCTTGAGCTCTCCTAGTGTCCCAGAGGCTGGCAACTGACCACACAGGCTGTCACACTTCATCCTGCAAGGACCTGGTCTAGTTACATCATTCTAGACCTGCTGCCTTTGCAGTGTGTGCAAAGCAGAGAGAGGAGAGCCATGTTCTCAGCCTCACACCTCCCAGGACGAGCAGAGCCCACTACTCACCCCAGCTCCCGCACCATCTTCAATCCCTGGCAGAAGTCCCAGCCACACCCCAAATCCCCACCTCACCCTCTCTGCTCTCCTTTCTCCTCCCCTGATTTTGGGTCCCACCACACCTCCAGTGGGAATTCTCCCACCCCATCGGGCTGCTCCAGTCTCCATACAGGGGCCAGTCTGGCACAGCCTTCATTCTTCCTGGGCAACCACAGTTGAGACACAAGGCCCTGGCTGCATCCTCAAGCAAGTCATTGTCCTTCTCTGGACATGGCCTTGTCCCCTTTCTCCCACCCACACGGGTCCTTTCTGACATGATGGAGGCTGATTCAAAGACTGGTGAGAGAAAGGACATGATTTTTTTTGTTTGTTTTTTTTTT
>NC_022014.1:53959468-53963003 GCF_000317375.1 Microtus ochrogaster | reverse complement strand
GGCTAGGACATGATTTAAGATTAAAACTGCCATAAGGAACTTCCTCAGTTTGTCAGTCAAGGCCCTCTTGACTCAGTTCCGGCTAGGATCTGAAAGTCTACATCCCCCTCAAAAATCTGTATGTGGAAATCCTAACCCCAAGATGACAGACAGCCTTAGAAGATGGGGCCTTTGACATGGTGATTAGGTTATAAGAACGGACGTTTGTGAATAGGAAGAATCTGGATAGGAGAAGCAGACCCAAGGGCATTGGGCAGATCCTTACCAAACACTAAGTCCATGAGAGCTTTGATCATGGCTTTCCCAGCAGTGAGATCGTCTGCATTGTATACAGCTACCATATATGGCTTGCAGACCAACAGACTAGCAGATAGAACCTTGCCCTGACAGCACCCTGGTATGCCCAGCTCACACATTCAAGCCCACCAACCACTGGGCAGAGAAGAGGAGACAAGGGCAGGGTGGACCAGAGATGAAGGGACACAGGGCCAGGCCAGCTCTGTGGTGCTCAACACGGAGAGTACCGGGCACCAGAAATCAGTGGGCCTGCCCAGACATGTACTTGCGCACAGGGACTTCAGAAGAAAACGAAATGTCTCTCTGATGACATTTGTCAGATGCTAAAATGATACTGTACTACACAGTAACTCTTTCTAGCTGCCCTGAGCAGCTCCTGGGGTCTGTGGGACATTTCCAGGCCCAACAGCCAGGTTCCCCTGCTCCTACAGATGTGGCCCTTCAAGAACACAAACTAGAAGCTATCGGCAATGAGACGCTTCCAGAGGAGCTGCACCACTGGTCTTCTAGGAGCAATTTCCTGGTTTCAAATGCTGAGGTTGAGTGGCACTGGGCTTAACCTAGGGGAAGTCACACAAACCCACTCTCGGACAACCAAGCTCAAAAGCTGGGAGTGGGCAACCTGGGTGTCCATGCTTACTCACTTACCTGACCGGCGTCCTTCTCTCTGCCTCCTCATTACCACCTGGCTGCCCTGCCCTTCGGCAGCTTCCACTCACCATGGCTCTCCGTTGGTCCCTGTACAAGCACTTGATGGGCAGCCCTCAGCCTACAGTGACTGCCCTCCCGCCCCCCGCCTGCTGTCTTCTGAGCGCCTACTCAGACCTCCCGCTGCCCTTTGGTGCCCTAACTCTCCTGACAGCTCTGAGGGTGGCTATCTTATCAGCTCTACTCACATACCGGCTAAAGCCACTTACTCCTCTCACCACGCAGTTGCTAAGAGCGGCAGCCAAGATTTGAATGTTCATCTCCCCGACGTCAAGGTTTAATTTTTTTTCTTACAAAACACGAGGAGGTGACAGATGCAGCAAGCCCTCCACATCTGTGGCTTCCACATCCAACCTGGGGTTAAAAACTTTGGAGGGGAGGGTAACTGCATCTGTACTGAACATATACAAACTTCTTTCTGGTCCTTGTCCCCAGTGATGGATGCAGTGCAGTGACTCACACGGCAACTTCAGTGCTGCAGGCTTAAAAGTTATCCCAAGATGATGGGGAGCGGGTGGGAGGCTGTGTCAATACTGTTCCCACTTCATAGGACAAAACTGAGCACGCTCGGGTGCAGGTGTCCAAGGGGGGTTCTGGGACCAATTCCCCTGGACGGTGGAGGCGATTTTCCTGCCAGGTGAACTACATACAGCTACGACCCTCTGATTAGTTGGATGGCTCTGCCTCCTTTCTCATACCCCAGAGCAGGGGCCAGTGTAGAGGATAATCTTGGTGGCCACAACTTAGGTGGAGGTTTACTGGCATCTGGAGGAGAGTGCACACAAGCTGGGGATGCTGAGGACATCTACAAGGCATAGGGCAAGTCCACGACTGTGAACTGAAGTTCTCAGGAGACGGGAGGGGGGAGCAGAGGGAATAGCAGGAAGGGAAGGAGGGACAGGTTATGCCTGTGTTAACGATACAAGGCCAAACAACTAAACTTGAAGATTAGGGAGAATTAAAATGTTGCAGACAAAAGAGGAATTATCGTGGGCTATTTTGTGTCCCTTTGAGAAACTATCCACTGCCCATCCCTGTTCAGACCTAACATCCCTGCAACTACCAAAGCCAAGAACGTCCTCAGAAAGCACCGGAAGGCCACAGCAGAGTTCCCTGTTTTGTCGTGGCCCTCCTAACCCTCGGCCCCACCTACACATCGATTATGACTTACTTTGTTCTGCGACTAATAAAAATCTCACGTGACCCACTTCCACAGTGAAACACAGTACATGGGAAACCTGGGTCTGCGTTCTGGGACCGGTACTCGTATGTGGTCCCAGGGCTGACTCATCTCCTCTGAAGTGAGAACAGTGTTTTTGTGTTGACACAGTAAAGACTAACCTGGACACCAATGTCAACAGTGCCCAGGCCCAGGGACCACAGCTGAGCTGCAGGCGCCACAGCCTTTCTGCCTTGTTCCCAGGAAAGTGGCAGGGTCAAGACCTTTGCAGAAGCAGCACCCAGAGTGTCAACAATCTTACACAATCCTGGCACTGTCCCGAGGGCACCAGGAGGAAAGCTATTCCTCGCTGTGGACACCTCCTCTGCACTGTGGGCGCCTCCTCACAGACAGCTGAGGCGCAGCGGAAGTCACTGGCTTGGGAAACAAATGGGGCCACTATGGGACATAGATTCTACTGCCCTCCACAGCTGCTGCCCTAAGGTACCCGCAGAGGCTGGCCCTGGGGGTTTCTTCCTCACCTAGGTGGTAACCTCAAGGGATGGGGACTGTGTGAGGTTAGTGTTTCTTTCATCCAGTTGTACTCTTACCTACCATGGCCTATTCTGAGGAGACTGGAAGATGTCCTGTGTGACAGGAGATGACCAAGGCCAGCAGCGATGCAAAAGGATTAGCAGTAGCAGCCCTTGCCTGGTGCCCTCCAGGGACGGGGTACTCTGACAAGTGAGGAATGGCTTCACAATAGCTTGGATTAGAGTTTAAAAATACTAGGCTGAGAGGAAACAAGGTTACAGCCTAGGGGCAGGATCTCTTTCCGGTGTAGGAGTAGAAGAGGAGTAGGGGAGGAGGAGGAAGAGGAGGAGGATACAGGAGGCCCTGCTACAGCCCCAGGGGAGCCAGGCGGAAACCCAGGCTTTCCAACTCTGAGGAGCAGCAAGGAGAAAGAAGGAAAGGCCTGGCCTGGAGGGGTGGAGGCCTTCAGCACTGCCTGCCTGGCTCTGCCTAGCCTGGCAAAAACAGCTCCCAAAGCCAGCAGAGCTGAGGGCACCTGAGGTCTGGGCACAGCTGCCAAAGGCCCCTCACTCTCTGGGGAGCCGCAAAGACTCTGGGGTTGGCTGTTAGCAAGAGAAGGTAGCAAAGGGCCTTCTGCAAATTTAACTCATTGTATTTCCAAAAGCACCCTCAAGCCAGGCATACCCTCTGACCCATTCATTCCTACCTGGGAATCTGGCCTAAAAATGCATTTAAAACATAGAATTCTCCAAACAGGCTGCTCACCAACCTAATCAGCTCTGCTATAACGTTAACTTTGAAAAGTGCCATTTTGTTGCAAGACCGTTGACACGCCAG
>NC_022014.1:53957301-53959368 GCF_000317375.1 Microtus ochrogaster | reverse complement strand
CCATGCTTAATCTCGTAAAAAAAAAAAAAAAAAAAAAAAAAAAAAAAGGCAGATGACAGTAGTTCAGAGCAAACCCAAGGAGTGCAAAATGCATGAGGACACCTCCAAACACACTGTGGGCCAGACAACCCCAACCCCCAACTATCCCCAAGCTGTGCCCTCCTGCATCTCCTGCTTACTGTCGTTGATTTCCTACCCACACCAGGTCAGCCTGCACAGATCTGGGCCTCTGAGATCACAGAATATGCAGAGTGCCCACTACAAACCTGACAGGACAAGAACCGACCAAGTTTGTTAGCTTAAAAATGAAATGAAGCCAGGCGGTGGTGGTGCACCGCCTTTAATCCCAGCACTCAGGAGGAAGACAAGCTGATAGATCTCTGTGAGTTCAAGGCCAGCCTGGTCTACAAAGTGAGTTTCAGGACAGCCAGGACTACAAGAAACCTTGCCTCAATATAAACAAACAATAAATACATAATATGAAAAAGACAGCCAGACACAATGCCCCATGTCTGTATTACCAGCCACCTAAGGGGCTGGGGAAGGAAGATTGCTTGAGGTCAGGAAGGAATCTGGGGCCAGTCTTGGAAGCACAGCAAGACCCTCTTTCAAAAAACTAAAAAGGGCACGCCTTTAATCCCAGCACTTGGGAGGCAGAGGCAGGCGGTTCTCTGTGAGTTCGAGACCAGCCTAGTCTACAGAGCTAGTTCCAGGACAGGCTCCAAAGCCACAGAGAAACCCTGTCTCGAAAAACAAAACAAACCAGAGGCAGGCGGATCTCTGTGAGTTCGAGACCAGCCTGGTCTACAAGAGCTAGCTCCAGGACAGGCTCCAAAGCTACAGAAAAACCCTGTCTCGAAAAACCAAAAAAAAAAAAAAACAAAACAAAACAAAAAACTAAAAAGGGACACAAAAGTACAGGTTAAGGGACCAGATCAGTGTAGGATGTTTGCCTCGTGTGCACACCTGGACCCAGCACTGAAGGCTATAAACAGTGATCTATGGGACTTAAGGTGACTTTACCTTTTTTTTAGATCTTCTACTCCCCCTCCCACCGTCTTGATTTTACAAATTAACCTGTTTGCTTGGTTGGTTGGTTGGTTGGTTTGGCTTTTCCAGACATGGTTTCTCCATATAGCCCTGGCTGTGCTGGAACTCTCTCTGTAGACCAGGCTGGCCTCAAACTCAAGAGATCCGCCTGCCTCTGCCTTCCCAATGCTAGGATTAAAGGTGTGCATCACCATGACGGAGTTCAAATTAACATTTTAGAAGCTTAAAGACAAACGCTCAAAGCCAGAGCAATCTCCAAAAAGCAAAGAAACAACCTCAGCCACTAGCCTGTCCCTTTCAGTCCTACACTCAGCAGCCCTCGAAGAACAGAACACAGGATTAGTTGGCGGCACTCAGCATCAGTCTCTGCTGAGGGCAGAGCTTTCCACTGCAGAGACTAAACACTTCCTCTCCTCCCTACCCCACCTTAGAGGAGATGATTGCCCACGATAAGAACTCTGAAAATGTGCCACCCATATGCCTTGTTTTGAATTCGAGCAATGAACTAGAAATGACTTTCTTTCAGAACCAATTTTCTATCACACGAATGTGATAACAATGGCCTTGACCTAAATCAGTCCTCCCTTTGTCTCCTGAGGCTGATCAGAAAGTTGAGGGGGAAAGGGGCTCCCCGTCTTGGAGACATCGGATGCTACCACTCTCACGAGTCCATGAGAATCCTCTCCTCACCATGCTGAGGAACGGAGCCTCCCAAGACTTCGCAGGCTAGGGAAGGTCCCTACCATGGAGGCTATGGACAAAAGCTCTGTTCTTTAGAGGATGGGGTGGGAATGGACATCTTTCCCCTCCCATAGCCAACTGCTTTCCCAGTGCCTTGCCAACCGCAATAGCTGGTCCCAGCCATTTAACCAAGATGGAATTTCTGTCTAATACTGCCTCAGAGACAGGGCCAAAGAACCAGGAAGTGATAGAGGTCATGGCCCTAGATTAGAAGGTTTTAGTTAAAAAAAAAAAAAAAAAAAAAAATTGGACAATAGTGTATATAGACTAGTCTCC
>NC_022014.1:53953547-53957190 GCF_000317375.1 Microtus ochrogaster | reverse complement strand
CCAAAACCACAGAGAAACCCTGTCTCGAAAAAGCAAAAAAAAAAAAAAAAAAAAGGCCTATATCAGTGCTCTGGGAAAGGCCAAGGCCAAGGAAGCAACAGCTCCTCTGGACAGGCAGGCTGGTGACAGGGCACTGTGACCAGGGAATGGCTCCCTGAGTTGAATATCAAGGAAAAAGTATTCAAGTTAGGGTCTAGTCCCTTCCACCCCCCTTCCACCCTCTGGAATCTAGCAATCACACATACATAAACTTTAGTTCTGCATGTCATACACTAAGGTCATGGAGACAACACAGACATGTGTCACTCAATAATGGGGACACGTTCTGACAAATGCCTCATCGGGTGATTTCACCAACACAGGAGGTACAGCATGTGCTTACACAATCCTCACACATGCACAGGGCATGGCTTCCTTTCCCTGGGCTCCACGGTGTGTCTATGTGGACATTGCATACACATGGTAATAGTATAGCCTATTGTATCCAGGGCCATGGCAAACAAAACAGCACAATCAAGAGCTCCATCAGTAAGGGCTTGTCGCACAAGAAAGACCCTGTGTTCAGATCCCAACACCCACACGAAAAGGTCAGTGTGGGAATCCAGTCCCAAGGCTGGGGAGGCAGAGGCAGGAGGATCCCTGGGGCTGCTGACCAGCCAATCTAGCTAAATTAGTGGGCTCCAGGCTCAGTAAAGACCCTGTCTCAAGAAATACAGTGGAGGTCGATTCAGGAAGAAACCCAGTGTCCATCTCTATCCTCCATACACAAGTGCACACATGTTCATGAACACCTGCGCATATGTGGGCACGTGCACACACACACACACCAAAAAAAAAAAAACAAAACAAAACCCTAAACACAACATGAAATGATAGATATCAAGAGACAGGGCAAACTAGAGACAGGCCAGGTTCTGCCAGCCTTGCAGGACACTTTGGAGTAACTTTTCGAATTTGAAGTAGGAAGTATACTTTGGAAAAAGCACATCACATAGGAGATACACAACAGTGAGATACACAACAGTGACCTGCTATTCTCATCAAGTACCTGGCGCGGTAAGCCATTTCTATATGCATGAGGCGCAGGTTTGCTATGTCAGCATCACCTCAAGCACGAGAGGAATGTTTTGCATGCAAGCTATGGCACTGGGCAACTGGAGGGTTTCAGCACCTTGAATGTCATGCATGGGGTTGTACATGCAATCCATCATTGACCCTGACAAACTATCCAGGTATGATGACCAGATGCCCGTCTCAGTCTCCCTTCCCCTTGTCTTGCCATAGAGTCATCTCCCAGCTTTGGGAACCAGGGTCATGCCTCAAAGGGGTTTATATGCTCTGGAGACCCAGGGAGCGACAAAACACTGAGTGATCGCAGAGTCCCTTAGTGGGGACTGCCTGACAACTGTGGAGTTTTCCCCAGCAAGCAGAAATGACATGGGAAACTCTTAGTCTCTGGAAAGCAAAGTTTGCATTTGAGTTTAAATAAAAATGAGTCATATAAAGCCAGAACAGGACCCTTGGGGACAAAGGGCAAGCTAGAGACAGATGAGGTTCCACCAGCATGGCAGGACACGTTACCAGGAAACTTTAAAAAGTTCAAGAGTGCTTTAAAGTAATGATAAAGAATATCGCATAGTAGGTACACTAGAAGGTGACTGAAAGTCTCTAAGAGACAAAACAACAACAACAACAACAAAAAAAAAAAAAACATGGTGAACCCAGAGCATGCACTAAAAACCAGCTGAACATCAGAGACTGTGAGTCAGGTGGGGGCTGACCCAAGTCAGCAGCCCTGACAGTGCGCAGGACACCTCTGCAGGAGCAGAAAAGAGAGAGAGCTGAAAAGCTGGGGACCATTTCCTAATGCCACTAGGAAGCCACAATGTAGCAGAAGAGAGAACGTGAGCACAGAGGTAAGGGTGGGATGGCCTGGTAACCCTCAAACCAGGGCAAATCCCTTAGCCAAAGGGTAGCAAATTCATTCAGCTGGAATGCCAGATGACCTCTGCCTGACTCCCCCACCAGGGAACTTTGCTCTAGTGGGGGTTCCTCAGCTCTGACAGGAAGTGCAGTTCAGAGGAGGTCTCCACGGGTCTGACTGGCCTCCCAACTGCCACTGCTCCAAGCCTCTGGGGCACTCGGAAGTGCTGAGTGAGGCCTGAGAGTCTTGGTTTCTTTCTTTTTGTTTTGTTTTTGTTTTCTCGAGACAGGGTTTCTCTGTGTAGCCCTGGCTGTCCTGGAACTCCCTCTGTAGACCAGTCTGGCCTCAAACTCAGAGATCTGCCTGCCTCTTCTGTGATTAAAGATGTGTGCCACCACACCCAGCTGCGAGTCTTAGCTTCTAAGGAGCCTCTCAACGATGCTAATGCACCTCTCCTAGGGCGCGCGCATCTGCGATGAGGCTCTAGCCAACCAATTTCAAGTCAAAGTGAGCAAGCCTCAACGTGGGGAGCTGGAGAAGCCCTTTCTGGAGTCCAGCATCCTGAAAGGGCAATCCTAGGGTCAGTGAGCACTCTAACTACAGAAGCCCCAAGGACAGTGACTTACAGCTTAGGTGGGCAACTAACAGCAGCTGGACTATGGGACTCTCCCAATAAAAGTAGGGGATGCCAGCCTGCAGTGGCCAAGCCTACAGAACAAGCTACTCCAGAGACAGAGGCACACTGATCTCAAGTTGGGAGACCAGCCTGAGAAACATAACAAGACTCCATCATGGGGCCTGGGGGGTGGGGGCTTTTTCCTGAAGGAAAATGATAAAGGGTGGAGTCAAGATGGACGAGTTAGGTACCTTAAACAACCCAGGCACTCAGAACTTGCTCAGAGGACCAAACCCCAGGAGCTGTCCTCTGCACACGTGTCTAAAAGGAATCATCCCTGCCCCACCCCCTCCTCCGCACAGACTCTGCCCCTGTCTTCCTCCAGGGGAGAGGTAACTGCAGACGGGGAGCCTCCGGTGACTCAGGCGTCCAGAAGCCAAATCTGTGCCCTGCAGCTGCAGTCACAGGACCCTGTCCTCGCCTTCCGTTGAGCCCTCCAGCCGCAGCCTGTTCTCGCTCACTCCAGAGTCCCTCTGTCCACCCTGAGTGTCTGTCTAAGGCTCATCTTCAGGAGTGTCCCTAACTCCCAACCCTCCCAGGTACAGTCCTGAGCCTTAACATTCCCATAACATCGGTGTAGTCCCGCTTTAAAAGATGTGCCACCATCACCGTGTTCCCGGGGGCGCCTCGGGTAGCCCCCCTGGGATGCTGAGGTCCTACAAACGTCCCTTTGTGTCCAGTGCGGGGCACACAGGAAGTGCTCAGAAGCAGCTGCGCGGGGGTCAGGGGCTCTCAGGGCCCGGCAGGCGCAGTCAACGAGACCCTCACCTTGTAGACTTTGCCGAAGGCGCCATCGCCCAGCTCTCCCACAATCTCCCACACGTCGTTGGGGTCCAGGTCCCGGCGGACGTGCTCATATTCACGGGACTTTCTCTTCTCGAAGGTGGATAAGCGCAAGATGCGGCGGAAATTGGCGAAAGCCATGCTGGGTCCGGAGCGCGGCCGGAGAACTTGCGGCTTCGCAGAGCCGCCCTCCCCGCAGCGCAGCGCTGGCCGAGTGCGTCCACCGCTGCCGGGAGCTGCCGGAACCGCGGCCCGCCCCG
>NC_022014.1:53939636-53953447 GCF_000317375.1 Microtus ochrogaster | reverse complement strand
GCCCCGCCCCCTCCTGGACCCGCCCGCAGGACGCCCGGCACCCGCGCGCACGCCAGTCCCCGCCGGCTCCACCTGCTCCGCGGCGCCCCGAGACCCCTCAATTGGCTGCGGGAGCTCCCGGTTCCGCCCGCGCCGCGGGGCACTCTGGAGACTGTAGTCCGCCGGATGGCCGGCCCGCGGGCCCGCTGCGCCTCGCGGAACCCCAAACCTTCGGGGTTCAGCTGACGTCCTGCGATCGTCGTTGGTGCCAAGCTGGTGCATCAGCGAGTAGAATGTGCCTACAGCGGACTTGCTCGCCCTTTTCCCGCGCGGGACGCCTGCGCCCTTCGCCCCGTGGATCACGCCTGTCCTTGTTGCTCCTCGCTCCAGGGTTCACGCAAGTCCCAGGGTCCCTTCACCCCGCTTCCTGCGTGGGTCTCAAGCGCGGTGCTGCCTCCAAGCGCGCAGAAGTCAGAGCCCCGCGGCTGCGCCCCCCCCCCCCCAATCCAGCTCTTTTCCTGTCCCCGCCAGCCACATTGGGTCTGGACTCGGGACAAGAAACCTAAGAGTCCCTTTAGGACCTATTAGGCTTCGTGGTAGGTTAGCAGATATATTCCCTATTAAGTAAAACTTTCTAGTTCTTTTACCAATTAAAAAAAAAGCCCCATTAGAGTTAAAACCGGAGACATCTCTGGAACCGTCCTCCATCCTGGCGTCGGGACCCTCGTCGCTCTACCTTATCTGCTGGCAACCTGCAGATTGCACAGCGTCTTTCCCTGGTATCAGGACGTGGGTTCTAGAGCAGTTCTGCGGGCTGAGCAGCTGCAAGGCCTATGATGGTGACCTCCCCCCCTCCCGAACAAGTGAGTCTGACACTTGGGCACCCTCACCTCGAGAAAGTCTTTAGATTGCCACTCCCTTTCCTCGGGACTCTGTTCGAAAATATCCCTGGAGCCGCGCGCAGGCACCGAGTGTAGTTTCCCGTTAGGAAAGTCGGCTGGAGAGTGAATTCGATGCCCCAAGGATTCGTGCAAAGGGCGCCCCGAATAAAGGCTACCCCAATTCCGATTGTTCCCGCCACTGAATGAGTGTGAGGAAATTTTATCATCAAAAGAAGAAAATGTCACACAAAATTGCTCTCGTTAAGTCAGCCTGTGAACGAGCCAAAGGGTAGGTCTGTGTCACTGGGTTCCTTGGGACCCGCTGAAGTCTGTGCAGCTATACCGGGTAGGTAGAGGGTCAGAACGCGCTGACCAGTCCCGGGAGTTCCAAAAGAAAACAAAGAATAAAAATAGAACGGTCTTCAAAAAAATGTCATGATACTTGAAGGAAACCAGACCTAAAGAGTGCATGAGGTATGACGGCATTTATATGACCGCACCAGAAAAGGCAAAGCTGTGGAAAGCCGGCTAAGGGTTGGCTTCCAGACGTGGACTGGCTGGAAAGAGCCAAGTAGAATCTCACAGGGGTGATGAAAATGACCGGAAACAACTACAGTGGCAGTTCCGCAACTCAGGAAACTTGTCACACGTCACTAGAGTGACTTTTGTTTTTGTAAATTGTTGGGGGGGAGTATGTAAATTATATATAAAAAACGTAGCAATAAAAAGGAGGCTCAAGCCGGGCGGTGGTGGCGCACGCCTTTAATCCCAGTACTTGGGAGGCAGAGGCAGGCGGATCTCTGTGAGTTCGAGACCAGCCTGGTCTACAAGAGCTAGTTCCAAATTGGAGCACCGGACAGAAATCTCAAGGTCCAAATCAGGAGCAGAAGGAGGGGGAGCACGAGCAAGGAACTCAGGACCGCGAAGGGTACACCCACATTCTGAGACAATGGGGATGTTCTTTCGGGAATTCACCAAGGCCAGCTGGCCTGAGTCTGAAAAAACATGGGATAAAACCGGACTTGCTGAACATAGCGGACAATGAGGACTACAGAGAACTCAAGAACAAGGGCAATAGGTTTTTGATCCTACTGCACGTGCTGGCTTTGGGGGGGCCTGGGCGGTTTGGATGCTCAACTTACTAAACCTGGATGGAGGTGGGCGGTCCTTGGACTTCCCACAGGTCAGGGAACCCTGATGGCTCTTCAAGCTGATGAGGGAGAGGGACTTAATCGGGGGAGGGGGAGGGAAATGGGAGGCGGTGGCGGGGAGGATGCAGAAATCCTCAATAAATAAATTAAAAACAAAAACAAAAACAAAATAAAACATTAAAAAAAAAAAGAGCTAGTTCCAGGACAGGCTCCAAAACCACAGAGAAACCCTGTCTCGAAAAACCAAAAAAAAAAAAAGGGGGCTGGAGAGATGGCTCAGCGATTAAGAGCATTGCCTGCTCTTCCAAAGGTCCTGAGTTCAATTCCCAGCAACCACATGGTGGCTCACAACCATCTGTAATGAGGTCTGGCGCCCTCCTCTGGCCTTCAGGCATACACACAGACAGAATAGTGTATACATAATTAATTAATTAATTAATTAATTAATTAATTAATTAATTTAAAAAAAGGAGGCTCAAGATAGCCAAGTTACTTTGAAACTTATGTTAAATAGGGTTTCCTTCCCTTCTTCATCTATCTCTGGCTACAGGGCCTCACAGTGACCTAGTGATGAATGAAGACAGATGGAGGGTTGTGCCCTTCCCCAACCCTACTTTCTGGAACAACTTAAAATAGAAATTATTGATTCCTGGTAAGTTTGATAAATAGTGCTTCAATGTGTATATCTCAATTAATGAGTCTGAGTTTTGCATAGTTTTGTTGCTTTTGTTTGTTTTTGAAACAGGGTTTCTCTGTGAGACAACCCTGGCTGTTCTGGAACTCACTTTGTAGACCAGGCTGGCCTTGAACTCAAGAGATCCACCTGCCTCTTCCTCAAAAATGCTGGGGCTAAAGGTGTGTACCGCCACTGCCCCGGCCAGTTTGCATAGTTTTTGCTGGTCTGTGTCCTTTGCCATTTTTTGTTGTTTTGGGTTGGGGGTGTGAGTGATTTGTTTTGTTTTGTGTGCGTCAGGGTCTCTCTATGTAGTCCCGGCTGTCCTGCAACTTGGCCTCAAACTCACAGAGATCCTCCTGTCTCTAACTCCCGAGTGCTGGGATTAAAGGGTGCGCGCCACTACGCCCTACTCTTTACACATTTTATAAAAAATCAAATTTCCAATGTTTTTTGTTCTAGGAATTCTATTATTTATTTCTGTGTGCATTTGTGATTATGTGTGTGCGTGCAAGCATGTGTATATGTGAGAGTGTGCAAGGGTGTGTATACATATGTGGAGGCCAGAGGACACTTTCAAGAGTTGCTTCTTAGGGCTGGAGAGATGTCTCTGCAGTTAAGAGCGCTGACTGCTCTTCCAGAGGACCCAGGTAAATTCCCAGCAACCACATGGCAGCTAATAGCTGTCTGTAACTCTAAGATCTGACCTCCTCACACAGACATACACGCAGGTAAGGACACCAATGCAAATAAAATAAAAATAAATAGATTATTAGGAAAATAAAAATAGATTTTTAAAAGCATTTCTTTTTTTTAAGTTTTATTTATTTATTATGTATACAGTATTTTGCCTGCATGTATCCCTGCAGGCCAGAAGAGGGCACCAAATCTTACTGCAGATGGTTGTGAGCCACCATGTAGTTGCTGGGACTTGAACTCAGGACCTTTGGAAGAAGAGCAGGCAAAGCTCTTAACCACTGAGTCATCTCTCCAGCCCTAAATAGATTTTTTTTTTTTAAAAAAAAGAGTTGGTTCTCTCCTTCCACCATGTGGGTCCTGAGGATTAACTAAGGTCCTCAGCAGCCCTCCCCAGGCCCCACTGGGCCATCTCATTGTACCTGAATTTTTAAAAATACTATCTTGTTGGGTTTAGATCTTGAAAATGTTTCCTCTCAACCTTTCATCCATATGTTAACTTTGCTCCTGGTATCTTCTGTGGAGCAAGTATGAATAATATTGATATAATGAAATCTGCTTTTATCTTCATGTGTGGATATTTCCCTGCCACAGAGAACTGAACCCTGGACCTTGTACATAGGAAATATCTCTGACAGAACTATACCACCAGGTGGCCTATATTTTTTAACTCGGAAAAAAAAATCAACTTAAGGGACTGGAAAGATGGCTCAGAGGTTAAGAACATTGACTCCCCTTCCAGAGGACCCAGGTTCAGTTCCCAGCACCCACACGACAGTGCAGGCATCTGGTACTCCTGTTCCATGTGCTGACATCCTCTTCTGGCCTTCCTAGGCATATATGCAGGCAAAACACTCAAAACATCAATTTAGGCCAGACATGGTGGTGCATCCCCTTAATCCCAGCATTTAGGAGGCAGGGGCAGGCAGATCTCTGTGAGTCTGAGGCTATCCTGGTATATAGATCAAGTGCCAGAACAGGCACCAAAGCTAAACAGTGAAACCCTATCTTAAAAAGCCAAAAACCAAACCAAACCAAAATAACAACAAAGCAGGGCCATGGTGGCGCTTGGCTGTAATCCCAGCACATGGGAGGCAAAGGCAGGCAGGTATCTGTTAGTTCGAGGTCAGCCTGGTCTACAGAGTGAGTTCCAGGACAGCCAGAGCTGTTACACAAAGAAACCTTGTCTTGAAGAGAAACAACAAACAAAAAAAGAACAAGAATCAAGTTTATTGAGATTTAATCTACATTAAATAGAAAGGCACCCCCCCCCCCCCGTAAGGCTGTCACAGTCCGGGTAAACAACATCTCCATTGCCTCTTTAGGCAATTCCCATTCCCACTCCTTTCAAACTTTTTTTTCCAGTGCTGGACATTAAACCCAGGCCCTCGTGCATGCCAGGCAAGTGCCTCATACACTGGCCACACACTGACCTGGGTTTAGCTTCTTTGAACTCAGCATGTTTCAGAGATTCATCGTGTTGGATGTATTCATGGCTCATTCATCTTCATTGTCGGGTAGTATTGCACTGTCTGGATAGACCATCGTCATAAATACATTCAACTGCGAGGGACAGTGGGTGTTGGGTTCTACCCATCTGGTTATTATTAATAAAGCTGACACAAGCACGTGGTGTTAGAGTCTGCATGGAAATGATGGCACTCAGGACATATGACCTCAAAATATGTTGCTTTGTTGACCTTCATTCATCAGGTCTTTTCCCCATCTTTGAAGGGAAGGAGAAAGGCTTTAATAGGATGTTTAAAAGGATAAAGTGTGAGACTCAACTCAACTGGTCCTTACAACCATCGGGCAATCCTCTCTGTCCTCCAGCCTCACTCCCTACAAATGAGTTTCCATTCTTCACTAAGTCTTAACATCACACAAGTGCACCTATATCTTTGAGTCTGCGTTTCCTTATGAACACGCCCATCCACAGACAACAGATAGTCATGATGGTACTCTCCTGTAATCCCAGCATCCAGGAAGCAAAGCCACACAGTGAGCTCCAGGCAGCCTGAGGCACAGCAAGACCCTGTCTCAAAAAACAAAAAATATAGCTGAGTGGTGGTGGCCCGTGCCTTTAATTCCAGCAGTCAGGAGGCAGAGGCAGGCAGATCTCTGTGAGTTCAAGGCCAGCCTACAGAGTTCCAGGACAGTCACGGCTACATCTTGTCTCAAAAATCAAACAGCTGAGTGGTGATGATGCACGCCTTTAATTCCAGCACTCAGGAGGCAAAGGCAGGTGGATCTCTGTGAATTCGAGGCCAGCCTGATTTACCCTGCCTTTGATTTTACTAAATGTGTGGGAGTTTTTGCCACACCAGACAGTTTTCTGCAGACACCCCAGGGGTGTACGCAAGTCACTTTAATTCTGACACTGGGGATTAGCATAGACCCCACAGCTTAAGGGATCCATCCCACAAGCCTGCTTCACCCTTGGGACACTCCAGTCATACGTTCAGGGTGTCTTCTGGATTTTTGAGCAACCAGTCATAACATCAGAGGTTCCCATGAACTAGAAGGTCAGATAGAACTGTGTGTATGCACACATATATATTTCCATCCCACGTACAGGTATAGCAATGAACATATGTTTGCACACAGACCGATAACCAAATATAGAGTTTTGCAATTTGGCTCATATACATATTCATACAAAAACCAATACAATTTTAAAAACACAAATTGTAAGAAAAAAAATACAGGTTTTAGAACTGAAATGATTTCTGAAGCATGATACATGATGCAGATGCATAGATCTGGGGTTCTTGATTGGAGCAGCTCTTCAGACTTCTAAGAGACAATCAGCTGACATGGTATTTGAGGGTGTTGATTATCCTCCAGCGGGATAACTTTGAAGACTCATGTTTTTTTAAAATATATACCCAAATATTTGCACATTAGCCGTTTTGTCTGAGACTTGCTTCTAAATAACCCAGGAACTGCGATAAAGCAGAATGAATATGGATGAGCTGGGGCTGGTCTGAACTGTGGGTGGACCTGAGTGGCGACCCATGAAGCTTGAGCCTACTAATCTGTTCCCCTTTGGATAGGCCTGAAATAGTCCATCATGGAAGAGAGAAGGAAACAGCGGTGATGGTGTTAGTCAAGCATCCTGCTTTGACTTCTGGCCTGCTACGCTTTGTGGTCTTTTAAAAACTCTTTCTTGGGCTGGAGAGATGGCTCAGTGGTTAAGAGCATTGCCTGCTCTTCCAAAGGTCCTGAGTTCAATTCCCAGCAACCACATGGTGGCTCACAACCATCTGTAAAGATGTCTGGCGCCCTCATCTGGCCTTCAGGCATACAGACAGAATATTGTATACATAATAAATAAATAAATTGGGCTGGAGAGATGGCTCAGAGGTTAAAGATGCTGACTATTCTTCCAGAGGTCCTGAGTTCAAGTCCCAGCAACCACATGGTGGCTCACAACCATCTACAATGAGATATGGTGCCCTTTTCTGGCCTGCAGTCATACATGAGGGCAGCACATTGTATTGTATACATAATAAATAAAATCTTTAAAAAAAATAAAAACTCTTTCTTGGCTAGGCATTGGTGACACACGCATTTAATTCCAGCACTCAGGAAGCAGAGGCGGGCAGATCTTTGTGAGTTCGAGGCCAGCCTGGTCTACAGCGTGAGTTCCAGGACAGTCAAAGCTACACAGAGAAACCTTGTCTTTGAAAAACAAAAAACAAGCAAACAAACAAAAAACTCCTTAGCCAGGCAGTGGTGGTACGCGCCTTTAATTCCAGCATCTGGGTGGCAGAGGCAAGCAGATCTTGTGAGCTCAAGGTCATCTTAATCTACAAAGTGAACACCAGGTGGGCTAGGATGTTGATAGTAAAGACAATCTCTATCTCTCTTCATATAATATATATATACATATACACACATACACATATGTGTGTATGTATGTATAACAAGTATACCACTATACATATACATATATGTACATTATATAACCTAAACATTTATGTGGACACAAATCCCTTCCCTTTGGCTTTATATGAGTGTATTTGTTCGAGGCTCTTTCAGTACTCTGTGTGTGCTTCCATTTCCTTTCCTAACACGTACATATTGTCTAGGGTGGCTCTGAGAGCTGCTTTGGCCCTGGGCTTGGTGGCCCCTAGAGGTCAGCCGGGAAACACCCACGTCAAAGGCAGAGAACTGTGAGGAGCCATTTCATTCCCTCCCATTGTCTCCTCTAGGCATGCTGGGTCATCTCAGGGACCCTGTCCAACATTCTAGTTCTGAGGCGGAACTCTGTTCCGCGTCAGGTCGCCGGAGCCGCCCTCTGGCTGAAAGCTGCCGAGATGAAAGTGAAGCAAGGGTCTTTTCTGTGGTACCTTTACCTGGACAAAATCTACTGCTTGTTGTCTTTGAGAAATGTGAAGGCCTTGATGGAGTATTTTCACCTTCTGGACGCACACCGAAGGAACACTTTGAATGGTCAGTTCTTCCCCACACAGAACCCAAAACAATCTCCTTAACATTTATTTCATCTTGTCAAGGAAGCCCGGAGAGAACCTGCTAACAGCTGAGACTGATGGTAGTTCAGTGCAGAGGATGAAGCCACAGGTTCTGGGGTCAGGCTGGGCTCTACCCACAATTCCTTGGTGGTTTGATGAGCGGGTCGTCTCCAACTTGAGGCTCAGTTTCTTCTACCTTCTCATGTCTCTCCCACCCCTGTCATCCCTCTCCTCCCCACAGAATTCTCTCCCACCCCTGTGCTATCCCCATCCTCCCAACAGGGTCCTCTCCCACCGTCATCCCCCTCCTCCCCACAGGGTCCTCTCCCACCCCTGTGCCATCCCCCTCCTCCCCACAGGGTCCTCTCCCACATTCAGGTCATTTTGTTGTGTTTTGAGACTCACTGGTTTTAAGCAGGGTTGTCTGTGTCTATGTTTGTGAGTTACCAAAAATGTCCATTAGCTCTGTTACTGAGACCACACGCTAACAGAAGGCCAGGTGAAACAGCCTGTGGTCTTTTTAAACTTCACTATAAATAAGACTTTCAACAAATCCAACCATCGCTCTCACCTCACAGAGGAAAATGTCACAGCGGAGTAAAAACACTCTTTTTTTTTTTCTTTTTTTTGAGACAGGTCTCTCTACCTCTGCCTCCTGAATGCTGAGATTAAAGGTGTGCACTTAAATTCTTATCTTAACAAACAAATGAACAGCTGGGTGGTGGTGGCACACACCTTTTATCCCAGAACGTGGGAGGCAGAGGCAGGAGGATCTCTGTGAGTTCGAGACCAGCCTGGTCTACAAAAGCTAGTTCCAGGACAGGCTCCAAAGCAACACAGAGAAACCTTATCTCAAAAAAACAAACAAACAAAAAAAAATGAACAGTAATGGGGTGGTCGTAGCTCAGCAGCAGATAGACATTTTTAGCCTGGACTCAGGTCCCGGCACCGGAAAGAATGAAAGCAAACATCGACTTGAAGACCCTCCTTTTCTACAGTATCATGCTGCGCTTTCCTCTGTGCATGCAGATTGGCATGAAATGCGATACCAGTCCTCCCTGGCCCAGATAAGACAGCTGTAGGGCACCAAGCTGTCCCTCAGAAAGCTAAGCCACACTGTCTCCCTGGGACATTTGTGGAACAGAGTCTCATCTCTCTAGCAACCAAATAATCCCCAGCGACACAGTACCCGGGAGTCTGAGCCTGCTCTCTGATCGTCAAGGGTAGGGACGGTGAACTGAAAGGAGGATGGTACAGCCTGCCGGTTTGCTTACTGGAAGAACAGCTGTAAGCCTCGGGGACCTGGGTGACCGACCAGAGTCATCTTGTTGCAGACAGCATTGATTCCATAGCTACAATGTCCCACAGGACACTCTGTCATCACTGTGTGGATACAGGGTGTTGCTCGGAGTGTTCACACCTGGTGGAGCACACAGAACGGTCCTCCAAGTGGTCAACAGCCCAAAGTCGACATTGTGACCATAGGCTCATTGTGCACCTGGCTGCTTCCTGCTGGGACTCCAAATAACATTGAGGAAGGGTTTTTGCTTTTTTTTTTTTTTTAAAGAGATTTATTTATTTATTTATTACGTATACAATATTCTGTCTGTGTGTTTGCCTGCACACCAGAAGAGGGCACCAGATCTCATTACAGATGGGTGTGAGCCATCATGTGGTTGCTGGGAATTGAACTCAGTACCTCTGGAAGAGCAGCCAGTGCTCTTAACCTCTGAGCCATCTCTCCAGCCCAACCAAATGTTTTATATACTCAGTGGAGCCCAGAGATAGTTATTTTTTCTTTTTTAAAGATTTTATTTATTTATTATATATATAGTGTTCTGCCTCCATGTATGCCCACACGCCAGAAGAGGGCACCAGATCTCATTGCAGATGGTTGTGATCCGCCATATGGTTGCTGAGAATTGAACTCAGGACCTCTGGTAGAGCAGCCAGTGCTCTTAACCGCTGAGTCATCTCTCCAGCCCCAGTTTTTTTTCTTTAAAACATTTCAAAAATTTTATGTGTTGGGGTTGGACAGATAGCTTAGTGGTTAAGAGTATTGACTGTTCTTCCAGAAGATCTGAGTTCAATTCCCAGCACCCACATGACAGTTCAGACCTGTCTGTAATTCCAAGATCTGACATCCTCACACAGATATACATGCAGGCAAAACACCAATGCACATAAAATAAAAATAATTAAAACAATATTTTATGTGTATGTTTGGCTGCATGTATGCCTGGTACCCATGGAGACCAAAAAAGAACATCAGACCCTCTGGAACTGAAGTTCTAAACAATTGTGAGCCACCATGTGGGTGCTGGGAATTGAACTTGGATCCTCTGAAAGAGCAGCCTTAACTTAACTCTTAACCCTTAACTTCTGAGTCATCTTTCCAGCCCATTTGTGGTTTCTTTTTTTTTTTTTTTTTTTTTTGGTTTTTCGAGACAGGGTTTTTCTGTGGTTTTGGAGCCTGTCCTGGAACTAGCTCTTGTAGACCAGGCTGGTCTCGAACTCACAGAGATCCGCCTGCCTCTGCCTTCCAAGTGCTGGGATTAAAGGCGTGCGCCACCACCGCCCGGCCCCATTTGTGTTTTGAGACAGAGTCTGACTCAGTAGAAAAAGCTGGGCTTGCACTGGCAGCAATCCTTCTGCCTCAATCTCATGAGTGCTGAGATTACTGGCATGAGCTGCCACACCCAAATCTGGAGATAGTTTTGGTAATCTAGAGGCAAAGGGGAAGCTGGGCAGGATGGCTGCAAATCTGAGTCCAACGTGGTCTTCTACATAGAATTCCAGGCCAGCCATCAGTGAGATCCCTTATCAACAGCAAAACAAAAGCTACCAACCAACCAAACAAACACATAAGATCACACTTGAAAATCCCATAGCTAGATCTTTTTCTTCCTTTCATTCTTTTTTCTCTCTCCCCTTCTTCCCCCCCTCTCTCCCCCCTCTCTCCTTTCCTTTCTTTTGTTATCTTATTTATTTATTTTTTTTGAGACAGGGTTTCTCTGTGTCCCTGGCTGTCCTGGAACTGGATTGGTAGACCAGGCTGGCCTCACACTCAGAGATCTGCCTGTCTCTGACTCCCAAGTTCTGGGATTAAAGGTTTGCACCATTACTGTCGTGCTCAATTGTCATGTAAAGTTTCAATTTTGCTTCTGGAACAACAGAAATAACAGAAATGCCACTGCAGACACATTATAAAAGAAAAAACAAAAATAAATGTGGGTGCAGGTGTGTGTTCCTGTGTCTGCCATTCGTGGTACCAATAGGCTATGTTTCAACTGGAAAGAGAAAAGGGCTTATTTGATTTACATTCCTAGGTCACAAGCCATCACTGCGCTGCTCCCGCCTTACTCTGGCTGTAATGGCTGGTAAGTGGGATGACAAGAACCTTCCTGTTCTTTAAGTTACAGTACTTCCCCTGGATGTTTCTGCTTGAATATGGGTTAACGAATGCACAATAGATGTGGCTTCATAGTAATAAGTGCACAGCTGCCATCAGGCTGGCCCACATATATTGAGCCCCAACCCTGCCACCCAAAAGTGACCACAGACCAGCAGCAGCCATATCACCCCAGAGCTGGGAGCAATGTGGAGTCTGGCCTAGGCCACATTCCCTGGAACAGGAGCTGCAGTTTGACGAGAACACTAAGGAGCTAATGTGCTGGCCATGGCCATGGGGGTGGGCTACCACCTTCCTGTCGGGTTCTCAGGGTTTGTTGAGGTGTGGCATTCAAGAAGTGCTCCACACGGGGAAGGCTCCCTCCCTCCACAGTCAGAAAGCCTTTGCTCTGAGTAAGCATGGAAACTCTAGGGACTCTCATAGGAGAGGGATGATTTTTAAGCTATTTTGATTAAAGGAATCATGGGAAAGGCTGAGGAGAACATCGGGATCTTTGAAAAAATATTTTATGTGGGTATCTGTATGTGCATGATGTGTGTGTGTGTGTGCACATGTGTGCATGGGAAAGGCAAAGGGCAACTCTGGGGATGCATTCTCTCCTTATACTTTTATATAGGTTCTGGAGATCAAACTCAGGTCTCTAGGCTTACATGAAAAATGTCTTTTATTTATTTATTTATTATGTATACATTATTCTGTGTGTATGCCTGCAGGCCAGAAGAGGGCACCAGACTTCATTACAGATGGTTGTGAGCCACCACGTGGTTGCTGGGAATTGAACTCAGGACCTTTGGAAGAACAAGCAGGCAGTGCTCTTAACCTCTGAGCCATCTCTCCAACCCATGAAAAATGTCTTTACTGACAGCCATCTCTCCCACCCACGTTAACATTTTATTTATTTATTTATTATGTATACAGTGTTCTGCTTGCACGTTTGCCTGCATGCCAGAAGAGGGCACCAGATCTCATTACAGTTGGTTGTGAGCCACCATGTGGTTGCTGGGAATTGAACTCAGGACCTCTGGAAGAGCAGCCAGTGCTCTTAACCTCTGAGCCATCTCTCCAGCCCAACATCTTTAACATAGCAAAAATGAAGCTGTCCTTCCTCAAACAAAGAGCATCAGCAGCTTGCCGGTCACTGGGGATGTGTGCAAAATAGTCTGTAACTGGGGTCAGGAGCCACATTGTCTGGGCATGGATGACACATGGTCATGCAACTTTCATGACTTGGCATCTGTTTCTCCACAGCAAGGGCAATAAAGCCCTTGTGGAATTGTGGAAGGTTCAGTGTGAAGCCAGAAACAAAATCTTGTCATTCTCCTTCCAGCACTGTAAGCTTTTGGCACTTCTGCATTTTTTTTTTTTTATGTGGCTCTTGGTTTAGCATTTTGGGACTGTTCTAGAACAACCCATCTGGTCCTCTCTTCCCCCAGATGTGCTATTCTTTCATTTCCTCCGGCACGTGACTAACATGAAAATCACACATATCAAGATGATATTCGATATGCTGGACTGGACGGCTATGGGAGAGATTGGTTTTGACCAGTTCTATGTGTTGGTTTGCATTGTGCTGTCACATCAGGTGAGTACCAGGGTTGGGGTGGGGCAGAGAGAGCTGCTGTTCCCAGTCTTGATAAAGTTGACAATGAAGTGAGAGCACGAGGGACCACTTTTCTGTCACTACAAATGGATGGATGGAAAAGAAATGTGAACTTCATTTTTGGTTCCTGAATCAACCTAGGCATTCTAGCACTACCCCAGCCTCTCTCTGAAGCTGTCACTCATCTCTAGTCCTCCCACGTTGCCCTGCCCACATGCCCACCTTTCTTGGCCTGCCTGTCCTCCATTCCAAGTACCTCACTCGTTCCTGCCCTGATCCCTGGGTTCAGAAACTTTTCTGTGGAGGCTAAAAGAAAGGGAAGGGGGGCGTTGTTCTCTGGGCCACACCCTCGCCATCAAACACCAGTCATGCATTTGCTAGCTTCTGCTGAGGAAACAGACCTTGTGTGAACACCAAGGTCAAAGCTTCTGGAGAGCATCAGCACACGGTGGCAGCCAGGGTTGTTCGTGAAGCAGAACTGACACCACAGAAGGTTCCCTTGAACTTGGGGACTCCTTAGGGCCTTGTCCATCTTCACAGTCCTTTTCCAAGTCTGGTGTTTGCTTTTTGCTTTAAGCTCTCTAGGGAATGGCTAGTAACTAATTTTTTTTTTTTTTTGAGACAGGGTTTCTTTGTGTAGCTTTGGAGCCTGTCCTGGCACTAGCTCTTGTAGACCAGGCTGGCCTGGAACTCATGGAGATCTACCTGCCTCTGCCTCCTGAGTGCTGAGATTAAAGGCATGTGCCGCCACCACCTGGCTTATAAATCTTTTTTAAAAAACATTATTATGTAGCCAGGCGGTGGTGGCGCACGCCTTTAATCCCAGCACTCGGGAGGCAGAGGCAGGCGGATCTCTGGGAGTTCGAGGCCAGCCTGGTCTACAAGAGCTAGTTCCGGGACAGGCACCAAAGCTACAGAGAAACCCTGTCTCAAAAAACCAA
>NC_022014.1:53919139-53939491 GCF_000317375.1 Microtus ochrogaster | reverse complement strand
TTTGTTTTTCGAGACAGGGTTTCTCTGTGGTTTTGGAGCCTGTCCTGGAACTAGCTCTTGTAGACCAGGCTGGGCAATGCTCTTAAACTTCGAGTTGTCTCTTCACTCCCCAGCTATATAAATCTTAGTGTAACACCATGCAGGGTAGCACCAATATTCTTACACATTTCTCTCCAAATAGAGCCATCTGGAAGATCAGTTCATGTACCGCCATTCCCGGCCGGTTTTTGACTTGCTTGACTTGAAAGGAGAGTTGAAAATAGATGGAACCGATTTTGAAATGTACAGATTTCTCTTCAATATTAAAAAGCAGGAACTCCGGGAGCTTTTCCATGACTTTGACATCACAGGTGACCGAGTAAGTGCAGATTTAAGAATCATGGGGCAGAGGGCCATGTCTTGTACCGCTGGTAGGGATGGTGAGGAGGAGGCTGGCAGCAGACTGGGACTGGGGAAACCATTGAGACAAGTGGCCCTGGCAGAGACAGGACCAGCTGTCACATCATGTGGTGCAGACACACAACTATGGAGGCTGCGAGGAGGCAGGCTAAGGTGGGGATCACATGGGGGTCAAGAGAAGTGTTTACAGATTTGAATAAGCAGAAAGGAAGAAACTCTATGATAGAACCAAGTGAGAAAAATCCTGAAAAAGCTCCAGGGAGGATGGCAAGTTATGCCTGTGTAAAGGAAAGCAGGTGACCCACAGTGGGAGGATGACATGGGAACGTGACAAGGTGACCCTGTTCCCACGATGGTCTGCAAAGGACATCACTGTTCCTGGGTACTAGGCCCCCAGCCAGCCTGTAACTAACTCCTATGCCTCTAAGTTTCCAAGATTCCAGAGCAACATACGCTTACCACCTTGCTAAACTTCTTTATAATTTTTTCTCTCCCTCCCCTAAAAAAAGTTGCTTAATTACAAGGAGTTTAAGCTGTACACAATCTTCTGCACTGAAAAATCCATTGACAGGAAGAAAAGGAGGAAACAGAGAGAGGAAGAGAGAGAGCGAGAGAAAGGGAAAGATAAAGAAAAGTATTATCAGCATCTAAAGAAGCTGTATTCGACTGGGTTGAACCAGAGGAGTAGAAGTCTCCTTTGATACAGAAGTGAGCATGACTAATTAACATGGCCAAAATGAAGAACACCAAAATACACATCTTTATTTTGTGTATGTCTGTATTGTTTGTTTGTTTATTTATCTATTTATTCATTGAGACAGGGTCTCACATTGTAGACCTGGTTGGCCTGTAACTGGCTATGTAGACCAGGCCGGCCTCAAACTCACAGAGATCTTGCCTCCTGAGTGCTGGGATTTAATTTAGGTTTGCACCATTCATACCCAGTGTCTTTTGAAACAGGGTCTCAAGTAGCCCAGGGTGGCCTCAAACCTACTATATAGTTGAAGATGACTTTGAGCTTCTAATCCTCCTACCTCTATCTTCCAAGTGCTGGGATTACAGGTATGTTTCTGCTTGTTTTGTTTTCTGAGACAAAGTTTCTTTGTAGCTTTGGACCCTGTTCTGGAACTCGCTCTGTAGACAAGGCTGGCTTCAAACTATTCAGAGATCTGCCTGCCTCTGCCTCCCAAGTGCTGGGATTAAAAGGTATGTGCCACCACAGCCCAGCTGGGTGTGTGCTACTATGCCCAGCTATCAAAACTGTTTTTTTTTTTTTTCGAGACAGGGTTTCTCTGTAGCTTTGGAGCCTGTCCTGACACTAGCTCTTGTAGACCCTCAAACTCCCAGAGATCCGCCTGCCTCTGCCTCCTGAGTGCTGGGATTAAAGGCATGCGCCACCACTGCCCGGCTGTTTGTTTGTTTCTTGAGACAGGGTTTTGCTGTAGTTCTAGAGCCTGTCCTGGAACTAGCTCTTGTAGACCAGTCTGGCCTCGAACTCAGAGATCCACCTGCCTCTGTCTCCCAAGTGCTGGAATTAAAGGCGTGCGCCACCACTGCCCGGCTTTCAAAAGTTTCTATACCTGAGCAGCCATTCTATCCATGTGGTCCAGTTTTGCTTCTGATTTTTAGCAAGCCATGCTCAGATATCATTAGATATTTGAGCAGCTGAAGAGGTAACCCTTTTCACGGTTCAATGCTCTTGGATCCTTTCTAGGCTAAGCCCACCTGGATGCCAGACTCATGGGCCAAAGATGACAAGGCAAGTTGACTTTAAAGGATATGGAAGCTGTCTTTTCCTTTGAGACTATGTTTCATTGAGACTCACTATTACCCAGGCTGATCTCCAACTTGTGGGATGAAATGATCCTCCTGCCTCAGCTTTGGGTTAACTGGGACTGCAGGAGTTCACTGTCTCAGTTCAGGCTGTGTGTTCCTTAGAGCCTGAATTACTCCAACATGTGAAGTGCTTAGAAAACTAACTAGGACAAAATATTGTGTGCCCACCTCCATTGGAACTCCTCATGAGCCAGGCACTTGGGAGGCAGAGGCAGAAGGACCTCTGTGAACATGAAGGCAGCGTCATCTACATAATGACTTCCAGGACAGCCAGGGCTATGTAGAGACCATATAGAGATCAATACATCAATACCTTGAATGATCTAAAGATTCTTTGGCATGAGACTTGTGAACCCCACCCCCAAAGGGACTGTATCATCATTGTAGCAACCGTGACAGGGTCCCAGATCTTAACATAACTGAGTCCATGATAGAAGTACCATATGGGCTGTAAAACTCCAAAAATAGGCAGCACCGCCAGCCAAAAATGAAAACAAGGTCCATAGTTCTGGGAAAGTCTCTAAATGAACTAATCTTGCATTTTAGCTTTTATAATTCTGTTTCTGGCTGTTTTTATTAACTGTCAAGCCAGAACATGTTTTTTGTGTGTGTGTGTGCTTAAAAGCTCTCGTTGAGAAAGACTCAGGGCCACCCTGGGATCCCGAAAACAGTGTAGCTGCTGGCTGGCTTTGTATTGGCTTGCATTGTGTCTGGGAAATCATCACAACCATGTGCTTGGTGCAGGTTAGGCAGTGATTTAAGACACACAACTTATGCCTTTGATCCTGTCAAAGGTTAAGGCTATTTTGTTTACAAAAGAGGAAACTGAGTCCCAGAGAAATTAAGAAACTTAATCAAACACATCTCACAGGTAGTAGGACCAGGATGTTGGTACTCACAGCCTGTGGTCTAAACTTACTAGATTTTGGTAGATTTTTTTAATAATTTATTTTATTGGTGGTTTACCTGTATGTATGTTTTGTGAGGGTGTTGGATCCTGGAGTTAAAGATAGTTGTGAGCTGCCATGTGGGTGCTGAGGATTGAACCTGGGTTCCCTGGAAGAGCAGTCAATGCTCTTAAATGCTGAGCCATCTCTCCAGCCCAGGTAGGCGTCCAACCTGTGATGATCCTGCTTCAGCACCTATGTGTTGGATGTGGGAATCAGGCATGCTACATCAGCCTTCTCTTTAAATTTTAAGCTAACAAATTCAATTGGCTTAGAAATCCCTCCTGTTTAATGTTTATTACTATATCCCTCATTGTAAGTTTCTGAGAGACACAGTTTGGAGACTGAAAAATATAAATCATTTGTCACATATACCCAAGATTAAGGATTCTAACTGATCTCAAGGCAACCAGTAAGTTTGAGGGTCCCCAAATGACTGATGTTATGCCACCAATGAAGAGACCAGAATCTGCACAAGACCCAGTGCACAGCATCATGACTCATTTGCTCCAGAGGGACAGAAGACAGGGATAAGAGACAAAGACGACAAGGGAGAAGGGGAAGGGAACGAGAGGGTCAGGGGTATTTCTCCTAGGGGACAAAGGACTGCCTCTGGATAGAGAGGAGACAGATGGTACATAGGCAAATGGCAGTTTATAAAGGTACAAGGGAAAACCCTGCATTAGAATGAGGTATTTAATTTTTATGGTTTATTTAACTTTATTTTTATGTGTGAACATGTCAGATCCCCTGCAACTGGATCTTCAGACAGTTGTGAGCTACCATGTGGATGCTGGGAATTGAACCCGAGTCCTCTGGAAGAGCAGTCAGTGCTCTTAACCACTGAGCCATATCTCCAGCCCCGAGGTATTTAATTTTGATTGGGTGTCTTAGGACAGCCAAAGGGAGCTTTTGATAGCTAGATTTATTTAATACCTTGATAGCTGGACTTTGGTAGTCAGCCTCAGGAAGAAGTGACCAAATAAGGGAATTAGACCTTGGTGACTAGCTTTAAGAATGTAATTTAAGGGTTTACGGCAAGGGAGAGGGAATGGGGGTGGGGGGGAGGCAAGGCCTGCTAGAGCTGGCGAGAATCCCTTCAATCAATGTACAATCAATGCTTACCTAAGATCCTTATCTGCAAGTCAGACTGGGGATTATGAAACCCATTATTGTGAAACATCATTAACAAATGGGAGATTTGGCTAACAAGCTTTTGAGCACGATTAATACAACTAGTCATAAATACTCCCCATGGTGCGATAACACAGTGGGAATGGGACCAGCAAAACCAAACCCCAGGTAGAACTGGTCACTTCACTTCAATCTTTTCTTTTTTTTAAATGTGCATTTTTTTGTTTTGCTATGGGTGTCAGGTTCCCGGGGACTGCAGTTACAGACAGTTGTAAACTGCCATGTGGGTGCTGGGAATTGAACCTTGGTCCTCTGGAAGAGCAGTCAGTGCTCTTAACTGCTGAGCCATCTCTTCTGCATCTTTAGTCCAGTCTACAGAAATAAGGCAGTGCTTTGATGGAATTGCAAACATCACTCCCCAAGCCCTTCCAACTTTACAAGTCTGTGATTACTACAGTGCTGGTATTGGGCAGACAGGGACACTATGCAGTGTGCAGGCAGGCACTCCAAAGTAAAAAAATGGCATCTAGAGAAAGGCTAAGCCAAAGGTCCGCTCACCACAGCACTCATCTTTACAGGCTCTGGTCTCTTTTGAGATAGCCTAGGTGGCTTGTTAGGCAGCAGCTTTAGATTCTGAGAAGACACCCCAGAGGTCTCTGCTCCTAGAGATGCTCTTGAGCTGTATAAAGGGAAATAACTCCTGGAGCAGACGCAGTATCAAGTTCTTAGAACAGGGAGGACAGCCAAAGAGAGCTAACCTGTCCTTCCTCCCACAAGGGTCCAAGGGCACTGTAAAGGTACAATGAACAGAACACTCACTGTGTGTGTGTTACAGCACACATGTGGAGGTCGGAGGACAACTTGTAGCTGGTGCTGATCCTTCACCTTATTTTAGGGATCAAACTTGCTTAGGTACCTGCTGAGCTATCCTGACATCCCATCAGATTTTAGAATTCCTTTTTAAAGCATCTTCATCAACTGGAGGTTCCTGTGGGTCAGCAGCACAAGTTTTGCA
This sequence comes from Microtus ochrogaster, assembly GCF_000317375.1. NCBI lineage: Eukaryota > Metazoa > Chordata > Mammalia > Rodentia > Cricetidae > Microtus > Microtus ochrogaster. The sequence continues at coordinate 53,934,160 of NC_022014.1, read as the reverse complement.
GCACCCATGGCCTGAGGCAGGAGGACTGGAAGGACATTTAGAATTATTTCATTGGTAAGTGAGAGTCTGTATAAAAATCAAAATTCAAACAAATTAGTAAACTTATATACTGTGTTGGGACTAGGCATGTAAGAAACTAACCAATCCAATCCTGCTTTGCTTTAGGGTGTTTTTAGATTTATTTCAAGTGCCTGAGTATTTTGCTTATGTGTATGTGTAAGCACCTTGTGGGTGCCTGCTGCCTTCAGAGGTCAGAAAAGAGCATTGAAACTGGAGTTATGGAGAGTTGTGAGCTGCCATGCTGGTGCTGGGAATCGAACCTGGGTCCTCTGCAAGAACAAGTGCTTTCAACTGCTGAGTCATCTCTCCAACACCCCCCCCCCCATTTAGTTTTAAACATGAGTACACAGGGCCTGGTATAAGAGTATGACATGTGTGAGGTTCTGGATTCCATCCTGTGTGTCAAAGCTTTCCAGTCTGCGGTTTTCATATTGTACTGCAAGTTCCTAGTATGAGTGTTAAGGGCACAGGCGATGGGGAGAAACAGGTAGACTATGGGTGGGACACTGGCCTGTGAAGGTTTCAGACCAGGGCCACAGGCAGATTCTTCCACACTACTGTCAGCTAGAAGGAACTTTGAGAGGCCACTAAGTGAGCAAAGTAGTCACCTCTTCCCCCAGGGCTTGGAGCTCACATTTCCATACCATCCAAGGCCTTAAGCCTCAGACTAGGCAAGGCCAACTCAACTATGTTCAACTGATGGAGGAAGGTCATTGGTTGATTAAATAAAGAAGCTGCTTGCCCTGATAGGTTAGAACGTAGGTGGGAGGAGTGAACGGAGCAGAACGCTGGGAGGAAGAGGAAGTGAGCTCAGAGACTCGACAGCTCCTCTCGGGAGCAGACGCCTCAGAGAGACGCCATGCCCGCTCCCAGGCAGACACACGTGATGAAGCTCCGACCCAGGATGGACATAGGCTAGAAGCTCCCTGGTAAGCCACCTTGTGGGCTACAGCAGATTATTAGAGATGGGCTAGTCCAGGTCCGTGTAATTATTTCGGGGCATAAGCTAGCCTTGCAGGCAGCGGGGTGCTGGGGATGCAGCCCAGCCGCTCCTATTTCAACATTCAACCTTTGATGGACTCACTCAGGCCCGCTACAGAAATAGACGACAGGCTAACAGGCCACATCACAAGAGACCCCAACAACAGTCATAGGACACTAGCTGTCTCTGAAGATGTGATCAGCTGGATTCCTTTTCTAAGCAAAATGCATCAAAGGACCCGATCAACTGAGTGATGCCCATTTGCTAGGAGGGCTACCTTCCCCCCACCATGGATAAAGAGGAATAAAAATTTCCAAGTTATCTTCAGGAAGAGGGGCCATTGTCTGCTCTGTTCTTTTCACACACAGGAGCTCTAGATAACAATGAAGTAGTGAGAGAAAACTAATGGAGAGGCTGGTATCCCACCAAATGGAAAAGGCCCTTCAAAGAAACCAGAGGACATAAAGATGAACAGATTTTGTTGTTGTTAAAGACGGGAACTCACTAGGTACACCAAGCTGCCCTCCAACTGAGTCTCCTCTATCTCCCAGCGCTGGGATTAGAGGTGTGTGCAACCACAACTGGTGAGACTCAGATCTTATCCCTCAGCAGCATGCAAGCAGTACTGAGTCACCCACCCTCCCTGAGGCGCACACCTCTAGGTAACCTGCAGTATGTGGTGCAGCAGATCTTTAAGTTTGGTGGTCATGATCTCACTACACTGTGGTGGTTTCAGAGAGGAAGAAGTTTCCCACTCCCCTATAGGATGTGGGGGACTGCCATTGTATAGAGGAATAGTTAGAAACTCACGCCACGAGAGGTAGAAGCAGGCAGATCTCTGTGAGTTCAAAGCCAGCCTGGTCTACACAGAAATCCTGCCTTGAAAAAAAAAAACAACAACAAATGACAAAAAAGTAACAACAAAAAAAGAAACTACTCAGAATAAAGGCAAAGACAAAGAGAAAAGTTGAACTTTTTTTTTTTAAAAAAAAAGCACAAAACCCCTACATACTAAATTTATACACATCAAGTATTGATCCAATCTTACATCAATCTATTGACAATTACCAGCACCATGTTTTTTTTCTCACCTAGTTTGGAGGATCGTTATTCAAAGTATATGTTCCTTTAAAATAAAAAGCTCTTAGAGAGGTCAACCCTCAAGAAACAAACAAGACTTTTACCAAACATAGATTATTGATGACACCATTAAATTTCCTTTAGAAAAATAATTTTTAAAACATTCTTTTCCAGTTGATGGACTTTGAGATACTGTTACTCAATGTGGCAAATGAATCAACCTTCTTGATGGTAGGCCGAAGCACTCGGATGTCCTGGAGCCTCCACACAGGAATGTGAGCACCTTCCTCATTGTTAAAGCTGTGTGCTTCTTCTGAATTTAGACTCAACCCCCATCAAGTCTAAATTAGGTGCAGTCATAAACTTTAAACTTATGAACAGAATTAGGGAAATGGTTAAAAGTTCTCAGAAACGTAAGTTCAATTATAGATATATTTAAACAGGCTATAGGAAATTTAACACCACTTTAAACATTACATTTTAAATTCCTTAGCAGTTTCATTTTGTCACAAAAATCATGATGTTTTATATCCAAATAGATGTTGAAAGTTTGTCATTTCCCCACTGAGACAGCATAGCGCCCTCTTTCATCTACTGTACACAGTTCAGACTCCAAAGATACAGTGTGCTCACATTAGTTCATGGAATCAACCTTTTTTTCCCCAAGACAGGGTTTCGTTATGCAGCTCTGGCTGGTCTAGAACTATCTTTGTATTCCAGATTGATCTCAAATTCTGAGATCTGCCTACTTCTGCCCCCAAGTTTGGGATTAAATGCAAGCACCACCATGCTTGGCAGAATCGGCTTTTAAGAGGCTCTAGATTGAATACAACCCTTGGTAGCTTTCTCCAGCCTTCTCCAGGAGGTAAGGCTGGCTCACTGTGCTCAGTCCCTCAGTCTCATGTGCAGATATGGTGGTTGATTCAGCACTTTGTGGGAAGGTGCAGGAAGAACACCGCTGCCCACAATTACTAGAATCAGAGGGAAGTGAAAAGCACTCAGGCCCAGCGCCAGGCGCCACCATTTGTTCTCCCCAGCATCGGTTAAGTGACACCAGTGACCCTTTACACTTGAAAATTTTGAGTTGGAGTTTTCTCCAAGGCTGAGAAGAGGCACAGTTTTCCCAGGAACAGGCAGAGAAGATTTAACTTCCACCCCCTGCAAGTGAGGAAGAAAGGATTGCTTTTTATTCTGGAATGGAAGCAGCTACACTCCATTTCCATGTTATATGGCCCAGAAATATAGATGGGGTCAGTCAGCTCCAGAAACGGCTACGCAGAGCGGCTGTATCAGTGAAGGCATTACATAGTAGCTGGCAGTCTCAAGCCTGGGGACTAGAGACATTTTAAACCACTATGCAGGCAAGACAACTTCTCAACTAAGAATGAGAACTCTGACTATTTACTAAATTATTGTCTGGTGTTCCAGAGGGTGTCTGCTGCCAGCGTGTTGGATGGCAGCGGGACTGAATGAGTGTGAATTAGGAGCATGACTTGGGGGAGAAGAGGCAACACTGACCAACTCCCAGGCTCCACTGCTTCCTGGTGGAATAGGAATACAAACCCAGAAGAGAAACAATCCCCTCTGCTCTTTTAGGTTCCACTAAAACAAAAACGTTTAAGTTTTGTAACTGTTATTAATTATTGATGGTTCTGGAAATATAACTTGACATATACATTTTAAAAATTCTGTATCCAAAAGGTGCTTGGTGCTGTTCTTGATGGGTCTGGTGTCTGTGTACATTCCAAATTATTTAAATACAGCCATTACATAGTTGATAAATGTTTTAAAATAAATGGTTATCTATTTCTTAACTGCCTCTCAAATTAGAAATTGTAATTACAGGAGTTCCAGAGGCTGGCTCTGTGTGTTTTATTATTTTTGTTGGTCTCCATCACAGATGGAATTTTTCACTGGTAATTCCTCAGAACTAAATCCATTCATAGGGAATTCAGAGCAGTGAAAATAAATTTCACGTCATAGAGTAGGAAATGATAATAAAAAGGAGCCAAGGAATCTGGGACACAGGCAAGCCCAGCTCAGTTCTCCACTGGTGTTGGGTTTTGCACAGGCTGGCTCACGATAACCTGTACCACATAGTCCTTTGGGATCTTCAGCTCCTCCAGTTTCATCTTATCAGTGAGAGGCCTGCCAGAGAAGAACCACCGCTGGCTGCCTGGCTCCACCCCCTCTGTAGCATGTAAGCGCCTCTTCATGTGGAATACCGTGTCTGTGCTGCGCACCACGAGTTTGAGGTCTTTGCCTGTGGAGAGGCGCAGACGGAGCTGAGACTCATGTCCGGAATTGGGAGGTGGCTCAGGGATATCCAGAGTCTCTATGTCACTCTTTTCCTCTATCATGTTGATTGGTGGTGCCAAGCAATAGACTGGCAGCTGGTATCGGTTCCCCAGCTCATCGTAGCACTCTGTCAGTGCACCTGCAGAGAAGGGGCGATAGGAACAGTGTCAATGAGTGTGCTTCTGTTTACAGTGCACCACCAGTCTCATATCCAGACAGCACTCCATCTGTTACAGGTATGCTAGAAATCAGAGTGGGTAAATGGAGAGAAAACACTAAGAGGACTTGTCAGAGCTGGATTTATCACTGTTATCTCCACTTCCTCAGGGCAAACATCAGAGGAAAACTCCAGTGCTTCTAGCAGTAGGAACAAAAGAAACCATACTTGAGGGACTGCATCAGGCGTAGCTACACGTCTTGCCATTTAAAGGATAGTAAGGGTACTATGAACACCCCGTGCCTACAAATTTGATCTGCTAGAAGAAACAGACCAATTTTCTGTAACCATCATGTACCAAAGTTAAAAAACAGAGAAATAATCCAAATAGGCCTTATCTATAAAAATTGAATAACTAATAACCTTTTAAAACAAAAAAGCACCAACTCCTGATGGGCTCAACAATAAATTCTACTGAACATGTTAAGTAAAAAATTATAACAATCTTCTATTTTCACAAGACTGAAGAGAAACTTCATAATGCATTCTATGAAGCAAACATTACCTTACTGCTAAAGAAAGAAAAAAAAATTAGGTAAATCAAATATAACACTCTAGAAAAAGAATTATATAACACTCTCCAAGGCAGAATTCATTCTAGGTTTTCAAAACTGATTCAACCTTCGGATATTAACTAATTTATAGCATCAGGGTAAGCAAGAAAAATCATATAATCATATCAGATGAGGAAAAACCATTTGTCAAGACCTAGTACTTTTTCCTGATAAAAACTCTCAATATGCTGGTTGTGGTGGCGCACGCCAGTAGGATTTGTTGAAGGAGGCAGAGGCGGGAGGATCACAAGTTTGAGGCCGGCTTAGGCTACAAAAGAATTAAAAAAAAAGTCTCAATACTATTAGAGGGACAATTCCTTTGCTTCATAAAGACTAGTTTGAAAACAACAAAAACAACCCTAAAACACTAAACTTAAAAAAAAAAAAACAAATGTGGAGTTTCCCATTAAGATTAGGAACTAGGTAGGACAGCACCTCTTACACTGCTAAAGCACAAAGAAAATATCTACAAATTGGGAAAGAAAGAAGTGTTTTTACTTATAATTAATACAACTATCTATGCAGAAAATCTGAAGAATCAAGAAAATGATGTTGGATGCAATAAGCATCCACACTAAGGTTAATGCATAAAAACCACTGTTCCATATATGGAAGTCAACAGGTGGTATCTGACATTACAAAACCACATGTATTAGCACACCCAGAGTGAAACATGCAGAGCTAAACACAACAAATGTGTAAGGCCTACAAGAAAATGACAAAATGTTAAACCAAAGAAGAACTAAATTGAGACAGTCTATGCATTGAGAAAATATTGTTGGAATGCTAGTCAGTTCTTCCAATTTTAATGCAACTCCAATAAAAATTTCAAAGTTTTTTCTAGATACTGGACAAACTAAACTGTACATGAGGTAAAAAATTAACTCTCAAGGACTGGCTTATGCTTATCTTATAGTAACCAAGAGAGCATACAGTTGGGCAGGGTAGCTCATAGTGTAGTCCCAACACTTGGAAGAATGAAAGATTGCCATAATTTAAGACTAGGATGTGTGCATACATGCGTGTGTGCGTGCCTGCGTGTGTATTGTCCAGGGTATCTCAAAAAACCTAAAAAACCAACACTTAAACATAAATGTGATGAATGGAAACAGTTGAAAGTCCAAAAATAAAACTCACATAAACACCATCAACTGATCTGTGTAAAAGAAACAAAAGGAAGAGTTGATAGAAAAGACAGGCGAGGGGGCTGGAGAGATGGCTCAGTGGTTAAGAGCATTGCCTCCTCTTCCAAAGGTCATGAGTTCAATTCCCGGCAACCGCATGGTGGCTCACAACCATCTGTAATGAGGTCTGCTGCCCTCTTCTGGTTTGCAGACACACACAGACAGAATATTGCATACTGTATACAAAATAAATAAATAAATAAATAAATAAATAAATATTTTTAAAAAAAGAAAAAGAAAAAAGAAAAGACAGGTGACAGGCTTTCCAACAAAGGGTGCTGGGTTAATGAGACATCAAAAAATTAATCAATACAGAATTTACCCTTGCCATTGCACACGAGCCCACCCTACCATTACCAAAAAAGTGTACACAAACTTAAATATAAAACACAAAACTATAAACTCCTAGAAGGCAAAAGAAGAAAATCTAAACACTGCTGCCTTGGCAATGACCAGTGAGGTATGTCACCAAATGTACAATCATCAGAATTAGAAATTCAGGCTTTGCTAAAGATACTATCAAGAGACTAAAAAGACACAAACTGCAAGAAAAATTTCAAGCCACATCTGACAAAGGACTGCTATACAAACACACACAGAACTCTTGACAGGCGGTGGTGTCACAGCCCACCTTTTAATCCCAGCTCTTGGGAAGCAGATGCAGGTGATCTCTGAGTTCAAGTCAGCCTTATCTACAAGGTTCCTGGATGGTCAGGGCTACACAGAGAAACCTTGTCTCAGGGTAAAAACAACAAATACAAACAAAAAACCCAGAAAAGCAAGAGTTAAAATACCTTTGTAAGACTCTCACAAAGAAGATGAGCAGGTGGAAGACAAGCTGATGAAAAGATGTGCTTGCTACACCACACCACGCATTAAACCAATGGGCCACACTACAATGGCTGAAGTCCAGAGTACAAACAATACTGAGGCTGGGGAGACTGACTGATCTGCACTAACTGAAGAAGCAGAAAGGGACAAGTTTAGAAAGCAGTAACTCCCAATCTGCAATAACCCCTTATCTGCATTAACCCCAATCTGCAGCAATCTCCAATCTGCAGCAACTCCTAATCTGTAGCAATCCTCACTTTGCAGCAACCCCCAACCTGCAGTAACCCATAATCTGCAACAACTCCCAATCTACAGTAAACCCCCAATCTGTAGCAACCCCCAATCTGCAGTAACCTCTAATCTGCAATAATCTCCAATATACACTAACCCACATCTGCACTAACCCCCAACCTGCAGTCATCTCCAATCTGCACTAACCCTCAATACATACACTTTTAAAGCATTAGCACATATGTTACTTTCTGCGTAAGTAAAGCTATTTGGAAAGATTAAATGACAGGGAACTGAAAAACATTTGGTATATTGTTTGAATGAAACAGTACTCTTTGTGTTTGTTATTTGTTTGGGTTTTTTTGTTTTTGTTTTTTATTTTTTCAGATAGAGTTTCTCTGTGTAGCCCTGCCTGTCCAGGAACTTACTTTGTAGACCAGGTTGGTCTCAATCTCACAGAGATCTGGGATTAAAGGTCTGTGCCATCATTGCTTAGCATGAAACAGTACTTTTAGGGTCCCGAAGGGTAGAGAATTTTAGCAAAATTATGATGCAATTTTGGCATTAAAATAATCTACTTCTAAATAAAAAATAAGGTCAGTATATATCAGTATATATTTTATGGAAAAATACCATTCAATTAGTCATTTTGAAATATGTAGATGTTTGTCCAAAATCCATACTTTGCTACCATAGGATGTAACTGGAAGGCAGTTATCCAACCACAGATAAAGTTTCTTGGCTCTTAGTAGGACAATTAAAATATAATCACATCATTTCCCTTCCATATTCCCCCTCAAGTTATGACCCCCTTTAATTACTCATAAATATATAAATTCAACCTTTAGTGTTGTATTACAGATTTCAGGGCTGATCATAGGGAAGGTTCTAATTCTCTAATTCTTCTCTCAGCAATCAACAGATGTTTGCATGGGGTGGGGCCCCCTGAGATTTCCCCCTTTCACATAAGCATGTTCAACCATGCTGTCATTGCGCAGCCAATTTTAATCTATACACTAAACATGAAATGCTTCAAATGCTTACCAACCAGTCCTAGCCCTAAGTATGTTATATATGTAACTACACACACACACACACACACACACACACACACACACACACACACACACACACACACACACTTAATCCTTACAACTATAGCAGAAAGTTATATACATATTTTACAGATGGGAAGACAGATGATGAATTAAGTTTTGCTTAGGGTCACACAGCTAGTAAACAACAATGACATAATTAGTAATAAGAGTCCTGAAGAAATAAACTTGTAACATAAAGATAAGAACACACAGCTTAGTATTATGTTAATGAGATAGTTAAACGGAATAATGAGTTTAGAGGAAAATGAAAGCCATGACAAATAAGAAGCTAGCATGCTAAGCAGTCTAATAACATGACACTATTCACCAGTAAGTCAAAAGCCTACAGCAGTGACAGCAATAGCCCCACAGCACTCCAAAAGTTCTCTGATAGAAGCTTTAGTGCTTTAAGGCTGCAAACATATTCTGTCACTCTGTCACTGTTTGGTCTACAAAAATTGGAAGGCAAATACAAAAAAATGAAGCAATGGAAGATGGAAAAGTTTGCTTAGAGAAACTCAGTGAAGGGCTGAAAAGATGGCCAGTTAGTGAAGTACCTATTTCAAAAGCACAAGGACCTGAGTTGTTTTTTTTTTTTTTTTTTTTTTTTTTTCGAGACAGGGTTTCTCTGTGGTTTTGGAGCCTGTCCTGGAACTAACTCTTGTAGACCAGGCTGGTCTCGAACTCACAGAGATCCGCCTGCTCTGCCTCCCGAGTGCTGGGATTAAAGGCATGCGCCACCACCGCCCGGCTCAAGGACCTGAGTTTTGATCCCCAGAACCCATGTAAAAAGTTGGGTTGACTGTACAAATTAGTTCAGTGGTTTCTCAGAAAACAGAACTTAATATATGGCCCAGATAGACCACTTCTTGGTATGTACCCAAAGGAGTCCACTTCCTACTGAGAGATACACATCCCCATCCATTTTCATCACTACTCTATTTTCAAGAGTTGGACCATGGAATCAGCCTAAATGTCCATCAGTTGATGAATGGATAATGAAAGTGTGGTACCTATAAAACTGCAAACAAAGATAAAATCGAGCTGGGCAATGGTGGCACACCTTTAATCCCACTCAGGAGGCAGAGGCAGGTGGATCTCTTTGAGTTCGTGGCCAGCCTGGTCTATAAGAGCTAGTTACAGGACAGGCTCCAAAGCTACAGAGAACCCGTCTCAAAAAACCAAAAAGAAAAAAAAAAAGATAAAATATGAAGTGTAGATCTGCATGGAACTGAAAAATATTAGACCCACACCTAGAAAGACAAAGGTCACATGTTCTCCCTCCTACGTGAACTTCAGTGTTAGATCTTTAGCTGTGTGTTTGACTTGGAGCTCCTGGAGAATCCCGGAAGCTAGAAGGGACCACTGGTGGGCATTCAACACAGACATACCTTAGGCCTTCACCTACATAAGCACATGCACACACACACACGACTATCTGTTCCTACAGAAGGCCAGTGTGTTTATGCTTAAGAGGAAGGCATCTTTCCAAAAGTTGACAGTTGTGGGGATTTACCACCTTGGCAAAATTACACTTAGCCTGGCTACATTAGAAACTTACAGAAGGTTTGAATCACTATTCTCTGGCATTGAAACTCAGTTCACTTAGCAATTCCTCACTATTTCCGAAGTTCTAGCCAGGCTCACTTGCATTACTATCTAATAACCACTGCAGACTTTTCTTTTTCCTCTCACAAACCCACTGTTAGGAGCTGGCAGAGACAGACGGCCATCAGGATAAATACCTGAGGGGGCAGGCATCATTTCGCCAAGCCAGGAAGCCCTGAAGGCTCCCCATGGTAGGCAGAGGGCTGCCAAATCATCACTTTGCTGTCATCCCTTACATAATTTTCTGAGAATGTTTTTACATTTTATCTAGATAATTAGTTAAGTGTTTTATTTTCCCTGGTCAACTGTTTTCTCTGGCTGCTTTCATTCCAGGTATGATGGTTTACCTCTGTAATCCTAGCCCTTGAGAAGTGGAGACAAGCCAGCCCTTCAGATGTTGAGTCTAAGATCTGTCTGGATTACATGAGACTGTCTCAAAAAGACCAAAACAAACAAACAAACAAACAAACAAACAAACAAGCCTCTAAAAATTTGTAAAGATGAACTAACCTGGTTGCCAAACAATAAAAGTAGCTTTAATACATGCCATTAGGTATAAGACTTTAGTGTTTCAGGAGTCCCTGAGGCTGAAAAACAACCTTATAAAGTCCTTGCTGAGTGCCTTTATGCTCTCACTTCCATGTAAGAGTGGAGACTCAGTGTTAAGATTTTCATCACCTGAGACATGCATAGTTACACTCAAAAGTTAAAAACCAGTGTCTGTGAGTAAGCAGATGGCTAGGCAGATACTGCACATGCTAGCCTGATAACCCAAACCTGATCAGCAGGTCCCACAGTTGAAGGAAATAACTCCTGAAAGTCCTTTGACCTCCACACATACTGTGAGACACACACATACACACACCACTCCAGATAATAAAAGCAATGTGTAAGAACAAGAAAGTGTTTTAATCTTGAAAGTGATGGTTTCATAGTATGTGCATGACAATGAATCATCCCCATTTAATGTAATTTCTCAATAATGTTTGAAAATGTAAATATTTAGGTCAGTAAATAAGGGGGCAACATTTTAGAACTCCAAAAGCTTTTTTTTCTCCTATCATCAAGGGTTTTATTCATATCCTCACTGTTAACTTCTCTGTTCTAATGGACCCCAGGAGGCTGGAATTCTACTTTTCAATAACCACTACTTTCTATGTCCAAGAAAGGCCTCAACAGTTAAGTGAAGTGGACATAACTAAAAAGATAAGAACACCAAAACCATAGAATTAAAATAAGGAAATAAAGCAAAGAGGCTCAGATCATACACACAGGAGTCTGAGGGGTACCAAGAACTGAAAGCATAGTGAAATCTGATATGAGGGACAGGGTCTCTGCTCATACCCAAGACTGGATGTAGAGCCTAGTTTGGGACATGCTGATAATTATCTCCACGGGGATTATAGTACCTACTTTTACAAGGTTGCGGCAAGGATTAAATAACTAAACATGTGAAATTGCCTAATACATATAAAAGTCTGTGGAAAATGTTCAATAATGTTGGTTCTCTCCCATGGGTTTTAAATTTCAAAATTATGCACTTGGGAGAGTGTTTCACAAACAACAGTGCAGTAAATGGATCACAGCTTTATAAAGTTTCAGCCATCTACCTCAGGAGCCCTTGGAAGCAGTCTTTAGGACTCTAAGGCTGCTAACAAACTACAGGTTTTCTCTCCGGAAACACGGTGCTGGGAATCCACTGAGCCTGGCTCTAGAAGACCTAGCAACTCTGTCATCCACTGACTCAGCCAGTAGGATTGTGACAACTAGAGGAACCAAGCTTAGCATCTCTCCTAGTCAGCAGGGGTGAGAGTGGCTTAGCTGAACACCTAGAGCTGGAGTCAAAACAGCATTAAACACTATCTAACACTACAGTTGCTGAACTGCTACAGAGAACAGTTAATCTTTAGTTCCAGGGTTTCATTTCCTTAAGTGGGCAGAGGAATATCATAGAAGCACTTGGGTCTGGTATCTACTGAAAGCCCAGGAGGCTTTAACGAAGTGGTAGTTGATACAGCTGTGCCTTGGGGTGTGAGAAACCCTGCTTCCTCCAGTCCCACCCCAGAACAATACAGAAAGAAGGGTTTGTTTCTTCAAAGACAAGCCTCCTGGCTCAGGAACAACCTCCCACACAGCTATTTTCAGACTTTATTACTCTAATTCAAGAAAAAGAATGATAGCCAAGCGATGGCGCATGCCTTTAATCCCAGCACTCGGGAGGCAGAGGCAGGCGGATCTCTGTGAGTTCGAGACCAGCCTGGTCTACAGAGCTAGTTCCAGGACAGGCTCCAAAAAAGCCACAGAGAAACCCTGTCTCAAAAAACCAAAAAACCAAAAAACAAAAAACAAAAAGAAAAAGAATGATGGCAGCAGAGGAACAGACACATTCACATTCTGTAACTCTAAGCCAGCCATCTTTGCCCTTTTTGAGGACAGAAAGAAGAAATGATGTAACATTTGTGGTTTATTAGTCACCAGGCTCCTTATTAAGGGCCTGTTTCATTTCTAAACACTACAACAGCCAAGCAAAAATCATCTTGTAAAAAAATAACTATCTGTATTATAGTTGTGTATCCATTTCTTAAACCTTTAAAGCAACCAAATTTCCTGGATTTTTTTTTTAAGAGATAGGTTCTTTCTATGTAGCTCACACTGGCCTCAACAAGTGATCCTCTTGTTTCAGCCTCCCAAGTACCGGGATCATAGGCATGCATCACATCTAGCCCTTGCCTATTTCTTGATGTTTGGGGGGGGGGTCTTTTTTGCTCTTTTTTTTTTTTTTTTGGGTTTTTTTGAGACAGGGTTTCTCTGTAGCTTTGGAGCCTGTCCTGGAACTCCCTTTGTAGACCAGGCTGGCCTCGAACTCACAGAGATCCGCCTGCCTCTGCCTCCCGAGTGCTGGGATTACAGGCGTGCGCCACCACCGCCTGGCTTTTGCTCTATTTTTAATTTAAAAAATATTTTGAGCATGTGTGTAGGTCAGAGGACAACTTTCAAAAATCAGTTCTTGCCTTCCACCTTGTTTTAAGGCAGGGTCACTTGTTCCTGCTGTTCCAAAGTAGAATTCAGGCTAGATGTGTGCCACTACATTTGGCTTTAACAAGGGCTCCAAGGATCAAAGTCAGGTCATCAGGCTTGCCAGCAAGAGCCATCCCCTTAGTTCCTCTGGATTGCCTTAAAAAATTATTCATTATTATTTTATGTGTATAGGTGTTTTACCTACATGTATGCCGGTTTACCATGTGTGTACATTGTCCACAGAGGCCAGAAGACAGTGTTGGCATTGTGAGGTACCATGTGAGTACTAAGAAACTGAACTAAAGTCCTATGGAAAAACATCCAGTGCTCTTAACCACTGAACCCTATGGCCTACCTTTCTTTTTGAGACAGGGTCTCTCTATGTAGCCTTGGTTGGCCTGAGTCTCACTATGTTGACCAGGCTGACTTTTAACTCAGAGATTCACCTACTTATGCCTCCTGAGTACTGAGATTAAAAGAGCATATGTCACCACTGTCAGCATCCCTGCCTGTTTTTAATGGCCTTCTGAGATACCTAAGAGAAACAGAAAGGCCTATACACATGTATTTCCTGTTCATTTGTATATTTTAAAAAAATGTACCTTTTCCCTTTAGTATTAGTTAAAAGTCTTTTGTTTTAGGCAAGTATTTTAGGCAATATACAAGGTACCAAAAATATTAGACTTGTGTAATCCTGTAAAATATCAAAGAAGAGCCAGGCGGTGGTGGCGCACGCCTTTAATCCCAGCACTCGGGAGGCAGAGAAAGGCGGATCTTTGTGAGTTCGAGGCCAGCCTGGTCTACAAGAGCTAGTTCTAGAAACCCTGTCTCGAAAAACAAAAACAAAACAAAACAAAAAATCAAAGAAGAGGATTTGTGTAATGGCTTTACAAATTCAAAGAGTTGAAAATGTGTACTGGGTATGAATCAAAGATGCTTTTGTTACTCTTAGTTCAAATCTCAGTTCCATGATTTATCCTGTAAAGTCATAATCTCTCCTTGCTTCAGTTTTCTCATGAGTAAACTGGGAATTGCTACTGATTTTTTCTTTCAAGCATGAGAGTTCACTCACCTACCTACCTACCTACCTTACAACTTAAAAAAAAAAAAGCCAAGTTTTTAGAATTTTTATATAATGGCAAAATAGCAAACCATGAGGAAAAAAAAAACTATGGGGAAAGGAATAGGTTATGAGAAGGGGTGTGGCCAAGAGTAGAGTCCTCTAAAAGCAAAAAGGCCACAGTGGATACAGCCAAGTCAGGATCTGTAAGTCAAGGTTGGTGCAGGGAATTTATCTATTAGTTTCCAGTGTGAAAAACTAAACTCATCAGTCCTGGTGTCTAATGAGTATCTTTGGTAGATCAGGCATCACAGTCAACAACTCACAAGTAACATCACATTGAGCCAATGCAACAACCCAGACAGATGGTTACCACAGTCCAATATAACAAAGAGAACTGAGGGTTACAGAAATGATTTGCTTAAAGTCACATAGCTTTAGTTACTAGAGAAGCACAAGTGATGTCAAAACCTATCACTGAGCAGGTCTAAAAACATTCAATTAAATAGCTGAATTGTACCTGACAGCAAATTAGGGTTGGTTTCTCTGTGTAGCCCTGGATTTACAGACTCATTCTGTAGATGGGGCTGGCCTCATACTTGCAAAGATCTACTTGCTCTGCCTGAGTGCTGGAGTTAAAGCAGTGCACACCACATGTGGAATAGCAACATTCTTCTTTTTTTATATATATTTATTTATTATGTAGACAATGTTCTGTCTGTGTGTATGCCTGCAGGCCAGAAGAGGGCACCAGACCTCATTACAGATGGTTGTGAGCCACCATGTGGTTGCTGGGAATTG
>NC_022014.1:53908203-53919039 GCF_000317375.1 Microtus ochrogaster | reverse complement strand
TTGTGAGCCACCATGTGGTTGCTGGGAATTGAACTCAGGACCTTTGGAAGAGCAGGCAATGCTCTTAACTGCTGAGCCATCTCTCCAGCCCAACATTCTTCTTCTTGACAGTTCACACAGATAAGAACAAATCAGATTTAAATCTACACTCAATAGGATATGCACAGACTATGCCTGTACAGGAAACAGAGATGCTTGCCTTTATGAACTCAAAAGCATTTTAAAATATTTGTTCAATTTACTTAATACATTTTTGCTGTTGTTTTGTTTCTTTTCGAGACAGGGTTTCTCTGTAGCTTTGGAGCCTGCCCTGGAACTAGCTTTTGTAGACCAGGTTGTTCTTGAACTCACAGAGATCCACCTCCCTCTGCTTCCTGAATACTGGGATTAAAGGTGTGCGCCACCATTGCGGGTAAATTTACTTGATATATTTATTGTGTGTGTTTATGCCACAACACACATTTGGATATCAGAAGACAACCTGAGGTAGTTGGTTCTCTTTCCTTCCACTGAATTGGTTCCTAGAAATGAACTCACATGTCATCAAGCTTAATGATAAACACCTTTACCTGCTAAACCATCTTGGAGCACTTTTCAGAAAAGGTCTATTTATTTATTTATTTATTTATTTATTTATTTATTTATTTATTTATTTATTTATTTACTATGCAATATTCTGCTGGCATGTATGTCCGCATGCCAGAGGAGGGCACCAGATCTCATTAGAGATGGTTGAGAGCCTCCATGTAGGTACTGGGAACTGAACTTTGGACCTTGGGAAGAGCTGCCAGTGCTCTTAATCTCTGAGCAATTTCTGCACCCTTCCATGAACTTTTAAACGAAGCTACAATTTGGAGAACATAATTAGCTATAGGTAACTATGTTAAGTATAAAATGATGAAATCAAAGTCCCGGGGTTCTGGATTAAAACAATCATATACATAAATAAGACTCTCCATACAGCCACTTGCAGGCCTACACAACAGATGCTACTTGGGAATTACGCATCAGAAATAAGTAACATAACTTTGTGAAAGTAGAACCTTCATTCTCTGTCACAATAATAGGGTAGCTGAAGGGGCAGATCACGTCACCACCTCTTTATCTGCAATCATGGAAGAAGTAAAGAATTTAAGCAATAGCCACGACAACTAGGACTAAGTGGACATGTTGAAATGGCATTCTACTCAGACACTTCAAATATAGAAGTGATCGTTTTTACACGTGTGGGAAAAGTGGGTATTAGATAAATGTTTAGTGATATAAGTCCATGCTAACAAGTGCTCATAATAAAAAACGGATAGTCATAAAACAAGGAATGCTTCTTAGAAGCATGGCTAATTAGAATATAATGGGGATTTGGAAAGTTGGCAAGGCTCATGAGTAAAACATTCCACACTGGACAAAGAGTCAAAGGACATTCTGCAGATGATTAAATTACTAAAGCATTGCTCTTCTACAAATGAACACAAGTAAAAAAGACAAAAAGACACTGGGGAAAATGACAGTGGCATAAAAATGAACAGTGAAGAGTAAATGTTGATGGTTATCCCTTATATAGGTCAGAAAAAAAACAACTTAGAAAGATACTAACTTGTAAAGTTAAAGAGAAAAACACCAAAGTAAAAGACAAAGAGTACATAAATAAAACTAATACCTAAACCTCAGCATGAAATATTTAATACTTCAACCAAGGAGACCATACAAGGGTATGTGCATTAAGTCTAGCATCTATGTGTCCCTGGATACAAATAAATTATGGTGGTTCTCAGTCACTCTCCTACAGCAAGAAGTTTCTTATAAGGCTCATGGCTACAGTCATGGAAAACTACCCTTAAAAACTTTGAAGCTGGGGCAGAAAAGGTGGCTCAGCAGTTAAGAGCTGTTGCTGATCTTACAGAAGACATGGGCTTGTTTCCCAGCACTCACCTGGCAAAAATACCCATACAAGGAAAATAAAAATAAATAACATCAGCCGGGTAGTGGTGCTGCATGCCTTTAATTCCAGCATTCGAAAGGCAGAGACAGGTGGAATTCTGTGAGTTCAAGACCAGCCTAGTCTACAGAGTGAGTTCCAGGACAGGTTCCAAAGCTACAGAGAAATCCTGTCTCGAAAATACAAAAAAAAAGAGAGAGAGAGATTTCTATTTTATTTTTATATGTATGAGTGCTTCCCTAAACATATGTAATTACATATGAAAGCATGTTATGCACCACATACATGTAGTACCTACCTGCAGAAGCCAGAAGAGGGAATCAGATTTCCCTGGAGCTGAAGTTACAGATACTTGTGAACCACCAAATGGTTGGTTGTAAACCGAACTCAGATCCTCTGAAAGAGCAGCAACCACTGAGCCATATCTCATATGGCCCTTCCCTCTTGCAAATAACAATTAAAAAAAAAATGAACTTTAAAGTTTAGGTCTGCTTATACTAAATGATGGGAAAGCAGGATGACAAAGGGGCATCCATGAAGTCTCATACTTTATAAAACCTAAACTGAGACTCCCAAGCTCTGGCAGGAAAGAGGTTAAGGCAGCAGCAATAACTGCTGCTGGGCAGGGATGTATACTGTATAGAGAAAGGGGCTTGTGTCTAGAGAAAACTAAGTCATACAGAAACTAGAAATACTATATAAAATGTTCTCTTTTCTGAGATTAAGAAACATAAATCCCAGCACTCGGGAGGCAGAGGCAGGCGGATCTCTGTGAGTTCGAGACCAGCCTGGTCTATAGAGCTAGTTCCAGGACAGGCTCCAAAGCTACAGAGAAACCCTGTCTCGAAAATCAAAAAAAAAAAAGAAAGAAAGAAAGAAAGAAACATAAAATGAACCAAGACACAAACTGTCACCAGCTGAAAGATATAAAAAGAAGAGAAAAAGAGGAGTGCTATCTTTTACTATAATAAAAAGAATTAGAATAACATGTACAAGAAAAACAAGAAACTCCCTCCCAGGTGGCTGTGCCCCTTTGAAATCAGGACTCTAAACCTACCGTGTGGTAGTGTTATGTTTGCACCATCAATGATTGCCTGTGCCAGTTCATGATCATTGCTTTCAAAAGCATGTGCTGCAGCCTTCAAGGCATCCCAGATCTCTTTCCGCCCTTCAAATGCTGGTGCAGTGTCCCAAAATTCATCCCTCTTGCTGCGCAGTTGTCCATCTGTCATGGGATAATCGCTTTTCCATTTTGGTTTCTCCTTTTTCAAAGGCTGGTTACGACCTAGAGCAACTGAAAGGAGACAAGGCTGACATCAATATTCATTTTTTAAAAAATCCTTATTTTCTGTAAGAAAAGTTATGTGGTTATATTCTCATTTTGGATCTTTTACCACAATTACAGCTAGATGCCTATTTACTGATTTCTGCTGAAATTCTATTAGCCAATCTAGAGCAACTGGAGATAACTAGATGCAAAATTTCCTTTTCTGGATTTTTTTCTTCCTTCCAACTCAGAGCAATCTTCCTGCTTCAGTCTCCTGAGTGCTAGGATTACAGGTATAATTTTCAGTAAGTCAATAGCTTTTTCCGAAGTATTATTTCCAAAGGATGATTTTAAACAGTTATAAGGGGTTAGGGAGGTGATTTAGTCAGTAAAATGCCTGTGGTTCAAGCAGGAGACAGAGACAGGCAGATTCCTGGAGCTCAGTTGGCCATCCGATTCAGACAAAGCAGTTAACTCCATATGAGATCCAATTTAAAAAAAAAAAAATCAAGTGACGAGCAA
This sequence comes from Microtus ochrogaster, assembly GCF_000317375.1. Lineage (NCBI taxonomy): Eukaryota > Metazoa > Chordata > Mammalia > Rodentia > Cricetidae > Microtus > Microtus ochrogaster. Next base: position 53,915,314 of record NC_022014.1, on the reverse strand, counting down.
CTGAGGAAGACACCAACAGTGGCCTCTCCCTTCATATGCACACACACACATACACATTGACAAAGAATTAAACTGCGGGTTGGGAACATAGTTCAGTTGGTGTGGGTAATACATGTTTACGATCCCAGATCTGAGGAAGTAGAGACAAGCAAACCCTCAGGATTTGCTGGCTAGCTATCCTAGTCTACTTGGTGAGTTCTAAACTGATGAGAGACCTAGCCAAGAAAAGGAAGATAGATGGCTCCTGAGGCAGACCAAATGGCCTCCACAAGCACACATGTACACCACTACCCCCATAAACATGCATACACAAGCATATTGACACACACCACTCCCCATAGCTACAAGGAGGGTTATAATTACAAACTGAGAGTAGTGGCACACGCCTGTAATCTCAGCATCTGGGAGGCAGACACAGGTGAATCTCTGTTGAGGCCAGCCTGGTCTGCAGAACAGAGTTCCGGTATAGCCAGGACTACAAAGAGATCATGTCTCAAAACAAAACCTCCACACAACAACAAAATGTAACTGTAACAAATGTACCATCTGGTAAGAAATGTTTACTCACAATGGGTAACTGAACGACTCCAGGAAAATATGGGAATTTTCTGAATAAGAGTTCCATTCTGTTCATTAAAACATATATACATACATACATACATACATACATACATATATACCAGAAGCCAAGAAGCGTAGGAAGTGTTTTATCAAACTAACAAGGGCAGAATATGAGTGACAAATGCTGCAGCAGAGACTCAAGGGAAAGTAAATAGTGTGAAATAGTTTGAATCTCAGGATCTTTGGACATTAAAAAAACAAAACAAAACAAACAAAAAAGAAACAGGAAGTCAAAGCAAATCCAAATTCCAAAAAGCCTACTTTTCTGTGTCCAAGAAGGCAAACCAGACCACCCAACTTAGGAAGAAAGTTAGTGGAATGATTCCTCCAACTTCCCCTCAGAGAGCTCAGAATACCTTTCTCTGAAAACACATGCAAGAGCTAGTTCAGAAAGAAGTGGTGCAGAGGGATGAAACAATTCACTTTTTTTCCTTTGAGGAACAAGGAATCAAACAAGTAAATACTGGGTCAATGGATAAGCTCTTAGCCACAAACAACAACAACAACTACAGCAATGCCGTATTCTAGTGCCAACCCTAAGAAGAAGAAAAGGGAAAGATGCATATATCTCCTTAGAGAATGCTACACAGCAACAGAATTAAAACAAATCTCAGGTAGCCTCTGTACTCAGTTATTTCCACAGCCTACATAATCACTGATCTATTTTCTATGGGTCATACTGATTTCTACTGCCTTCTTACCTCTGGGTCTATCTCTAGTACCAGGCATAATAAAGCTTAATAGAAAGAAGTAAACAGGATATTAAACTATGATGAAAAGATAAAAAATGTTGGGAAAGATTAGGGAGATAAATGACAGTGCAGATAGAAAGCAAAGAAGGCATGCATCAAAATTCACTGTTCCAGCACTTGGGAGGCAGAGGCGGGCAGATTGCTGAGAGTTCAAGGCCAGCCTGGTCTACAAGAGCTAGTGAAACCCTGTCTCGAAAAACCAAAAAAAAAAAAAAGCACTGTTCCATATTTAATTGCAGGAAGAATATTAATTTAAAAGAATCTAAAATGGTTCTAAAGCACGAATACAAAATAAATATGACTCTTAACCCCTGGGAAATTTCTCTTTCCCGGCCTACATTCCTTTATGATGGGGCTAACTAATATGGTAAAGTACATTTGGTTTGACATCTGAATTGAAATAAATTCATTTTACTAGGTCTGACCATTGATTTCAAGGTCAAAACGTCCCTGGTCTCTTTAGTCTTTCATATAAACCTTCAGTACTGACATGTGATGTTTTATTCCCCTAAATGAAATGCAAAGCAAGCAAGTTTTAAAAGGACAAGTCTAACAGAGCAGGGAACACATCCATCTGGTAGCATAGCTGGAAACAGAATCCAAGTCTCCATATGTAATCAACAAATAGGTACTGCCTACTTAGGGTAATACTCTGTGTCTATGAGGTTTGATTCAAATGTGAACAATTCAATCTGTAGTAATGGCTTTCCGCTACATACTGACAAAATTAAAGCACCATTCTCAATAGAATGTCCAAAATATGTCCAATAACCATGACTGACCACTGGTTCCACCAAGGTGAAATGAAAGGGCAGATTTCATTTTCAGCTACATTAACCTCTACTTGAGTAGAAAATTTATACTCAATCTCAGTCATTGAGCCTAAGTAAAAAGAAAGGCATGGTAACAAGTGAGCAGATTCTGTGCCATCTACTTGGATAATGTGTTGGGTTGACCTGAGCAGTTCTAGACTATCATATATTTTAAATATTCTAAGCATGTAACTTGGTGCAGTTTCTTGTCATTGTGAGATCAGCAACAAAACCTCTACAGTCTCACTATCTGATATGAGCAATTCAAAAAGGACCTCAAATTTGGTATGGTGGTACCTACATACAATTCTAGTTACCAAAGAGGCTGAGGCAGGAGGATGGCAAATTTGAATCTAGCCTAAGCAATTTCAAATCTAGCCATTTCAAAAAGGAAGCTCTAGCCAGACATGCGGCATGATGGTGCATACCTTTAATCCCAAGCACTCAGGAGGCAGAGACAAGTGAGGCTGCCCTAGTCTACAGAGCAAGTTCCAGAACAGCTAGGGTGACACTGAGAAACTGTGCTGTGGGATAAAACTTTTGTACACTGTAAAGATTTGTCACTTGTATTGGTTTAATAAAATGCTGACTGACCAGTAGCCAGACAGGAAGTATAGGTGGGACAACCAGACTAAGAAAATTCTGGAAAGGCCAGACACAGTTGCCACCCAGGCGTGAATGAAGAATGCTGCACTGATAAAAGGTACCAAGCCACATAATACAGACAAGAATTATGGGTTAACTTAACATGTAAGCACTAGTTAATAATAAGTGTGAGCTAACAGGCCAAAGAGCTTATAATTAATATAAGCCTCTATGTATTTCTTTGGGACTGAATGGCTGCAGGACCAGGCAGGACAGAAACTCCCATCTACAAAACCCTGTCTCAAAAACAAACAAACAAACAAACAAAATCAAGACAACAGTTTTCAAATACCAAAAAAAAAACCCCAAAAACCAAAAAAACCAGAAAAGTAAAAACACCCTTTTCGTATGTGAATTACCTTCCTTATCTATGTGAGGTAGCTTTATTTCTTCTGCTCATATTTGTACTAAGACCAAGAACACAGTCTCAGAGTCTCCCCCCCCCTCTCTCTCTCACACACACACACACACACACACACACACATACACACATGTGTGTGCGCAACACATTTATATTGGTTAAGGTAATCATCATTCTGAATGTGTTTTATAAACCATATCCTGTCAAAAGTTCCATGATAATAATTCCTTTGCAGGAGTAAACAAAACAAAAATGAGTATTCACCGTGAAGACATGAAATAGGCTCATCTTATTTCTGTCTAGGTTTCTGAACCTTAAACATATATAGTATGTATCATCTGAGTGTAGAACATCCATTATTAAAATAACCAAATCTCTGTGGCAATCATTACAATTTGAAAAGTCATAGTTTTTTGGGGGATTGGGGTGGTATTTTTTTGAGACCAGGTTTATCTGTGTAATAGCCCAGGCTGTCCTGGAACTCACTCTGCAGACCAAGTTGGCCTTGAACTCACAGAGATCCACCTGCCTCTGCCTCCTGAATGCTGGAATTAAAGGCATACACCATCACCACCCAGTGGAAAGTCAGATTTAATTTTTTTTTTATTTTTACACATGTGAGTGTTTTGCTTGCAGGTATGTGTATCACATATGAGCAGCACCCACAGAGGCTAGAACAGAGTGTTGGAACCCCTGACACTGAAGTTACAGACAGTTTTGAGTTCCCATGTAGGTATTGGGAATTGAACTCAGGTCCTCTGGCTGAAGATCCAGCGTCCTTAACCACACAGCTATCTCTCCAGCCCTAATATAATTAAGTCACTCCACTATCTGACCTTAAAAGTTTCATGTTGGTTTCAACAGAGTACCAAAACAGGTCAAAAAAGGCTTCATGATAACCTAAGTCAGAGTTACTGCCCAACTTATCTTTAGTTAAATTAACTGGGGGAAAAAAAGCTATTTTGGCAAATTAATTCAAGTTATCATCTCATTAAAACATATGACTTGGGTGATTAAGGACAGAACCTGGGTCCTCTGCAAGAGCAACAAGTGTTCTTAACTGCTAAGCCCTTTTCCTTGTAAAGGTTAAACACTGTTTCCTCACTCTGTCACAGATTTAATACTAAAAAGCTAAAGGCTTGCTTTTCAGATGGAACTAAGTAGGATATGACTTTAAAAACATTTTTATCACAAATTCATTTAGAGATTCTGTTTATAAGAAACAATGATCTTTGGGAAGATAGGTCAGTTAGTGAAGTCCTTGCTATGCAAACATGAGGACCTGAGTTTGATGGAAAGCCCACATAAAAAGCTGTGACTGACATAATATCCTTATAATTCTAGTGCTGGAGAGGTAGAGACAGACTGGGGCTTACCAGCCAGTCAAGCTGACCTAAGTAGCAAGCCCAGGCCAGAAAAATGAATCTGAGGGTGGCCTCCATATATCCCTCCCCCAAGACAGAGATCTTAAAAAGTGCCTCATGATTGTGAAGTCTTTTCTTCCTTTTGGTCTTTCTTTGAAAAATTCCTGACTTAATGTTTGGGACTCCTCAGATAAAGAAAGGAAAGGTCAGAATACAAAGGCAAGATAAAAATACCAAGACTAAGATGAGTGACGGTGGTAGACTCCTTTCATCCCAGCAACTGGGGGCAGAGGCAGGCAGATCTGTGAGTTTGGGGCCAGCCTGATCTACAGAGTTCCAGGATGGCTAGAACTGTTACACAGAGAAACCCTGTCTCCAAAAAACAAAATTAAAAAAAAAAAAAAGCCAAGATGTGACCATGACAATATTAGCTGTAACAAACAGAAACCTGGAAAGCATCAGCTTTATATATGCCTGGGGTGGGGATGACAGAAGAGACACCATCAAAAGACAAATTATCGTCTCAAGCAATTTTCAAGTATCTAAAGGAGGAAGAACCAGGACAGAAAATTCACCCTATCTGCTACTGACTAAAGGCATAAAAAAAGAAGGAAAACCTTCTAGTCACTTCAAAGCTAAGGGGACAGTGCAGAACTCTGACAGCAGATTTTGCGGCCCTCCCGGAGCTAGCAGAAACAAACCTAAAGTCCGTAGGTCTCTAAGAGGGGAGGGACCTTGAACAAAATTTCTTACTCAATCCAACAATAGACCAGAAAAGCTAGTTTCAGAGTCTCCTCAAGATAAACTTCAATGAATATGAAACTGTTGCTGTTTTTATTAATTTTTATAGATGAAGACTTTCAATTAAAGAAAGGAAAAAACATAAAAACAGAAAACCTTATTAACTCTGGATTAGTAATGTCAATATAAGCTTATGACCTAAAAATGCTCAAAAATATTTTATATCTTTTTAAATAGATGCCTAGAGTGACAACTTAGCAGAGCTAGGTAATAACTGAGCTCCAGAGCTTAGTTCTAAGTGAAAATCCCAATTTAAAGGAGACACAGCTTCTTAGAGCAGGGGTTCTCAACGTGAAGAGGCGGTCACAGATATCTTGCATATCAGATATTTACATTATGATTCATTAACAGTAGCAAAACTACAGTTATGAAGCAACAATGAAATAATTTTATGGTTGGGAGGCATCACAACATGAGGAACTGTGTTATAAAAGGGTTGCAGCATTATGAAGGCTGAGAACCACTGCTTTACAGAAACATCTATTTTTAGGCACGGACTTCAGAAAACTAAACCAGGTTGTGACAACTCAATGAAATTAATATTTCAGTAATTTCACACATCCACAAAACTATGGAAACCAAAACCCTGTAGGTAGTAAGCCATAAACGTAATGTGTATGGAACCCAACTCTGATCTGTAATCGCTATTATATGATCACTTTAGTGTTATCAGCTGTTTGTATCCCCTCGAATCCTGTCACGCCATAATACCCAAAGCATGACATCTGGAGGAAGAGTCTTTGGGAGGTAATGAGTTTATGCAGGCAGGACACTCTAGGGTGGGATTAGGAGAAAGAGCTAACACTACCACGAGAGGACAGATGAAAGGCAGATAAATGGGTACCAAATGGGACCTTACTCAACATCAAATCAATCACCACCTCAATATTAGAGATCCCAATTTTCAGAATTGTGAGAAATAAATTTCAGAAGTCACCCAGTCTACAGTACTGTTACAGTGACCTGACCTGACTAAAATAGATACTGTCACCAAGAAGCAGGGCATTGTAATGAATACCTAAAAGGGTAGAAATACTGTGCAAGTAGTGGCTGGAAGAGGGTGACCCAGCATTGCCACTGTAACAAAACACCTAAGAAAACCAACAGATAATGAGGAAATGGGTATTTGAGCTCATACTTTTGGAGGTTTCAGCCTAGATCCTTTGTGCCTGTGAAGACCCACACTGGTAGAAGCACATGGCTGATGTTAACTGAGCAAAGAAGCAAGGAGAATAGGGAGACTGCCAGGGTCTCATTATCGCCATCAAAGTCCTGAAAGACCTAAAGGCTTTCATGTCCTAGAACCTCCCCAAACACCATCCTGGAATTCAAGTCTTTAAGATAAGGGACTTAAAGAAGACATTCAAGTTCTAACTATAGCAAAGATTTTTGAGGTACGTGCATGCTAGAAAAAACCAATGTTCCTAAGAAGAGATTGCGAAAGGCAATTCTGCAGTGTGTTCTAAAAGAAAAGAGAGGCTGATGAGACGGCCAAGCAGGTAAAAGGTGACTTATCACTAAACCTACTAACTTGAGCTCGATCCTTGGGACCCATATGGTAGAAAGATAGGATTGACTCCTGGAACTTGTCCTCTGACCTCCACATATGAGTTGTGTAAGTGTACAGAGAGAGAGAGACACAGAGAGAGAATAAATGTGATAAAAATTTTAAAAGATGGGATTCCTCAGCAACTAAACATGGCCGCCCGGTAGCCCAGTGATCCGCTGACAAAGGGATGAACGGAGCAAGGGGGG
>NC_022014.1:53875061-53907704 GCF_000317375.1 Microtus ochrogaster | reverse complement strand
TATGTTCTAGACAAAGTATGAATAGTCATGAAAAGGATGGTGAAAGAAACATGGAAAGTAAAAAACACTGAAATGACAACTCAGAAACAACGAATGTTACTGAACTGGATGGAGCAAGGTGATCCTGGTTATAAAGAGGCAAAAACCTGGCTGAACTGTGTTTACACTTCAGTGTTCTGTGGGAGCAGTGAACTGGTTCTTTAGCTAAGGTGATAACATATCTGTGAGCTAAAGCCACTTCTCAGGCCAGTGCTGAATGAGCAGCTTGGTCTCCTTTGACAGTAAGTAGTAAAAGGTATGGAGAGAGAGTGAAGACACAAGTTTTCAGCAAAAAGGGATCAGAACTCAAATGATTTACAAAAGTCACTGCACTCAGCACTCGTATTACAAAACAAATGGGGGCAGGGCACAGATACAACAGTTCAACTTTCAACAGGCCAGGCAGCCAACCTCTAAGCAGTTTCATGTTTCTATTTATGTATGTTTTTAGTCCTACATAGTCTCATGTTCAATGAGCAGTAAGACTAACAGGCCAACAGTTAGACCAGCAACAGAAGAGAACTGTGGGGAAACTCTCCATGCAATGGAGCTTATTTAGAACAAAGACTAAATAACTCAATAACAATACTTCAAAGGGTATTTAATTTATGGTAAATTGCAAGATTACTTTTTCTTCCTCCCAGTTCTTACTGAAAAAATAACCTTGGACATTTGGTATAGGCTAAAATGTAAGATACTGAAGTCCATCTTTCTCACTGACTGTAGCAGAAATCTGGGACAAAATGCAAAACACAATTAACTGAAGGTTCTGAAAAGTTGATCAGAGTGGCAAGCAGAAGCCTCACTGAGCTAATCATTCTTCCATTTTTTATATTTTTTTCTTAGATTTGATCTCTGGCAGTTTCGTTATGGAAATGCAGAAAAAGGAATCCTTAGAAACAGAAATGAGGGGCTGGCAAGATGGCTCAGAACAAGAGTGAGACCTAAATTTGGATCCCCAGCACCCATTTAAGAGTTTGGGTATGCCTCTGTAACCTCAATTCTTGGAGGGCTGAGACAGGCAGATCCAGGGGCACACTGGCAGCTAGCTTGGCAAAAACAGGGAGCCCCAGATTCAGTAAAACAACCCATCTTTTCCATTTTCAAGACAGGGTCCCATGTAGCCTAGGTTGGCCTATAACTTGTTATGTTGTCAAAGATGACCTTGAACTTCTGATTCTCCTGCCTGTATCTCCTGAATGCTGTGATTACAAGTGTCCAGCACCATGCCTGGTTTGTGTAGTGCTGGGAATTAAACCCAGGGTTTTGTTAATGCTAGATAAGTACTCTTCCAAATGAGTTATGCCTCCCAGCCAGATTCTCTATCTTAAAATAAGATGAAGTCAACCTCTGGCTTTATACACACTGCACCCTGGTTCAGGCACCAAAGGGTTGGTCACCAAAAACTTAAGTGAGAAAACCTGGTTTTGAGACAAAGTAACCAGGAAAAAGAAAAAAAAGTTAATACAACATAAAGAAAGTGAGGTTATTTCTTCTCTATCCTTTTCATCACTTTTTTTCATCGTGTTATCTTAAAAGGCCATGTTGGTTACGTGGGAGCATAGGGTAGTGCTCTAAACAGCTGAGAGGAATCTCTTTCCAGTTAAAAGGTACAGAACAATGGCCTTTGGAGTGGAGAGATGAATAGATGGACAGATAGACAACAGTACTCCACAGAACAAATAGCTGGAGAACAGCCAAAAATTCTGTGTGTAACTAAGCCTAATCTCCGATTCATCAATGATCTGCGAGCACTGGCCATAAAGCAGCACAGTAATGGCTCTGATATAAACAAACCAGCAATTACTAGGATGTGCTGCTATTAAGCCTAACAAAGGCTTTGAAAAACAAATGGACATACATCAGAACCACTAACACACAAAGAACTCAGTCTGAAGCAACTAGGTTGAGGGTTAGAACCTGTGAAACAAAGCAAAGCAAACTGATAGTCTTCAGGAAATTTAATAAAGACCTACACTCTCAAATGTTCAAGATGTCCAGGAAACAATCCAGTATTGCTCAATACAAAAGAAATATGTGGCCAATTTTCAAGAGAAAAGATGATAAACAAATGGAAAGTTCTGAGATGATCCAGATGTTGAAATGATCAAAAACTTTAAAAGTTACAATCATGTTTTATAAGATTAAAAACAAGCTGAAATAAAAGCCCTTTCCTCTTTTCCCTGCTTTCTTTTTTCTTTTGGTTTTTTGAGATAGGTCTCACTACATAGATCAGACCATCTTGAACTCACCATTCTCCTGCATCAAACTCCTAAGTACTAGGAATACAGGCACATGCCACCATGCCTAGCACCAAAAATTCTTAGAAGAGAACAAATTACCATCAACAAGCAAATGTAAATTTGGTGCGGGAGAACTGTCTGTATCATGTCAATCATGTATTTTAATAAAACGCTGATTGGCCAGGCAGGAAGTATAGGTGGGAAAACCAGACAGGAAGTAGAGGTGGAAAAAAGAGAAGAGGAGTATTCTGGGAAGAAGGGCTCCCACTCACACTCCTGCCCCGACCACCCAGACCACCGAGAAGCAAGATGTAACCTACCCAGCTGAAAGGTACCGAGCCATGTGGCTAACATAGATAAAAATAATGGGTTAATATAAGCTACAAGAGCTAATAAGAGGACTGAGCTAATGGGCCAATCAGTTTTATAACTTATGGAGATTTCTGTGTGATTTTCTTTGGGACTTGCCGGATGTGGGAACTGGGCAGGACAGAAATCCCCACAGCCGGCCCTCATGTTACATAAATTCTAGAAATGAGGCCAGATGTGGTGGTGCATGCCTTAAATTCTAGCACTCAGGAGAAAGAGGCAGGGAGATCTCCAAGTCTGAGGCCAGCCAGGGCTACACAGTGAGACCCTGTTTCAATAAACAAACAACCAATCAAACAAAAATATAAATAAATCTGGAAATGAAAAATATAGTACCTAAGTGTTACAATCACCCCTAGAAAGAAGAGGTGGGCTTAACTGAATGAGTATAATCCAAAGAATCCTTACAGGTACAGGGCTACAATGCTCCATCCCATTCCTTCCTGACCAGTTAACACCATAGTGAAGCATGCAGGCTGAAATCAGAGCTCATCTTCAAACATTTGTTATAAGATCAGGGAAACACCTAGCACAGTTGCCAAACACCAACCAGGTCTTGACCTGTTAAGCATAGAGATCAGCATTTGAATATCTACATAGTCAGTTGGATTACTTAACTTTATATTCTGTAAGAATGTCCTCCAGTTGCCAGAACAATCATATGTAGTTCACAGTGACTTCATGGTTCAAGGCAAGGCTTAGATAGAAATCTTGGGGGTTCGTCTTTGAGTTTGAGGTTAGCCTGGTCTATAGAGAAAATTCCAGGACAGTCAGAACTACTCCGAGAAACTCTGAAACAATCAAACAAATCTTGGGGGTTCTTTTTGCCTTTATACTCCAGAGTTCCATCTTAATGACACCATGAAGGCATATGGGGAGAGATGCATAAATATCAGATGAGCATTAAGAAAATGTAAGAGGGATGCTGGAAAGATGGCTCATCAGATAAGAGCACTTGGCTGTTCTTCCAGAGGTCCTAAGTTCAATTCCCAGCAACCATATGGTGGCTCACAACCCTCTGTATGAGATCTGTCTCCCTCTTCTGGACTGCAGGCATACATGCAGACAGAACACTGTATACATAATAAATAAATAAACCTAGAAAACATAAGAACTCTTCAAGATGCACTTTGTTGGTTTCCTCTGGCTAATAAGAAAGTCCTGTTTCCTGATGGGGTAATCTGCTAGGACTGATGTGAAGCTTTTGGTAAACTAGACCGGCATAACACTGTAATAGGGGGGAAAGAAACACAGAGAAACAGGTGAAGACAACCCCTCTGACAACCTGTGTGGACACTTACCTGATTCTCTTTCCCAACACTCTCTGTATCTTTTGCCTTTTCATCTCAGCTATAACAAGTCCAGAAAGCCAGCAGTTCTCAGTATCCCCTGCATCACCCCTTTGACTGGAAGATACTGTCCTTCCTGGCAGAGGTGATGTTCCCTGGACCTAGCTAGCACACTGTCAGGAGTAAGCCAATTTCTTACTGATTGGGAAACCTTGGTATCAAAAACAGCCCCTAATGGTAGAGAGCTATTGGAAAACTCCTGAAGAGTGTAGGCAGTGTAGACATCCTGTGGACTGATTTCATGGCTATGGAGAGCTTCCAGGTCAACACTATTTGAGAAGGCTATAGCTTTGGGCCTGAGGTGATAAAACAGTTGCTAGTCAAATATAAGCTGCAACCCCTGAGCCAAGCTATGCATTCTGCCACAACCACGAGGTATTAGACATCTTTTCTGCCTCCAGTTACTGTTTGTCAGTAATACAAGAGTCTACACCAAACTGGGATCAGCACAGACCATGGAGTACTATCAAACCAGCACGGCAACCCACACACTGAGCAAAGAAGAGTAATTAGCTGAGAGCTCCATGGACAGGAAGTTACCTGCTCAGACCTCTTTGGTATTTAAGAGGAGAAAACTTATTTGATCACACCACGTTTGAGTAGGTAGCCACTGTGGAGTCTACTGCTTCTCAAACTGTCATAGTGGATGCTAATATCACAGGCAGTGAACAGCAGAGCAGACACTCAATGACACACACAAGTCCTGGCTGGTGGACTCGGCCACAGAACCACTAATTCAGGAGAATATACAGTAGTCAAGTCTGGGGTAGGGAGGCACTATAAAAACCAATTAATCTGGATTATTTTTTGGATCAAAACAACAATCATCCGAGGTTCATCTCATTGGATGAATTTGGGGAGTCTTGGGAGACACTCAGCTCTCATGTGAACACTGGCATTACATATCACTGCATCTGTGACCTTGTTCAAAACATCCATTCCAACAAGGATGGCCACAATGACATCAACAAACTCCTTGAGACACTGTCTGGTGTAGTCCTGTTCAAAGGGAAATGTCTCAGCTTCCCTACAATTTACAGAAGCCCACAGCAGCAGCACCCAGGCACTATGAAAGAACTTGGTTTTATGTTGCCCATGGTACCGTATAGGCAAGGAAAACTTACTGCTTCTAAGACTTGTAGAACTTTATGCTCAGAACCTGCCTATCAACATGGACCAGAATCACCATGTATCTGGGTGTACGTGTGTGTGTGTGTGTGTGTGTGTGTGTGTGTGTGTGTGTGTGTGAGAGAGAGAGAGACAGAGACAGAGAGAGACAGAGAGACAGAGACAGACATAGGTGTCATCATCTCACCAACTTCACAAAGTATACTTCAGTTATTCTTAAATTCTGAAATCAAGTGAGTGATGGTGGTGCATGCATGCCTTTAATCCCAGAATTCGGAAGACATAGGTAGGAGGATCTCTAAGTTTAAAGCCAGCCTCATCTACAGAGTGGGTTCCAGGACTGGCTCCACAGCTACTGGGTAACCCTGTCTCGAAAAACCAAACCAAGCCAAAACAAAAACAAACAAACAAACAAAAAAATCACTGAAATTCTTTCCTAGTTAAGAACTGTTAATCCAAATATCACTGTTTTCATTCTGTATCTTTGTTTTAAAAAACATGCTAGCACACGTTACATGACATTTAAATTACCATATAAAGTAGAAAACAAACTGTTAGAGGAAAGGTAGTTTAAAGGGAATGGGAACAAGAGAAGTTGATGGATGGCCAGGTATGGTGGCACACACCTTTAATTGTAGCACTCCGGAAGCAGACACACAGGTGGAATTCCCTGTGAATATGAAATCAGCCTGCTCTACACGGAGTTCAGTGAGATTCTGACAGACAGACAGACAGACAGACAAGATGGAAGGAGGGAGGGAGGGAGGGAGGGAGGGAGGAAGGAAGGAAGGAAGGAAGGAAGGAAGGAAGGAAGGGTCAACAAGTAAAAGCACTTGCTGCCAGGCTTAACAATCTGAGTTTGACCCCCAGAATCCATATGACAATGGATGGAGAGAACCAACTGCACAATGCTGTCCTCTGCCTTCCATACATGTGCTGTGGTGGAACATGCACAAAGACACCAAAAACTTTAAGACTTGGGGTTGTACCTCACACACACACACTGAACACTTTAAGACCTAGGGTTGTAGTTCAGTAGTAGAAAACTCTTCTAAAATGTACAAGGTCTTAGGTTTGAGCCACAGCACAGGGGATGGGGGAAGAGTCCTGAATGTACAGCATTGGAAATTCAGACAGAAAAGACAATACTAGTATTTAAAGATGTTTGTGCATGTGTGAGCTGAGATCTCTCATGTGTGAGACACATTTAGTTTCAAAAAGCTCACTTAACCCCAAAGGGAAAGCTGAAAAATCACAAGTAGGGCTGAGGAGATGCTGAGCAGCTAAGAGCACTGGTTGCTCTTCAGAGCACCACATGGTGTCTCACAACCGTATGTAACTTCACTCCTAGGGGATAACATCCTTTCCTGGCCTCCATGAGTACGAGGCACACATGTGGCTAATGCACAGACACACATACACACACATAAATAGAATTTTTTCAAAACTCGCAAACACAGCATAGTCACACTTCTAAAAATCAAAACTGAAGAGATCGTGAAGCAATCATAGCAAGGTCTTGTATTACATACTGAAAGATGACACAAGCGTCAGTGGACTTTGTTTAGAAACCAGAGGGCAGAAGGTAAGACAATGTTAAATAGCTAAGTATCAAACTGTCAACCTCAAATTTGGTATCCAATAAAATTATGTCCCAGGCTGAAAAACAAAAATGATGGAAAACTAGGAGAATTTAACAGCAGAACAGATGGAGAACAACAGAATAAAAAAATGTTAAGGAAAGTTCTGACAACTGATGGACAATGACAGCAGAGGGCTCAGAAACGAAGGACAAGTAGTTAAACCAAATTATATGAGAAAATAAAAATGAATTTTCTCCTCTGACTCTTAAAATAGGTATGACTGCAAAAAGCAAAATTAACGATGCTGTGTAAGTCATGGTGGATGAGCAGCCAGTGTCCCTGCTATGGGATATTGAAGTAGTGCATAACACACAAACTCACAGTTTTTTTTTTTTTTTAAAAAAAAAAAGGTAAATGGATTGACAAGAAGGCTTAGCACATGTGACCAAAGCTAGTGACTTAAGTTTGACTTCTAGAACCCATAGAAAGAACCAATTCCTGAAAAAAGTCCTCTGACCTCCACAAGTGCACCATGGTGGTGCACAATAAATAACTGTCCTGTTGTTTTTTAAATGGCGGGAAGAATCAATTTAAGAAAATTTAATGGTTTAAGGAAACCAATAAGAATGAAATAAATGTGATACTGCACACCATCTACAAGAATCTCCTGTAAATATGCTGACACAGAAAGGCTAAAAGTAAAAGGACAGAAAGCAAACACTAGGGGAACAAAAGAGTGTAAGTCTATATTAATAGCTGAAGTAGATCTTAAAGCAAGGGAGCACTACAGAGATAAATGTTGAGACTATTCATCAAGAACACAAACAGTCATAAATATATCACCTAGCATAGATAAGCTACCAGAACTAAGGTAGGAAAACAGATCATTCCACAGTTACTTAGAGACCTTAGTATTCTCAACCAGTAATCAGAACATTATTAACCAACATGATAGAACATTACTCCACATAACTACAAAACAAGAATTCTTTTCGGTTATGGGGCTTAGGGATTTTTGTTTGTTTGAGACAGGCAGGGTCTTCTCATGCAGCCCAGGCAGGCTTAAAATTTTCTGTGCAGAAGAGGATGGATGACCTTGAATTCCAGATCCTCCTCCTGTCTCTACTTCCCAAATGCTAGGATTATAAGCACGCACACCACCATACCCAAGAGAACCTAAATTCCTATCACATGGGGCAGAGATTCACCAACACAGATCCCTCCCTGAGTCAAACACTAAAGTGGAAATCATACAACTTATATGTTCTACAGCCAGAACAGAGGTGTTAGACATTAATAATGACAGCCTCTGGAACTGAGCATATACACCTATAGCCCCAGTATTTGGGAAGCAAAAGCAAAAGAATCAGGAGTTCAAGGACAGCTTTGGGTACATACCAAGTTCAAGGTCAGTCCGAGTTACAGGAGATCTTGTGTCCAAAAAAAAAAAAAAAAGAGTTACCTAGAAAAGTTCCAAATACATTTTAAAGGAAAATCTTTAAATGTGTGGGAAGGAAAGAAAATGAAACTACAAGAGACCAAAAATGTAGGCATGCTCCCCAAAACACTGTTAGTGTCAAATTAGTAATAGAGCCTAAAGCTATGTATATAACTCAGAGGTAGAACATTTGCCTTCATATACAGTCTAGATTTGATCCACACCACTACAAAAAAACAAGAAAAAACAAAAATATAGCAAATTAAATTGAAAGCAAGCTTAAAGAAGTAAGTAATAAAGAACAGAAATCAGAAAAATCAATAGATGAAAAATCAATAAAACCAAAAACTAATTCTTTAAAAATATTTATAGAATCAACAGACTGCTGGGCTGACTAGGACAAAACTGCCAGTATTAGAAATGTTAGATGTGGTGTCACTACAGATCCTATAGAAATGAAAGGATAATAAGAAACCTTTACTTAGGTAGGTATAATTCAGTGCTAAGACACTTCCCTGGCACTAACACCAAAGTCTTAAGTTCTGTCCTCAGCACTATGCAAGAGCCTTGGTTTGACCCCTAGTAGGCCCCACATTTCACTCTGTGTCTGTCTGTCTGTCTGTCTGTCATACACACACGTGGCCATAGGACAACCTTGGGTGCCATTCCTTGAGCACCATTCACAAACTTTTCATCCTTCCCTCCTTTCTTTCCAGAAACCAAGTTTCTCAGTTCTGGTATGAACTCACAAGTAGACCAATCTGGCTGGGCAGAGTTCCAAGGATCCACCTGTCTCCACCTTTCTGGTGTTGGCATTAAAAAAAAAAATGTGCCACCACCATGTCCAGCTTCTTTTGGCATGGGTGCCAGGGATCAAACTCAGGTCTTTCAAGCATACTGACTAGTTTGTGTACATGTAGTAAGTAGCCAGAGGTGGGAATTGTGTGACTTTCTTAGGTTACTCTCCATCTTATTTTTATTTTGTTTGTTTTGGTTTTTCAATATAGGGTTTTTCTGTAGTTTTTGGAGCCTGTCCTGGAACTAGCTCTTGTAGACCAGGCTGGCCTAGAATTCACAAAGATCCACCTGTCTCTGCCTCCCAAGTGCTGGGATTAAAGGTGTGTGCCACCACCGCATGACTCCATCTTATTTTTTTGAGACAGGATCTCACACTAAACCTGGAGCTCAATGACACAGCTAAGTTAGCTGCCCAGTGAGCTTGGGATCTCCCTCTTGGTCTCCCTAGCAATGGGAATACAGAAGTGTACTGCATGTCTGGCTTTTTTACACGGGTGCGGAGAATGTGAATACAGGTCCTCATGCTTACAAAAGAACACTTTACTAACTAAACCTTCTTGCCAGTCCTTTCTTAATTTTTCTTCTTCTTTGAGACAGGTCTCAAACTGTAGTTTGGGATGGCCTAGAACTTACTATGAAACCTAGGCTAGTCTTTATCAAGGCAATCCTTCTGCCTCAGTCTCTCAAGTGCTTGGATTTCAGACCTGAACAGACTACCCCATCCAGATTAAACTCTTAATACATAAATATTTATTTAAAGGCAGGCTAGAGAGATGGCTCAGTGGTTAAGACCACTGGCTGCTCTTCCAGAGGTGCTGAGTTCTATTCCCAGCAATCATATGGTGGCTCACAACCATCTATAATGGGATCTGATGCCCTCTTCTTGCATGCATGCAAACATGCACACTCATACTTTTAAAATAAATAAATATAAGTAAATATTTACAGGCATACAGATATACAATTATATCTATTTCTATGTAGACTTTATCTCTTTGTAAGGAAGAAATCATGCCAATCCATCAGTCACTTTCAGAAAACAAACAAGAAACCTTCCCAATTCAATTTCTAAGGGCAGCATTACACTAACAACACAAAGCAAATGTTACAACTATAAATAATACAAACACACATTCAAAGAGAAAACAAAACTTTGCCAGACACATAAGCTGAGAGGACTAACTATATAGATGTATACCACTACAAACACTAAACTGAAGGAAAATAACAGCTGTCCAACTCTACAAACGAGTGCAGAGCATAATAAGTAGTTAAAGATGTAAGCACATATATAAGGTGTTTTAAGTCACCATCTAGAAACTAGACAGATGGGTTAGGCATTCAAGAGCACTGATTGCTCTTGAGAAAGACTCAGGTTTGGCAGTTAATTGGGCAGCTTACAACGGCTGAATTGCCTGTTAACTCCAGTTCCAGAGGATCTCACACCCTCTACTGGTCTTTATGGGCACTGGACCATACATAACATATATGAAGACAAACACATCATCATAAAACAAAAATAAAAAAATCAGTATCTAAAGCTCCTTAGAGCACAATTAAGAGATATCAGGAAAATAAAATGACTTCCAGAAATCTCCTGCTCCATAAACACAATGAAGACAGTGGCAAAACTGTCAAAATAAACCAGTACTAGTGGACCAGCCAGAAGCTTGCACTACGTTTCTTCTTTCTTATCAGAGCAGCTGAGTCAGTGGGCACTGTGGTACAAGTCTCATGCATGCCCTTGACTGCCTCTTCTCACTCACTGCATCAAGACTATGGTAACAGGTGTGAACCACAAGACTGGACTTCTTTCTAGGCCCTATTTGCAAAATTGGCATTATTTGGCCTATCTGGAAGTTCTTTGGAAAATGTCATTCATGAAATCTCTTTAGTGTCTTTTCCGAGATACTCCTGTATGAGCAGCTTTTTCTCTGAAGACATTTGTCAAAAATAAGCAGAAGCTAAAAGCATAGAACACTTGTCTTACATGTGTGAAGTCTTAGGTTCAGAAACAAAAATGTAACAGCTGTTTAACATTGCACCTGTTGGAGATAGTAAGACATTTAGGCCAAATAAGAAGCCAGCTGGCAGGCATAGTGGTGTACATCTGTAATCCCTGCATTCAACTGTGTGAGGAAGGGCGACATTAACTTTGAGGTCTGCTTGAGCTTGCATAGCCAGACTGTCTTTAAAGAATAAAAACAAAATAGAACAACAACAAAATCAAATTAACACCAGGAAATGATATATCCAGAAAACCTAAACCTCTATGTGGGACTCTAAAAGGCCAAACACAGTGTACACCCAGGACTATACAGACATTCAGCAAAGAGCAGAGAAGGTTGTAAGCTCCTATCTCTAGGGGGCTGGTACTCAAAGAAAGTAGGAATTAAGATCTAAGGTAGTTCTAAATTACCAGAATTTTAAAGGTTGCAGCTCAATAGTAACCGAGTTTTTCATTAAATGAGAGAAAAAGAATGGAATACTATTGATTTCTGATGTTCCTGAACCACAATTATCACACATGAACTGGCCTGATCTTTAACTATGCGACAGAGCCAACAGACATCTTTAACAAGATGAACATGTCCAGTCTGGAAGGTACCATTGGTGTGTTTGCATCAGCACCTTAGAGTTAGATACTAGGCAAAAGAAGTGTGACCATCCAGCACGTGTTGAATAATAAGAGAGCGGGAAAAATATGGCCCCCTCCTCAAAACAACAAGCCATGATGAAGGCTGGGGAAAACTCAAGCAAGGGCTGACACCTACTGGTAACCAAATACAAACTCAATCCAAAAGGTACTTGAACTCCACTGGGACACTGGAAATCTACACACAAAAAGTGTGAGCTTAAACTGGGACTGCAAGTTGCACTTCTTCCATCAGCACAGTTCCCTTCATGGAGCATACAGGGAGGGAGAGGAAAGATTAAAAGCCCATCCCACCAAGGAAGAACTACTGGCCAAAGCTATGATATGCCTTTATTTATTATTATTTTACCTTCTGAAATGGTTTAAAACTTCCAACCCTGCGTAAATGTCTCTTAAGGTTTTAGCTTCATTTCTACCTTGTTTCCACTCTACTCTCCCCACTCCTCCCAATTCCCTCCACTTTGGGTTTTTAAACACTCCAAAGTTTTATCTAAATTCTAACAATAACGCTATTTTACCTGCATCTACTTCCCTCTGTGATGTTTTCTGCTTGGATGATATAGTACTATAGCTATCTTCACTCAGACTCTCTTCCTTCCATTCCTAACCTTAGTAGTTCCCACCAGAATCTAGTAAACAGAGTTTTTGTTTGTTTGTTTTGTTTTTTTGGTTTTTCTTTTTTTTTTATTTCACATCAGTAGTTTTATTATGATCTGTGCCATAAGCAGCAGCTCCTGGCTTTCTGAGAAAAGCAATAAACATTTTCAAATTGATTTGAGATTGAACTTTTTGAACATATGCATTTGGAAAACCACAGGGGCCCTGTTTCTTCAGGCAGGCTAAGACCAGGACCAGCTCTGATCTCCTGTTACCTGACTAAGAAGAAACCAAGAGGAGGGGAACACACAGGGTAGGAGGTGGGCTTCACACTGACACACAATTAGGGAAGGAATGTTCTGGCATTTCTGAGTATTTCATGGAAAGCAAAGTCACCATCCAGGCAGTGGTCACCCACATTTTTTTTCCCAAACAAAAAGCAAGCTTTTACGTGCGAGAACTCATGAAAATAGTCTTCTTACTCTTGTCTAGAAGACGTTAGCTAAAGAAAACATACCATGAGCTGAGAAGGGATGAACTGCCCTCAGAAAGAAAGGAACATTTCCTTTAGATGTCCAAGTCCTGCCTCCAGGTTTCCCCCAACAACCTAACTGTATTGTATTATTATACTTGAGAAGGCTGTGTGTCTGGGAACTACATGGAATCTGCTGAGAAGACCAATGATTATAATGCTACCATAGTTGAAAGAAAAAGATAAACTGAAAAACTAAGTCCTATACAAAGCTCTTTCCACAAAATTCATTTAAGACGTTAGAGTTACCATCAACCTTTTGATTCTATTAAGATCACCGGCAAAAGCTTGTTACTCTGAGAAGGGGCTGAAGGGGCTCTGCTTTTGCAGCAGCTGAGTAGACCATGCCTATGGACTCCAGACAGTGTCTGCCTCAACAGGGCCAGTGGCTTTGCATCCATCATCCATGATCTGTTTTGTTGGTTTTTCAAGACAGGGTTTCTCTGTGGTTTTGGAGCCTGTCCTGGAGCTAGCTCTTGTAGACTAGGCTGGCCTTGAACTCACAGAGACCCGCCCTGCCTCTGCCTCCCGAGTGCTGAGATTAAAGGCTTGTGCCACCACCGCCTGGATGTAAACACGTTTTTATACTCTATCAGTTACCACAGGTAAGGTGACTTTTTAACTGTCACAATATTTGCTCAATTGGTCCAAATCTACTTTTTTTAGTTAATTTTCTACTCCCAGAATGGTGGTGGAGGTATGCCCTGCTCCTTGAGCATATAAACTAAGGATTTATCTACTGAATACATGCCCAGCCCACTGGCCCCATGGTCAAAAATTTCAATTCAAAAAATACTGCTGATATAAAAACAAACTGAAACTTGAGAAGTGAAAACCTTAACAACCAATCTGAAACAGTAGAAAGCTTCACCAACAAAATAGATCAAGAAAAAGACAAAATATCAGGGGCTAGAAGACAAACTGTATTTCTGGTTCTCAACCTGTGGGTCTTGACCCCTTGTGGGGGGTCAAATATCAGCTATCCTATATATTAGATAGTTACACCGTGATTCATAACAGTAGCAAAATTAGTTATGAAGTAGCAACAAAATAGTTCTATGGATGGGGATTACCACAACATGAAGAACTATAATTACATGAAATACAAGTATTACAAATTCCAAATTATGTTGGGTGGTGGTGGCATATACTTTTAATCCCAGCACCCAGGAGGCAGAGGCACACAGATCTCTGAATTGTAAGCCAGTCTGGTCTACAGAGCAAGTTCCAGGACAGTCAGGGCTACACAGGGCTCAAAAACCAAAATATCCAAATTTATAAATCCAAGATAACCATACCTTCCCAATATCCACAATAGATAAACTTTTTATGTGCATATGAAAACAGAAGATGAAAACTATATAATACATGAAGTCACTGAATGAAAGATACAACGCCTACACTTATAGTAGATAAAAATACTTTAAGACAAACTTTTACTAAAAATAAGCATAAAATACCAATATATTTGTAGGGAAAAATGTAGACAGAGACTCTCATTCGTTCCCGGCTGCTCAGACCCGAAATAATCACAAAGAAATTGTATTAATTAAAACACTGCTTGGCCAATCACTTAAGCATTATTGCTAGCTAGCTCTTATATCTTAAATTAACCCATTTCTATTATTTTGTATTTTACCAAGAGGCTTGTGGTTTACTGGTAAGGTTTCGGGCATCTGTCACCTTCAGCGGCTACATGGCTTCTCTCTGACTCCGTCTACTCTCTCTATGTATCTTTTCCAGCCTGGCTATATTCTGCTAAGCCACTGGCCAAAAGCTTCTTTATTAACCAATGGCAATAAAACATATTCATAGCATACAGAGGGGAATCCCACATCAGAAAAATAGTTTCATGTTGTTTTCCTTTGTTTTTTGAGATATGGTCTCCCTAGGCAATTCTGGCTGGCTTAATCTCATTAAGTAGCTCAGGCAGGCCTCAAATTTGTGATGCTCCTCCTGCTCTGCCTCAAGTCCTTATGATTACAGATGTGAGTCAGTGAACCTGCTTACTGGAGAAACAGTTTTATAACAGGGCTGGCGGGTTCAATAATACTTTTTGTAGGGGTGGTGGTGATGGGAGGGAGACAAAGAGTCTCACTATGACATAAGCACTGGAACTCACTATGTAGACCAGGCTGGTCTGAAACTCACAGAGATCTGCTGGCCTCTGCCTCTCAAGTGCTGGGATAAAAGGCATGTGCCATCACACCTGGCTATTCTTCTATTCTTAATATTTTAATAAAACATCAAAATAGTATTTACTAATAAGGAAATAGAATCTAAACATCATAAACTGACAAGACCTAAAAGACATAGCATATTCTATCATACAAAAAATAGGTGTTTTTAGTCTACCCACTGAAATATTCCAGGATGAAATATTTTGAAATATTTCAGTAAACTACATTTATAGAATAAGAATCAACAGAAAGAAAAACACAAAACTTGTAAACACCAAAATTAAACATACAGAGGCTAGAGCAATGGCTCAGCAGTTAAGAGCACTTGCAGTTCTTGCAAGAGGACCTAGGTTTGGCTCCCAGCACTCACATGGCAACCCACAACCATGTGCAATTCTAGTTCCAGGGGCTTCAATGTCCTCTTCTGGCCTCTAAGGGCACTGCACACATCTGGTACTTACATTCATGTAGGAAAACACCCATACACAAAAATAAATAACATCTTTTTAAAAAATTAAACATAAAATCACATGAACCCATTATATCACCATAATAAATATCTGGGGCAAACTATCTTTATAAGAAGTTGATTTACCAGGGAATGATAACTCATGCCTGTAAATTCAGAAGGCAGAGGCAAAAGAGGATCACCACAAGTTTAAGGCTAGTCTAATTTACATAGTTAAGTTTAAAGGATAGCCTGGGCTACATAATAACACCCTGCCACAAAAGGAAAAAAGTTTATTTAACTTAGTTTGGGAGATTCAAAAGTATAGAATTGGTATCACAGTTTAAAGTGTCAAAAGCAAGCCGGGCAGTGGTGGCGCACGCCTTTAATCCCAGCACTCGGGAGGCAGAGGCAGGTGGATCTCTGGGAGTTCGAGGCCAGCCTGGTCTACAAGAGCTAGTTCCAGGACAGGCACCAAAGCTACAGAGAAACCCTGTCTCGAAAAACCAAAAAAAAAAAAAAAATTTTAAAGAAAAAAAAAAAAAAAAAAAAAAAACCAAAAAAAAAACAAAACAAAACAAATAAACTGTCAAAAGCAGGAGCACATAAAAGAAACCATACTGAAAAAGCCAGAGAACAAATCCAGGGCCTTTTATTCATTCATTCATTTATTTATTTTTAATTTTTTTGAAGAATCTGTGTGAGAAACCACATTCCCTTTCTAGGGCAGAACCCACATAACAACCCCCTACTACACCCTACCTTTTAAAAGTCCCACCAAACTTGGGACCGAACTCCTAACACATGAACCCTTGTGGGACAAAACTCAAACTGTACCCTATTGTGACAATAGGTAAAATAAGCCAAGGGGAAAGTGAGAAAATGCATGAAGATAAGTGGAAACATCAAAACACAGTAACAGTAAAGCAATTATGAGGAGTTCTAAGATGGCTCAGCAGGTGAAGTTCCTTGCTGCCAAGACTGACAAACTGACTTTGATTCCCAGAAATCCCTTGGTGAAAGGAGAAAATAAATACCCTTTTCTGGCCTCTCTGGGCTCCTACACATATGCAGTGCATATAAACTCACACATATACACATAGATATATCTTTTCTAAATGATGACTTGTGACCTTTCAATAATCCCTTAGTGTAGACTGAAATACAGAAGTGACTACGAGAACTCATGTCTCATTCTGAAAAGTGCCAAGTCTGCCTGGCTTCTCTGAACCATCCTAAGCTCTTCAGGAATATGCAGGATGCTCCAAAGGGAGCATCCCTTAGTGCTCTAGTTATTACATCATGGATAAGTAGTAGCTTACCACAAATTTTTGGTTTTCTCGAAAAAATTGACAGCCAACAGAGAATACTTACCAAGCAGAATGCTATTACCATCTAACTAAATCCCATGATAATCTTATTGTGACTTCCATTTAAAAATGAGCGATCATACTGGGTGGTAGTGGTGCATGCCTTTTAGTTCCAGCACTTGGGAGGCAGAGGCAGGCAGATATCTGTGAGTTATAGGCCAACCTGTCTTCACAGAGAAACAAAACAAAAATGAACTAAAAAAAAAAATTACTGAGAGATGATTAACTTTGGGAACAAATTAAAAGATATAAAGTACTTGGGCAGGGTGAGAAGAACAAAGACATATTTCACAGGATTGCTACAATTATTTAATATAATTGTTACTTTTCTTGTGGTATGAAAAAATACCCAACAGAGCATCTTAAGAGAGAAGAGGTTTGTTTTGGTTCAGTTTCTGGACCCATCAATCAATCCATCATGAGAAGGAATTCATGGCTGTTGGGGAGGCTGAAACTTGCAAAGTGCTTATAAAATCGTAGAAAATTAAGGTAAAGAGACTAGTTTGGGTTTGCTGACTCATGCCTGTAATACCCAGCACTTGGGAGGCTGAGACAGGAGGACTGCCATGAATCAGAAGCTAGTCTGGGCTACCAAGTAAGTTCCAGGTCACCCTGAGAAACAGTATGGAAACCCTGTCTCAGAAGAGAAAGTGGGGGAGGGAGGGAGGAGCAGCAGCAGCCACAAGAAACTAGGATAGGTTATAAGACTTAAAGCCTCCTGCCCTGTGACCCACCTCTGCAAGTCAGGCTCCACAAAACTCCAAACAGCACTGCCAAATGGGTAGGAGGTAATCAAATACATGACCCTGTAGGGACATTACAGCTTCAAACACAATTGTCTTTGTTGATTTCATCTGGCAATCCTCCTGTCTCAGCCTCCCAAGTGCTAGATTATAGATGCGCATGAGGCAGTGTTTTCAAACTATTAGAATAGTGCCCAACATATAAAAAGCAACACATAAAGTCCATCAAACTTTTTTAGACTATACACACTGTGTACAACAGGCTAGAGGACCTTAGTTGTCCTCAGGAACATGTGCATCTCCTCTGAGATCTTTTATTTTGAAGTTGACCAACTAGGCTAGACTGGGTAGCCCATCAGGTTCCAGGGGTCCTCCTATCTCCATCTATCCAGTTAAGATCACAAGAAAGCACCACATGGACAGCATTTTTATACGTTTTGGAATTCAATTTAGATCCTCATGCTTGCAAGGAAAGCACTTTACTGACTGAGTCACACTCCCAACAGTCCCATTAAATTTTAAGAATTTTCAAGAACCACACAGCTAAATAAGATTGACTCAATCCAACCGAGTTCCAAAGTTCAGTTTGTTAGATTATGCTGCCTCACAGATACATGTATAACTGAATAAATTTACGAGAATAAATGTTTCATAGACTTAGATAACTTCTATTCACCCTCCCCAAGTAAACCTGCATTATCAATTTATCTGCAAGGTCTCAGAGATCCATCAAGTTTTAAAGGCAGCAACTGATGCTAAAGTTGGCACAGGAACCTAGAAATGAGCTAACCACAAACTGCTGTCCAAACAGCTCATGTCAATTACCAAGAACTTGTATTGAGCACACCAAGGAAGAAAAGTCTAATTGTTTCCTAAGATAAACACTGCAAGTTTTACAAAGCTCTTGAATCTGAACTTTTCCTATGAATTTCAGATGAAATTCCAATGTCCATTAGAGTCCTAACAAAAACACAGGTAAATACATTTACTTGATGTTGTATTCACTTGTCAGTCCTTCTGAAATGGGTTTCTAAGTGCAGTGGTAGAATGCTTGCTTAGCAAATAGAAGGCTTTGTGTCAGATCCCCCAAGATAAAAAATAAATCCCTAAGATGACAATAAACATGAGCCTTAAGTTCTTATATAAAGCAGGGAAAGAGGTTACAGGTAATTTTATATCATATGCATTCTCTCTATATATAAATATTATGTTGTATCTATCTATATATATGGGATCAAAGTTTCAATTATTCTTTATCTAAAAAGAAAAATGATCTTACAAGTGGTTCAGTGTGAATATCTTACCAAGTATTGATTTAATTTAGCAACATAATAAGCTTTTAGGCTATATCAAGAGTAAATGCAAAGACATCATTAATCAATACTTTCCTATTAAAAATTTATAGCACTCAGGCTGGCAAGATAGTTCAGCCGGTAAAGTGCTTGCCATGCAAGCCTGACAACCTACTCAATCTCTAGAACCCATATAAAGGTGGAAAGAGAACTGGCTCCATGAAGTTATCCTCTGACCTCCACATGAGTGCTATAGTACATACATGCCCATACATACACATTATATACACGAAAAAATTAAATTAAAAATTTGTAATATATAGCATTCTGAAATTTCCTACAAAAATAACCGACTGACTGCTTTATATTTCCTACTTATTACTAAATCAGAACTCTGTATAGGAAATGGATTTTGTTCTTCTAATTTTCTCTTCTAAATATTTTATCTGAAAATTTATCTTCCCCTGTATGCTGATAAGTGGTAAAATGTCCTACATCTACTACTTCTAGTATTCATTCTTGTCCCAAGCTTTAAAGTCTACCTTCACAGCAGTACAAATTATGTTGCTCTATTTTCTTTCTTGGAATGATGAAGGATCATATACTACAGAAGGTTATTTTCAGTTATTTGTTTGCCTTATTCAAGTTATAGCATAACTTTTGCCAGTACCTTTAGTGTTGGTATGTGGAAAGCAAACAGATACGATTCCATTTTCTACACTAACAACTTCTCCTAACTTCAAACACTTTTTAAAGATTTACTTGTATTTTATGTACATGAGGGTTTACCTACATGTGTGTATGTGTACTGCGTGCATTTCTAGTATCCAAGGAGGCCAGAGAGGATACTGGGTTCCCTGGAAGTGGAGTCACAGATGTGTAACTGTGTAGTTACAGCTGTGAGCTGTCATGTGGGTGCTGGGAACTGAATTCAGCTCCCTTGCAAGAGTAGTCAGTGCTAACTGATGAGCCATCCAAATAGTCCCTATTTCATTTCATTACATTTAGAGATGAGACACCTTCCCATAAAGAGCTCCTGATAGAGCTTACCCACTTACTTGATACTTATTCAAGGCCCTAAGCAGCCAGCTCCTTTTCTTTCTCAGGTTCCTTTTCATTGTGACATTCTGTTACATGCATGGCACATACTAACCTTACATTTTAAAATCAGGGAAATTTAAAGTATATAAAACCTGCTCTGACCAGCCTGGTCTACAGAGCTAGATCCAGGACAGGCTCCAAAGCCACAGAGAAACCCTGTCTCGAAAAACCAAAAAAAAAAAAAAAAAAAAAAAAAAAAAAAACCTGTTCTGAGTCACTGAGGAAGCCATCTACCTGAGGCATGATGCAACCACTACAAAAAAAAAAGAGGGGCTGGAGAGATGACTCAGCGGTTAAGAGCATTGCCTGCTCTTCCAAAGGTCCTGAGTTCAAATCCCAGCAACCACATGGTGGCTCACAACCATCTGTAACGAGGTCTGGTGCCCTCTTCTGGCCTGCATAGAATATTGCATTAAAAATAAATAAATAAATATTTTTTTTAAAAAAAGAGGAAAAACCAGATCTGCAGCAGAGATTGTCCAATTGGCCTATACAATAATAACCAGACACTTAGAAACTTTCCAATGAGTATCAGATGAAATAAACCTGTGTAGAAATAGACCAGGGTAGCCTCCAGGCATGGCACAAATTTATAAGACCAACTTGGGAAGTAAGGGCAGGATGATCATGAGTTCAAGATCATCTTCACCAACAGCATGAGTTCTAGGCCAATCTGAGACACATGAGACCCCTGTCTCAAAAGGAAAAAAATAAATAAATAAATAACTTCCAGGCAACTGGTCCAGGCAGAAACTAAACTAACTGGCTACTGGCATATAAAGCACAAACTATGACATCACAGAATCAATAGGGACCTCTGTGCTCCTACTCCTACACGAGAAACTCCAGTAAGCAGGATATCCCTGCTCTTTGTCAGCTGTGACATCAGAAGGCAGTTCCTAACATCCACATGCCCAGGGGTGGTGCAGAGGCTCCCAGCACATCTCCTCCCACTTCTCCCTTAGGACAAAACCACTTCCTGAGATCCTACTGCTCTATGAAAAGAAACTTAAGTCAGTCTTGAAGACTTTCTTCAGATTAAATAAAGCCTTAAGGACTAAACAATACTTTAAGATTCTAAGTAAATTTACACACCCTCAACAGTTCAAGACAAACTTGAATCAAATGAGTTTTAAGTTGGAAACATTCTATGTGTGACAGCAGAAGGCAGACATGGTAGGAAAAATACTTGAATAAAGCAGATGAAGATTAGAACTGCTTTCTATATGATCCAGTTATATACTTAGGATCTCAGTTCAAAATTAATTTTTTAATGGAGTCTCATGTAGCCCAGATTAGCCTCCACCTATGTAACAAAGCTGGCCTCAAACTCCTGTTCCTGCCACACTCAAGCACTGTGATTAAAGTCATGCACCACTGTACCTGCTCAGTTCAAATTTTATTTTAAAAATTGTATTAATTAAGGGCTGGAGAGATGGTTCAGTGGTTAAGAGCACTGGCTGCTCTTCTGGAGGTCCTGAGTTCAATTCCCAGCAACCACATGGTGGCTCACAACCATCTGTAATGAGATCTGGCGCCTTCCTCTGGTGTGTGGGCATACATGGGAGGCAGAGTGTTGTATACATAATAAATAAATCTTTAAAATAATTGTATTAATTAAATTATTTTTTAAAAGAGAGGGGCATGCTACAAGTTGTGTATGAAGCTCATGAGACAACTTGAGGGAGTCAGTTCTCTCCTTCTACCACGTGGGTCTCATGGATCGAATACAAGTCATAAGTTTGGCAGCAAGTGCCTTTACCTGCTGAGCCATCTCACCAGTCCCAGTTCAAAGTTTCTACCTTATGAAAATAGTTTTTTAAGATTAAAGACAACTGTCCACTACTAACAGTAAGCAGAAGAGTCATTAAAATCTTATTAACTTCAACTGTAAACTGTGACAAAGGAAAAAGCTCATACTTTTGCTGTAAGCAACAAAGACAACCCAATTCCCGCCATATATAGGAAGAACACCATATATAGGAAGAATATATAGCAGAACTTATAACTGGACTACATGAGGCTCCAGGGGCTAGGTCAGGCAGCTCGAGGTACTTTTATATAACAATGTGAGATGTTCATATTATTCCTTTTTCAGATCAAAACTTCTCCATGTCTTAGTTTCCTCCCCTATAAGATGGCAATAGAAATCAATCTTTCTTAGAGTCAAAGTTAAAAAGAGACTGCACATGAAAAATCAAAATGCACATCTCATATATGTGTTAATTATATTAGAAAGCAATAAAAAGGCATTTATTAATAATACAGTAAAAACCACTCACTTAGCAAATATCAAGTACCTAGTACTTATAAATCATTAAGTGTGTTATGGGTGAACACAATGTGTATCTGCTGGGCAAATCATAGGCAAGATAGGAGATTTAAAGAACAGTACAAAAGTTGTGATATTTATTACTAAATACCATACAGTATGTTAGAGTGTAATGAATCCTAAGTTATATTATATAGTCTTATTTGTATACATTTCCCCTTAAAACAACTCTCTACTTACATGAAAGAATGTGACTTAAAATGAAAAGGGCAGGCCAAGCTTGATTTTACGTGCCACTACCCTTGCACTGAGGGGTTGGAAGGCTGAACACACAAACTTTGGCAATCCTGAACTACAAATAAGATCCTACCTCAAAAAGCCCAAAATAAATAAATAAGTGAAGTCAGGGATGTAACTCACTGTAAAGCAGCTGACAAGCACACATGAGGCCACAGCTGAATTCCCAGCACTGCATCAATAAATTAAGTAATGAAGGAAAAAAAAAGCTCTGTTCTCTAAGTTAAATGACTTTTTAGTAAAGAATGTTTTTCAAAAGACCATTCCCAAAAGATAATTTACCCTGATTCTGCCCATCTCCAGTATCCATAAAATGTCTGCAAATATGCAATATATGTAATATATAAAAATTCAGAGAACTATTCTTAAAAATGGAGTCTCATGTATTCTGGGCTGGCCTCCAACTCCTGATGTAACCGAGGATGACTTTGAACTTCTGGGTCTCCTGCCTATCTCCTCAGTGCTGGGCTTATCATTATGTGCTACCACACCCAATCTTATGCAGTGGTCAGGTTTTGGGAATCAAACCCAGAGCTTTGTGCAAGGTAACTGAGCACTCTACCACCTAAGGTATATCCCCAGCCTCAGAATTACTAAACAGTGCTTTCATAATTGTTATTTACACAATACTCAGCATAGGGTACATATGAAGCCTGAATTTCTACTCCATTTAACATAAGCACTGAGTTGGCTGAAAGGCAGCTAACTAGAGTCCACCTCTCCAGTGAACTATGTGGGCTACAAGTACAATTAATTTTCTAATCATAGCTAAAGCAAGTCAAATCATCACTAGGTTTACTAAGGAGACAGGATAATATTAAATAGAACATAAAATAAGTAGAGACTTTAAGCAAATTAGATCACTGCTTCCTTCGTCAAATGGGCAAACTTATCCCAGACTTAATTACTGTGAGGAGCGTATCTAAAGAACTCAAGAGCCAATTAGGAAAATAATTTCAAAACCCAAATGAAATAAAGCCAAGTAGAAGGCTTTTCATTTCCAAAATAATAAAGTCACAACTGTCCACCTGTTGCATTACCTATATATTCAATACAGCTATTCTAGAGCATAAAAAAAATGAGGGAAACAATAAATAGGGCAAAGTGCTAACCTTATAGAGATTCTAGGATTCTTGGGGAAAATTAGTATGTATTTTTTGAGACAAGGTCTCATGTAGCTCAGGCTGCTCAAACTCAATATATAGCTTAGGATGATCTTGAACTTCTGTCTCCTCTTGTTTTCACCTCTTGAGTACTGGGATTACAGGCAGCGCCACCAAACCCAGTTTTGTGTATTGTCCTTATTACAACTATTACACCGGGCTCTGTGCATGTTAGGTAAGGACTCTATTAACTGAACTATATCCCTGAAATAAGTATTTTTAAAAATCAATTAAGATATATTGGGGGAGGACAGCAAGGCTCAATGGGTAAAGACACTTGTTGCCAAGCTGACCTGAATTCAATGCCCAGGATTCACATGATAGGAGAGAATGGATTCTACCAAGGTGTTCTCTGACCTTTGTACACATACATAGATATACAAATGCAAACACACAAACACACATGTACACACTACTACACAACACAAAAAATGTAATTAAAAAAATATATCATAGAGACATGCTTCTTGTTGCTTTGAGGCAGTCTTGCTATGTTGCTATAACTGACCTAAAGTGAACTATATAAACCAGGTCAGCCTTAAATTTTAATCTTTCTCTCCTCTGCCTTCTGAATGCTAGTATTATACCTGCCCAGTGAAATAAATATAATAAGGACAATGGCTTGGGTGTGGTCAGTGGCATGGACAGGGAGATCTCTGAGTTCTAGGCCAACTAAGGCTACATAGTGAGACCCTGTCTCAAACCCCCACCCCTCCAAAAAAGAACATCAAAACAGGTGTGTTGGTATGCACCCCTTTAGTTCCAGCACTCTTGAGGTAGAGGCAGGTGATCTCTATGAGTTTGGGACCAGTCTGATATACAGTGAGTTCCAAGACAACAAAGGCTACTTAGTGAGTAGCCTGCTTCAAAACAAAACAAAACCTAAAATGAATGGGAAACAAGGCACCACATCATTTCTATTCCAAGTAAAATGACAAATGTCTTGAGAGGAAAAAGCCATTCCTTACTCGTTAGAAGGGGAGATCTCAAAGACATACCTCTGACATTCCTTTGTTTCATGAAGTCTTACCCACTCTTCAGAAGTCATGGCTGGGTTTTAGCAAACATGGCAGCCATAAAATCTCTGGAATTGCATCTGATTCTGTCCTCAGTGCTAAGAATTAAACCCAGGGTCTTAAGCATACTGAGTAAGCACTCTACCTCCGAGCTACATTTCTAGCTCTGGTTCCTCCTCTCTATGCTATAGACAAATCTGTCATAGGCCTCTAATCCATCAGGACCTTTTCATGAAGTACAAGTTGTCTGAACTTTCTGAGGGTAAATGTAATACAAGCGTTTTTCTCAATAGGCAAAGAACTAGAAAACTTTACATCTGAGAAAAGCAAAGCCAGGGAAGAGGTAGAGAGAATAAGTCTCCTAGTGTCAAGTTGCACTCCAGTTCACACCATGAATAATGAAGTAACTGCACTTTACAAAATACATTACAAAGCCAAAGTTGCTCTGGAAGAGAAAGAAGGTCTGAAAGCTTGTTCCTTATCTGCTCACAAAAGTCCTGGGGAAAGTGAACTGAGGGCAGGGGTAAAAAAGGAGTAAAGAAGCTTCCAGAATCTGTAAGAAGACTGTGTTTAATGGTATAGCCACTCATGGCTAATTTTAATGTGTTAGTCTTTCCTGTGTTTGCTCAGTACCAGTCTTCTTAGAATTCAAATAAATATGGTAGCATGTTTCTCTAAATTGAGAAAACTTAATTGACCTACTACTATTCAGTCATTCTAAGAAAATATAATAAAACATCCAACTTATTAATTATATACACCAACCTCAGAATAAAGAAAAACTGAAATTATGTGAAATTTTTTTCAAGATCTTGTTCTGATTTTTAAAACTGACTCAGAATAAAGAAAAACTGAAATTATGTGAAATTTTTTTCCCAAGATCTTGTTCTGATTTTTAAAACTGACTCTAAAGAATGCAAGGGAACGGCAACAACAACAACCAAAGCCTCACGAGAGCTCCTCAACATGGCCTGAAAGACTGTTCCTTTTTTTTTTTTTTTTTTTTTGAGACAAGATCTTTCTATGTAGACCCGGCTCTACGGAACTCAAGAGATCTGCCTGCCTCTATCTCTCCAGGGCTGCAGTACAAAGTTCCACAAAGTCAAGTTTCAAATAAAAAGCCACCATAAGGCTTCAGACTCTGTGCAGACACTGGAGTAAAGGCTTCTTTTACCTCTGCACATGTGAAACTTAGGGAACTTTGCGAATATGCTCCTGATTATAATGCCTTCTCATAATGTGGTACATAATTACCCACACATGTAAGGCTGTACAAGGGAGCACACTAACACAGCACTTGAGCATCTAAGTTCCATCAAAATGCCACCAAAAGCTCGGAGGCATCTGCTCAGTCTATGCTCGCACCAACACTGCAAGAAAACAAACAGTGCTCAGGGAAAACAAGATGCTATATAACCTGCCACATATATTTCAACTGTTGAATACATCTCATAATGAGGGTGATCTGAACTTTATATGAAACGAAATCATTTCTTTTTACCTTTTGTGAATGAAGAATTTACTGACTATAAAACTAGAATAACAGGAAATTAAATGCTGAGCCTGACATGAAATTTACAACTAATATGTCAACCGTGATATATATCTAAAAAGACAGGGCCATTGTCAAAGAAACTGTTTTAATTTACTGATATTACACAACATGCTAAAACCCCTGGGAGTTGGGAAGTCAAGTGATTCACCTTCGGTCATAATGAGAGGAAAGGGTAAGTGGATTTGTTCTCAGGGGCTTTCACTACACTAGATGGTTGGTCCTATTAAACAAAACTCCTGTTCTAGAACCAACTAAGGTCTTTAAGGAACTATCACTTTCTTTCTAATACCATTATAAGAAAGAAAGATGTATACCATACAATGTACTAGAGCCTTAAAAACAAAGAACTAAATTCTCTGTCAAGTGCAGCTTACGTTCTAAGAGAAGTAATATTCAAAAATAACTACAATAAATTAAGTTTTTTCAAAGGACTAGACATAAGTACACCTCTGTAAGTAGTGAATGGAACCTGTGAAGCTGATAAGAGATAAGGGCTCAGACTTGGTCAATAATGCAAATTATCCTAATGCGGAAGACAACAGACAAAAATAGGAAGAATGTGAATTTACTATAGCCTGAGTACATTATAATCATCTTCTGTTAAAAATAGATCTACCTAACTTCAAGATTCTATTAATCATTAACAATATTAAAAAGCCAGGTAGTGGTGGCGCACGCCTTTAATCCCAGCATTTGGGAGGCAGAAGTAGGCGAATCTCTGTGCGTTCAAGGCCAGCCTGGTCTAGAAGAGCTAGTTCCAGGACAGGCTCCAAAGCAAGAGAAACTCTGTCTCAAAAAAAAAAAAAAAAAAAAAAGGTTAATAATCCTCTATCAAAATCAGATCTACCTAATTTCTACATTAAGGAAAATTACAGAGCCTAGAGCACAAGAAAATGAAAACCAGGGTCACAGACAATTCCAGACTGTGGCCCATCTGTAAGACTATAAAACATAATGCTGCCAGACATAGTGGTGCACACCTTTAACCCTAGCACTCAGAAGGCAAAAGGAGGCAGATCTCTGTGAATTCGAGGCCAGTTTGGTCTACAAAATGAGTTCCAGGGCAGCCAAGGACACAGAGAAATCCTGTCTGGATTCCAAAGGGAGTTAAAAAGAAGCCAAAGCCATAAGTGGGGGGCGCTTCTAGATTTAAAAAAGACTGAAGAGAAAAATCACAGGCAATGCCTAAATACCAACAGTACCCAATTTTGAGAAACAAAAATTATATGTAAGTATTTGGAGAGAAAATGAAGAGTCTAATTATGGACTAGATCTTGGAAAACACAAAAATAAACAGTTCCAAGTTTTAGGTGTGATCATAGTACCATAGTAGGAACTTTATTGTTCAGAGGTGCATGTTGAGAGTGCCATAATGTCTTGCTTACTTTTATACAGTTAAATGAAAAGGGGAATAATGTCTTGCTTACTTTTATACAGTTAAATGAAAAGGGGAAAAATGCAAGCCATACAAAAGAAATACAAAGAGATGAGGATGTAGTTCAGTTGGTAGAGTGCTTGCCTAGTATGCTCACAGCCCTGAGTTTGAAACTCAGCACTGTATGAAACGTGGTGGTGCACCAACGTCAGAAAAGAGACAGGAGTGTTAGAAGTTCAAGGTTATCCTCAATGACACATCAAGTCACAACCAGGCTGGGCAACAAGATCCCCATAGTCCCAAAGAAATACAATTCATAATTTGTTTAATCTAGGTTGCAAACAGGAAGTATTTGTTGAACTAGATACTGTCTTTTATAAAAATTTGACTGGAGACATGGCTCAGTCAGTAAACACATAAAGTTCAAGCGTGAAGCCCTGAGTTGGACTCACAAAAGCAGATAAGAAAACCAAAGGCAGCTGCACACGTCTATAATCCCAGCCTTGGGCAGGTGGAGATAGGAGGATCCCTTGGGTTTGCTGGCCAGCTAGTCTAGTCAAACCAGCTAGCTCTAAATTTAGCAACAGAGTTTCAAAAAATAAGAGGTATTTATTTCTCCCCTCGCAAGCTCTGAACTCTCCTAAAATGCCTTATTTTTTCCCTAGATCAGTCTCCTCTGCATAGAGAATATCATTCTGCCATTTCATGGAAACCCCTTTAAAAACACCAACTTTCTTTTTTTAAAAAAAAAAAAAAAAAAAAAAGACAGGGTCTCACTATGTAACCCTGGTTGGTCTCAAATTCTCAGAGATCTACTAGCCTCTACCTCATGAATGCTAGGATCAAAGGTATGTTCCATCACATCTGGCATTAAAAAAACAACTTCTTATACCACCTCTGTTTTGAAGCCTTCTGACCCTGCTTCCTGATATTCTTTGAACTTTCCTAACACTGTTTTCATTGCTGTGGAGATTTTAAAAACCTTAATTATTTAAATGAATGCCTCCTCCAGGAGCCATAAACTACTTGATTATTACTGAGATAGTTACACAGAGAGTTTCATGTACACAGAGTCAGAATAATGGAGGCCTGCTATTTTACTTAAAAAGTCAGGAATGGTGGTGGCACATGCCTGTAGAGTTAGATATCAGCCTGGGCAGTTTACAATGTCTTTGATGAAACAGGAGATTCTGAAAGAAGTACGTAACTCTCCTAGGAAATAAAGTATCTACCCTAAGTGAAGGGCATACTCACAACTAAACAAACTAGACATAGCTATAAGCATGGATGCTATTGTGAGCCAATCAAAGCAGTGTGCCCAGGCAGACCTTAAGTTCAGTTTACAATAAACAAAGAGTCATCTATCCATTTGCCTGGGATGATGAGCACTCAATCAGAAAAGGCCCAAATCATTTCATTATCATTCATTCACAGGTTGGAGCTATATTTCAGTTGGAAAATGCTTACTTCATATGCACAAGGCCCTGTCATGAATCTCCAGCACCACAAAACAAAAATATCCCTGGCCTAAGTCATGAGGAAGTGTTTATAATAAGATTCCACACTCAAGTCTGGCTCATACAGTTAAATACTTTGGTTTCCTTGTATGTCTAACTTAACAGAAATTCCATTTCTGAAAGCAGCTCTTATGGTTTCAATATGAAATGTCCCTATAGGCTTATGATAAATGCTTGGTCCCAGCTGGTGCTGCTATTTTGGGAGGTGGTGGAAACTTCAGGAGATGGGGCTAAGAGGCATGTGGCAATAGGTCACTCCTTCCCATTCCCCTCTCTGCTTCCTGTCTGCCATGAGGCAAACAGCTTCCTTTACACCATCTCATTAGAGAAGCTGTTCACTCTCACCTCATACCCAAAGTAATGGAGCAGCCAACTGTCAAAATGAATCCTTCGTCCCCAAAGTTATGTCACAGCAATGCAAAAGTAACTGATATGACAGCTATGATGTAAATTGTTTAAAAATTGTACACATGCAAAAATATGGTATTTGTATTACAACACGAACGCAAATTCAGCAATATTTAGCCTCTCTCTGCTTAATGTCAATATATTTAAAAAACAAAACCTTGGGGCCAGCAAAATTAGCTCAGTGGGAAAGGCTGTTTACCATTTGACACAAGTCTAAACAACCTGAGTTCATTTCACAGAACCCACATAAAGACAGAGAAAGCTGACTCTATGAAGTTGTCCTCTGACCTCCACATCACCCCACACACAATGATAGATAGATAGATAGATAGATAGATAGATAGATAGATAGATAGATAGATAGATAGACAGACAGATACATAGATGAATAACATGATTCTTGTCAAGTAGCTAATATAAGGATAACTCATGCTGACTGCTCTTGGCCAACACCTATGCACCTTTTAAGTACAACTGCATTAGAAATTGTTAACCTATGGTCTGTGAACTATCAGTCAATCTTAAGGACTTGGTGGTAGTACTGCCCAATAAGCAGAAACATGGCAAGGATAGTGAGGGGACAGCAAGAGGATCAGGTGTTCGATCATCAAACGAAGATCAAACCACACAGATGGTCTGTGGTAAGAAAAAAACAAAAAATGAATCACTAAACTGATCATGTCTAACTAATTTGACTATATTTTCCTTAACCTAAATCAACCCAACTCTTTCTTCAAGAATTCACACTGCCTAAAGCCAAAAGAGATAGCTAATTCATGAATGTAATGCAGAAGTTTATTACTAGTGATTAGTACTCAATAATCATTCTCACTAAATACTGCATGAGTAAAGTGCTTCCAGAACAAGCTATGAGAGCTCTGTACTTACAGCAGGAAAACCAAGATTCAACTAAAAATCCCTCCATAAAGATCCATCCAAAAGAAAAAAGCAAGCATAGACACAGTCAAAGTAAGGAACACACACACACACTTAGCATTCCCAGTGGATCAGAACTTCTGTTAAGAGGTTCCTAAATTCAAAAGTAGACTAGAAAACCTGTTTGACTGTGGTGGCTCAGTGGTAGGATGCTTGGTAGCCCTTCCATTTAATCCCTTTCATAACCTAAAATAAATTAAATTAAAAATAGCTGGGCAGTGGTGGCACATGCTTTTAATCCCAGCACTGGGGAGGCAGAGGCAGGTGGATCTCTGTGAGTTTGAGTCCAGCCTGGTCTACAAGAGCTAGTTTCAGGACAGGCTCCAAAGCTACAGAGAAACCCTGTCTCAGGAAAAAACAAAACAAAACAAAAAAACCCAAACCCCAAATAAATAAATACATAAACAAAAAATAAAATAAAAATAAAGACCTGAGCCTGACTTTTGGTAGAATTTTGCTAAATTGTCCAAGTTTGCCCCAACTTGCAATCTTGCCTCAGTCTTTCCAGTAGCCTGGAATGTGCGCATGCTCTACCCTATGTCTAACATGTTCTCAGGTAATCCCAATGCTGTTGGTCCAGAGATCAAACTTCTTAAGCAACAAACTATTAGAACATAAATTCTTCCCTGGGCAGACTTCCCTGCTGTGATCTCAGTAAGTGGTTCAGTTAATACTTAATAGTAACTACACAGCAGTCAGATGACAGTGAGCCCTTCCCAGGAGTCCAGAGTAGCCCCCTACACACTACTGATTCAGTCTCGCCATCATTTCCCATCCACTCTCCAAGTACTGGAATTATAGGTGTGCTACCACACCCAACTTCTGACCACTTAAACAGCTTCTCTTCTCAGCCCCGTGCTGCGGAGATCACTGCTATTCCCTGCTATTCCCTCACCACTTGCGGTTACTGGACAGTTACATTATCTGACTACATTGCATCACAGTTGTTTCATGTCTGTATTTTGTACTTTCCTAAAAAGGGCTTTTGAAATATTCAAGAAAAAGATCATGATCCCTTTTTGAACCAATGCTTTTGTTGATCCCAGAAAACATAACCATCATCTCATCTCTTGATCAAGAAGCTGAAGTGAACTGTAAAGATGGCGCAGTACTTAAGCTGCATGGCAGCTTATATATGCCTATTAACTCAAGTTCCAGGGATAATTTAGCCAGAACCAGGCACACATGCAGTGCATATATATATGCAGGCAAAACACACAAACATATCAAGTAAAAATAGCATTTTTTAAAGAAGCTGAAGTGGAGCCAGGAGAGGATGACTTATGCTTCTCGTCCAGACCTTCAGGTTGTGCAGGAGGCTCTTCAGTTCAAGGTCAGCCTGGGCTACAAAACAAACCACGCCTCAAAACAGCCGGTGCTGGAGACTAGTTCAGTGATAGAGCTTACTCAGCATGAGCAAGGCAATAGTGCACTGAGAGGAAAAAAGCTGAAGTGAGTTAGTCAAAGAACTGCACTGCTAATAGTCTTCCAGATCAAAGGGAGTAAGCCTGAGAGGGTTTTCTACTCCAAACTAAGAAGGTAAACGTTTGCCGGGCAGTGGTTAGTGCACGCCTTTAATCCCAGCACTTGGGAGGCAGACGCAGGCAGATCTCTGAGTTCAATACCAGCCTGGTCTACAAGAGCGAGTTTCAGGACAGGCTCCAAAGCTACAGAGAAACGCTGTCTCAAAGGTAAATGTTCCTTGATGAACTAATGAATTACTGCATACAGATCTATGTATTTATTCATAATCATGGGACAAATGTCTAAGTATATTTAAAACTCAAAGTAGAAGCATTGGCAATGAAAGAATAAATCAGACTTTATTAAAATTACAGATATTTGTGGGGAAAAAAAGCCACTATTCAGCAAATGAAAAAATTCAGCTACTGAATGGGAAAAATATTTGCACAGATGTATCTTATATAAATATCCCAGCATCACAAAGGCAAAGGACTTGAATAGACATATCCCCCAAAAATATGTTAAGTGGTCATCAAGAACATAAAAAGATACTAAATAACAGAACTCATCAGGGAATATAAGCTACACCTCAAGGACATAGCACTTCACAAATTCAAGATTCAAGATTTGTGTTCTTTCTTTTTTTAAAAAAAAAAAAGGAAAATAAAAAGTACTGATGAAGCCGGGCGATGGTGGCGCACGCCTTTAATCCCAGCACTCGGGAGGCAGAGGCAGGCGGATCTCTGGGAGTTCGAGACCAGCCTGGTCTACAGA
>NC_022014.1:53864706-53874961 GCF_000317375.1 Microtus ochrogaster | reverse complement strand
CTGATGAAGAGGGAGAGAAATTGCAGAAAGAGTTCAGATAAGAATGAAAAATAGTATGGCCTCCATAAAAAAGTCTGGCAGATCCTCAAAAAGATAAATAGAATTGTCATAATCCCCCAATAGCTCTACTTCTTTAAAAAGGAAATAAAAATATTTATGCAATTTAAGTTCACAAACGCATTGTTTACATCAAAATGTAGAAACTAAAATACAAACCAATAAATGGCTGGGAAAATAAAATGTGTACATATATACATATATTATTCAATCATTAAAAATTATATATTCACGTACACACACACACACACCCGACACAAGATGAGTCCAAGGAAGAGAATGCTAAATGAAATAAACCACAAAGGAAAGAGTATTATGAGATTCCATTTATATGAAACATCCCAAACAGATGAATCCACAAAAATAATGTACACTCACTGCAGTGGCATTTCATTTGTATTTTAATAAATAAAGCTTGCCTGAAGATCAGAAAAGTAAAACAGCCACAATGGCCAGCCTTACAGACCAGCCTGTGGTGACATACACCTTTAATCCCAGTAGCCACACTAGCTTGCCAAAGAAATCAGGTGGTAGTGGTGCATGCTCTTAATCCCAAAATTAGAGAGGATTATAAGGAGGAGACAGCTCACAGTCTCAGTCTGATCCTGAGGTTTCCTGGAGGAAAAATCACCATTTCCGGACTGAGGTCGAGGTAAGAGCCAGTGGCTGGCTGCTTTGCTTTTCGGTCTTCAGGTTGAACCCTCATTTCTGTCTGAGTTTTTATTATTTATTTATTTATGTATTTATTTATGTATTTATTTATTTATTTTTCGAGACAGGGTTTCTCTGTGGTTTTGGAGCCTGTCCTGGTACTAGCTCTTGTAGACCAGGCTGGCCTCAAACTCACAAAGATCCGCCTGCCTCTGCCTCCCGAGTGCTGGGATTAAAGGCATGCGCCACCACCGCCAGCTTGTCTGAGTTTTTATTAATTGTGCTTCATGTACAATATTTACATTATTAATGGTTATCAGAAATTGAAAAAAGAGGGACATACTACCTTAAGAAAAAATGTAGATGTGGATAGTGATAAAAGATATATAACAATGCAAACTGCACTCAAAATGCCAAGTGTGATGGTACACGTCTTTATTCCCAGTACTCAGGAGGCAGAGGCAGGAGGATCTCTGAGTTTGAACACAGCCTAATCTACAGAGTGAGTTCCTGGATAGCCAGGGCTACACAGAGAGACCTTATCTTGAAAACCCTAAATGAATGAATGAATGAATGAATGAATGGATGGATGGTCAATAACACCTCTTCAGTGCTATACTATAAGGTAATTATCTTAAATAAAACAGAGAAATAGAGGCTCTTTAAATTTTAGCCATGAATAAAGAGTTCTCACTGCTTTTACAAGTTATATGATGTCAAAGACATTATTTAGTTTCCTTGGGCTTCAATCTTCACTTTCAATATAGAGTTGACTGACATCCAACTCAAAGAATTGTGGACTCAATGCATCTATTAATCCCTTAGCACAGGACTTATTACATAATAAACACCAGATAAATGGTAGATTTTATTATACCAAAGTCTTTGTTACTCATTGAGTAGGTGTCTGTAAGGCTGCTATAAATGGGTGTATGAAAGAACTCCATGACGATGCTGAGACATTCTGAAATAATGATTAAAACAACACATGTCCAGCATTTGGCTGGCTTCTTGTGACCCTAGGAATCTGCAGAGGATCAGTTCTCTTTGCACATCACTGAAGAGCTCACTAAAGAGATGAACTAAAAAAACAAGCACACTTGCTGTCTTCAAATTAATTGCATCGATGGTCTCCATAAATAGTTATTTTAAAAAATCACAAAGGGGCCAGAATAAAGATTCTGAGTTTTATCCCTAGGACCAACATGGTGGAAGGAGAGAACCAGAAGTCTTGATGTCCACCATGTTTGTGTGCACAGCCGGGCAGTGGTGGTGCACACCTTTAATCCCAGCACTCAGGAGGTAGAGGTAGGCGGATCTCGGTGAGTTCGAGGTCAGCATGGTCTACAAGAGCTAGTTCCAGGACAGGATCCAAAGCTACAAAGAAAAACCAAAACACACACACACATACACCCTTGTCTACAGGTCCTAAGTATCAAATCCAGCTTCACAATGTCATCATAAAAAAGCAGAGAACCATAGAGAATATGCCATTAAAAAAGAAAGCCCCAACAATGTCAGACTAAAGGAGAATGAAAGCTATTAGATAATCTTGAATCCATAGTAGAAGTCTTGTTTAAAATAAAGCATTTTAAAAAAGGCATGAGTAGTTTAAATCTCAAGCCTGAATTCTAGGCAAAGTAGCCCAGAAAAAGAACTATAAATATCAATAGTCAAACAATAATACAAACCTTAGTATGTGAATTAAGCCATCTCCTTAGTTTTATAATGTTTTTTAAGCCTTCTCCAAATTTCTTCACAGAAGTAATCTACCTAATATAAGTTTTTCTGATGTTTATATACTCATAGTAAAAATATTTGGATTCAGCTGGGTGGTGGTGGTACAGGAGGAGCACTTGGGAGGCAGGGGCAGGCTGATCTGAGTTCAAGGCCAAACTGGTTTAGAGAGTTAGTTCCAGGACAGTCAGGGCTACAGAGAAATCCTGCCTCGAAAACCAAAAACTAAATTACTATCTATATTTTAAAAAACTGGACCCAGAAGAAAAAGGAAAGTACAATATCCAAATATTTAAAATCATATTTATTACAAACCAGCTGTCATTCTACAATGGTGATGCTCACATAGCACTGTGAACATAAACTGCCATGAAACATATCTGAAGGCTGCATTATATACTTCAGGTTGATGAAAATGTTTTAACTCAGTACATTCAGATTAAAACTACTAGTGTTTGAAAAGCTAAGGATCTTTGCCAACACCCTTAGGAGAGTCATTCCCTTTCAAACAAACAACAAAAAAAGAACTGCTAACATGTAACCCTGCAACACACACCACAAGAACTTTTTGTTGTTTTTGGAGACAAGGTTTTGCTATGTAGCCCGGACAGGCCTGGACCGAATTTAAGAGGCTCCAGCCTCCCAAGTTTCTGGCTCCACAGTGAGCTCTCACCTCTAATGGAGAATAAAGACTTCCAAAATTAAATTCCAGAAGAATTCTTTTGTCCCCAACAGACCCTTCTTTCAGCTACAAAGCTATCCCATGCCCTTTCCCCAAAGAAAAAAGGAGGTACTCCCCTTTTAAAAACTTTTCTGTACAAAACCATAGCAGTTTATGGTCCAGAAAACTTAAGTCCTGAAAGAAACTGATACTATAGCTATCTAATTGGATGCCTCTGGTACTAATTATCTAAAGCTAGGATTGCATGCTTCTAAAAGCCCATGCTAGTAATGTGAGTGGATCCTAAATTGCACTGCCAAATGGGCTAAACTGGTTCAATCTGAGTACAGAAAAAAGAAATGTTATAATTTTAACATATGTGAAAGTTAATTAAACTGAATGCTAGTAAGTTTAGCATACTTAACTAGCACCATCTGACCACCAATCTGCCCTTTACCCAGCGTTTTTAATCACTCCCTTTATACACTTTGGCTTTGTTGTCACAGAGGACCTCATCAAGTAAATAGGCTGTGACATGAAATGCGCTACAAAGGAGCATTCCATTGACTACTTTTTCAAGACGAAAACTGATTTCTCAAATTATTTGTCCAACATTTAGTGACAAGGAATACGAATAGATTTTAGTAAAGTGGCATAGCTAAACATCACGTAAACCGGGAAATCTCTAGGACAAAGATGGGTGCACAGGATTCAAGGGCAAAACTTAAGCAACAGGGCAGGCCATCTGGTCCTAAGGTGTGGAAAGGTGTGAGCCCGCCTA
Source organism: Microtus ochrogaster (assembly GCF_000317375.1). Classification (NCBI taxonomy): domain Eukaryota; kingdom Metazoa; phylum Chordata; class Mammalia; order Rodentia; family Cricetidae; genus Microtus; species Microtus ochrogaster. Next base: position 53,871,074 of record NC_022014.1, on the reverse strand, counting down.
TTCCCAAGCAACTCAACAACTTAAAAACTAAGCACCCGACTTGAAGGCACCCAGTATCAGGTCCGTATCAAATCAAGTTCACTTTGGCATCCCCCGGTGGCTCTTTTCTTCAGCGTTCTAACTTCTACACATTCTGAATGGGCTCGCACTTTTAAGGTCACTTAAAAGTAGAATTAATCTTGCTGCTCTACCCTTTTACAACTACTAAGAATGGAACCAAGAGACTTCTCATCATGGTTACTATAACCGAGAAGCGCGATTCGCGCTGGAAAACTTTTACTCAAAGCACTAATCTTATGCTGGGGTACTTTTATCCTGCACGTTTCCCTTTTACGTAAGACACATCGGAATTTGACTAGTGCGCCCCGACGGCACACTGGGCTAACGCCCCTGGCAGCAGCAACAAGCCACGTTTTCCTTGGGCCGATCGTCTCCCCCTCCTCCTTAAAACACTGCCCATGGCCACTTGAGACTTCCCCAGCCCAGCTCCAGAAACTGGAACCAACCGGGGCAGCTGTCATCTGAAACCCGGGAAAGCTGAGCCCGGCCAACTCTGCCGAGGCGCGGGAAGGGCCAGGGGTGCGGCGGGGCCCGTCGGGGGGCACTCGGGGCGGCCACCCCTCCCCAGCCCCGAGAGCCGCCATCCTACCGCCGAGTATTTCTCCGGGCTGGGGTGCCCCTAGCCGGGCCTAGGCCCGCGGTTCCCCGTGGGGCCCGAAGCGCGTGGCGGGGCCGACGCGGAGCATGAACGACAAAGGGGCGCGGGGTCGGGACAGGTGGCCGCCGCCGCGAACAATGGGGGGCCGCGGCTGCCCCCTGGCGCCACCTACCTCCAGTGCCGTCGGAGTTCTCGTTGAGGCTGCCCGAGGAGTCGTGTTGGGCGCCCACGCACCCGCCCATGGGGCCGCGGCCGCCACCTCAGGGCGCTTGTCCCGGCCGCCGCCTCAGCCTGCTCGGGCGCCGCCGCCTCGGGCCAGGCGCCGCTTTCTCGCCGCCCAGCCTCCGCCCCCTCGCCGCTCCTCCCACCGCCTCGCCCGGCCCCTTCCTCCGCGCCCACCTCTACTACCTCAGCCCCCGGGCCGCCCGGTCCGCAGGCCCGGCCCGCGTGCCGCCTTCGGCTCCCGCTCGGCCCCGCCAGGCCGGGCTTGGCCCATCCCGGGTGGGCCGCAGTACCCACTCGCCTCTCGCCTCCCCGAGCCCACGAGTCTAGGCGAACCCCGCCGCCGCCGCCGCCCGGCAGCCAGGCCCCATCACCCCCGCCCGCGGCGCCGCCCTCAGCCAGGCTCGGCCTGCGCTCGGCCGGCCCGCCTAGAACGGCCGCGAGGGGCGTGGCCGCGCTCTGATTGGCTGCAGGCGCTGCGGGGGCGGAGCGTTCCGAGCGGAGCCGAGTGGAGCCGAGCGCCCGAGGTCAGGATGGTAGGGGGCGTGTGGAGGAGGGCCGGAAAGAAGGGGAGGAACCCAAGTGAGGACAAAGTGGCCCGCGCAGAGGTGGGGCTCCTTCTGGTGCGGCGGGTGGGAGAGGGTATCGAGAAGGAGTCGTGCGGGACTTGGGTTGTGGACGGACCGGGGCTTGATTAAAGGGGTCGGCCTGACAGCAAGTCCCTGCTACTCTCCTTGAATTTGTGGAGGTAGCGGGCTGGCCACCGAGCGTGGGCTTCCCCTGCCTCCCGGTCCGCAGCCTCTGCCTTCACGGTACCCGCTTGGTACAGATGTTCTGAGATTTGCGCAGGCCTGCTGTCCCGTGCCCGGAGCGAAGGGGCACGGATGTGTGTCGTTCCCACAAGCTTCATTTTACAGACAATACTACTTCTCTAGATCCTGGCGTTAGACATCCTAAGTCGTCTTTTAGAACAAAGTGAAGTATTAATATTCTGCTTTTTATTAACTAGAATTTGGTACATCGACCACGCCCAAGATTCTTGGCGGTTACCATCCCAACCTAAGCCAAACTGTTAATGGCCCCTTTGGAGTTGTGCTTCTTACCGTGGCGCCCTAACGTTTTTATCGGCCTGCTTGGCTCTTTGAAAGCTTTTTTTTTTTCTTTTTTTTTGGACTAAGCTGTTTTAACTATGCTCCACTTTTATGCCAGACTTTCCTTTTATAAAACCCTGGGTCAGCTTTTGCTTAGCATTAAAAAAAAAAATTTAAGAGAAATACCTAAGAAAGAAACATTCTGCTTCTTGGGATTTGCATTTAAATATATTCTCGAGCACTGCTGGTGGGAGTGTAAATTGGTTCAATCTTTTTTGCAAAGGTTTGGCAATGCCAATCAGCAGCTTTAAAAATGTTCTTACCATCTGAGTGGGGATTTTTCACATCTGGGAAATCTAGCTCACAGAAAGAGTCCAAAATAAGAAGATATGGGGCCTGGTTTTCATTTGATAGGCAGGCAAAAATTAAGGTTAAAAAAAAAAAAAAACCCCTGAATTTATATGAAACCGTAAAACAGAAATGTCTCAGAAATAGAAGTCCACTATTTTGGACTTATCGCTGAAGAATTAGCTTTACCCTCGTTGAGCACAAAAAATAAATAAATAAATAAATAAATAAATAAATAAATATTAAAAAAAAAGGAAAGAAAGAAAAAGAAAGAAAGAAAAGCTGTAAAGCTGTATACAGTTAAATGTTGTCATGGATTTTCAAAGCTTGCTTTTCCACCAGGGCCTGTGTCATAAAGCCATCTATCTGATCATTCCCTGCTGGATGTTCGCCTTGTCAGACACTTGTCACTTTATCTCTTCCCCGAAGGAGAGCGGCTGCCTGAGTATTTGCGAAGAGATTGCTTTGTCCTGAATTTTACTCCCGACATTACAGCAACCACGATGTCTACGATGTCTATTAAACAGATGGTAGGCACCCAAATGCCAAGGGCTTTCTGCTGAGCAGTGCACTGGCACCAGCGAGAGAGAGCAATCTTGTGGAAAGATTCTTAGCGATGCTTGCTCGCCATCCTGCCTGCCTCTTAGAACAGAGACACGTTTCCAGGAGCGGAGTCATGTAACCGCAACACGGCACAGCTCTGGGATTAACTTCCTGGGTTGGGATCTGGCTTCCATTTTGTACTCTCTATATGACTTTACCTTTCTGTAGAACCCAGATTTCTTGCCTCTAAAAATGGGCCAATAATCTCCAGGCTCTGTAGGACACTTTCTCTAAACTCTTCTGTTTACTTCATATCTAACATCACCCATCTGAACTCATTGCCTGGCCCAATCCATCGAACACCTAAGAAACACGTGTATACATTTATATCTCTGTGGGTACATGATTCTCTGTAGATAAATGACTGGTATATATACTCTTTTTTTTTTTTTCTGAGACAGGGTCTCACTGTGTAGCCTTGGCGGACCTCACATTCACAGAGATCTGCCTACCTTTGCCTCTTGAGTGCTGGGGTTAATGCACCATCATGCCCAACTGTGTATGTCTGGTGTGTCTGTGTGCGAGCATGTGCTTACACGCATATGTGTGTGTGAATGTCTGTGGAGACTAGAAAACAACTGGGTGTCATCCCTTAAGGATAGTCTGCCTTGGCTTTTGTTTGTGTGGGTACGTGTGTGAGTGCCTGTAAGGACCGGAGATTGATAGTGCGCCTTCCTCAATCTCTCTACCTTGGGGCCCAGTCTCAAAAAAAAAAAAAAAAAATCAACCTCTTTCCTTCACATGCACAGACAATGCACACAGGCATACACCCACATGAATAACTACACATACAACAATATACTCCCCCTACAATTTTTAAAGTAATAAAATGTTGAAAATTAAATCCATTGACCATATGTATTAAAGTTTTTTTTTGAACTCTGTATTGTTGCTATTTTGAGACCCCGTCTTACCATGTAGCCCACCACCAGCCCTGAACTCTCTCAGTTTGTGGTCTTTATGCCATAATTATTCAAGTGCAATAAACTTGGCTGCTTTATAATAAGTTTTGACTTTGTTCCTTTTCATTTTTTTCCTTTCTCCTCTCTCTCTCTCTTTTTTTCAGACGAAGGCCACCCAGTCTCATGTTTTCCAGGCTAACCTCAAATTCCGAGGCTTAAATCACCCCCACCCCAGCCTCCAGAGGAGCTGGAGCTACTTATATTTGCCACTGCACATGGCTTGCTCTTTTCCAAGATTGTTTTGTTTATTCTGGGTGCCTTGGATTTCTGTATGAATTTTAGGATCAGCTTGTCCATTTCTGGAAAAACAGCAGCTGCAATTTTGATGGGAAATGTGTTGAGTCTCTAGATGGGGAGTGCCCGAGTACTGCCATTTTGACAGAGTTAAGCCTTCAGTTTGGAATGTGGATTTTTTTTCCCACTTACTTGTGTCTTAAATTCTTTTCCATAACTGTAGTTTTCAGTGTCAAGTCTTGATTTTTGTTAAATTTACTTCTAAATTCCCTTTGCCATTCTGCCATAAATGGATCTGTCATCTTCTTGTACAGATCATTCATGCCAAATGTACAGAAATACAATTGACTTTGCATTTTGGTCATGGATATTGCAATGTGGCAGAACTCACTTATTCTAATCATCTTTGCTTTGTGTATTTGGAGCATCTGTGTTGTGATGTGTTTAAGATTGCTATGTCCCCAATGCCATCTTTATTCAGCCATTTCCAAGGAGAACCAGAAAGAAGGTGAGGTGGGGCGGTGGAAGAAGGAAAGAAAGGAAGAGAGAATGAGGTATCATAGTGGCAGGCAAGCCTTGGAATGGAGTCAATTTCGTGGGAAGCCTGTGACAATCCTTTTTCCCAGAGGTTCTGATTCAGTTGGTCTGGAGTGGACCCCAGGAACCACTGTTTTTAACCCACACAACAGGCATTTCCTGTTGGAGTTTGGTCCACAGATGGACTTTTTGTCCAGAACAAACTTTAGTCTTCGCCCTCCATGCCAAGCTGTGTTTTGCTTGAGACATTTTTCTCTTCACCATTCGTTCATTTCCATAAGCCCTAAATCTACAAGTTGCAGGCCATTTCCCCATCTTTGTTCTTTCCCCCTCACACTCAAGCCACGGTCAAGGCCCTTTCTTCTATTCATAGAACACATGACAAATCTCCATTTGTCTGACTAGCTTCTGGACCCTCTCCTGCCTCTTCCTCATGTTTTGACTTTATGGAAGACAAAGGGACTTCTAAATAGCAGGAATGGCAGAGAGTAAGCAGTCACTGTAGGTCTGAGACACCATGACAAGGAGCCTTCTGTGAGGAGATCTAGACTTAGAGAGAACACAACCTGGTGAGTGGCAGAGGAGTTCCTGGTGTGCTGCACTAGTGAATGTTGCTGGAACTCCATCACTTGGGATTGGCTGGAGATCTACCTCCATGGAGCCGCTGTTGGTAGGACAGGCTTCACCAGAATGAATCTTTTGGTTATGAGATGACCTACGCCAAGCAGCTGGTTGTCCCATGGCGTTGCTTTTGAGCACTGAAGAGCCAGAGCTGGAGCCGCCATATCGACTGCTTACCAAAGAAACTCTCTCAGCCACAAGGCAGTCCCGGGAGAGACTGTCCACATCCAGGAACTTGGCGACAGAGAAGTGAGCCAAGGGGACAGCCTCCTGCAGTGTCTCTTTAGTGCCCTCTACTGTCAAAGCTAAACACGTCCATTTCCATTCTGACCCGAGTTGCAGTAATTTGATAGCTGGTATAATTTTTTCAACCAGAAAAATTTAAAACGGTACACCTCACACTCCCTGTGTATTGAGAATTTCCTCCCAGATCCACCCTCTACCCTTTCCAACTTCATGTCCTCGTTTTATCTTTTTATAGCTGTAATGGTCTGTCCTGTCTGATTTGTACTGCTCATACGGTCTTGGGTATAGGGGCCACCCACTAGAGTATGGTTGATCTACCAGAGATTGCACCAAAGGTGAAATTTTTTGTTGTTGTTTTGTTTTGTTGTCAAGATAGGGGTTCTCTGTGTAGCCCTGACTATCCTAGAACTCACTCTGTAGAACAGGCTGCCTTGAACTCACTGAGATTCACCTGCCTCTGCCTCCCAAGTGCTGGAATTAAAGGCATGCGCCACCACTGCCTGGCCAAAGGTGAAATTTTTAATAATATTGGGATAAGTGGAAAACCATTTGAAAAAATTCTAAAATCAGATTCACTCCTAACCTCACAAATAAGGATAAGTTCCAATTGGATGACAGTTTTAGTCACAAAATAAAATATAAAACTAGATGTCAGCTGGGCAGTAGTGGCACATGCCTTTAATCTCAACACTCAGGAGGCAGAGGCAGGTGGATCTTTGTTTTTGTTTTTTGTTTTGTTGTTGTTGCGTTGTTTTTTGGTTTTTCGAGACAGGGTTTCTCTGTGGCTTTGGAGCCTGTCCTGGAACTAGCTCTTGTAGACCAGGCTGGTCTCAAACTCACAGAGAT
>NC_022014.1:53861283-53864606 GCF_000317375.1 Microtus ochrogaster | reverse complement strand
AACTCACAGAGATCCGCCTGCCTCTGCCTCCCGAGTGCTGGGATTAAAGGTGTGTGCCACCACCGCCCGGCTCCAGGTGGATCTTTGTGAGTTCGAGGCCAGCCTGGTCTACAAGAGCTAGTTCCAGGTCAGGCTCCAAAGCTACAGAGAAACCCTGTCTCGAAAAACAAACAAACAAACAAACAAACAAACAAACAAAAACTGAATGTCTGGCAAGGACTATATGAAAGGATGGCTGAATTATTCTGCAAGTCAGGTGCAGGGAAATGGTATTGATAGCTACCTCGAAATCATGGATAGCAAAAATAACAGATTCACTTGACTACAAAAAACAAAAACTTCTCACATGACTGAAACACATCACAATCCAAATCAAAAGATATGTGACCCACAGGAGAAACTACTTGGACTTTGAGTCACAAAGGATGAATTTTCTAGTTCAAAAACTCAGAAGAAAGACACAAAGTTAAAAGTTTGGCAAAAGTCAGCAATCAGACAACTCACACAACAAAACTAAACTAAGCTTTAAACATATAACTCAAATGAAAGAAATACAAGTTAATTAAAACTACACTAACAGCTGAATGCCAAGAAGAAAGCTCTGTTGTTTGTGGTCAATTGAGCATCCACAAAGGAGCCAAGACAATTCAGTGGGGGAATGAATAGTCTTTTCAACAAACAACAGAAGGATAATTGGATTTCCTTATGCAAAAGAATGAAGTTGAGTTTCTGTATCACATTAGAGATAAAATTTAATCCAAAATGAATCAAAGATCTAAAAATAAAAGCTTTGAAAACAAAGGGGTCACTCCTTATGACCCAGGGCTGGGTGGTGGTTTCTTAGACGCTACATAAACAGCAAGAGGACCCATAGGTTCACCTGCCCAGTGAAAAGCGGGGGGGGGGGGTGTAGAAAGGACTTAAAGTGGCAAATAATAACAGCAACAACAAACCCAGATAAATTGGCGCCAGCAAATAGGACAATAAGTCATCGTGCATACTTGCCTCAAAAATTATTGTGGAGAGAAATTAAGGAAGAAGCTGGGCAGTGGTGGCACATACCTTTAATCCCAGCACTTAGGAGTCAGAGGCAAGTGGATCTCCATGAGTTTGAGGCCAGCCTGGTCTATAAAGCCAATTCCAGACAACCAGGGTTGTGACACAGAGAAAACCTGTCTGGAAAAACAACAGCAACAACAACAACAAAAAGGAAGACACTCAGTGTTGATCTCTGGCCTGCACACACATAAACACACGTATGCATTGGAGCCAGCATCCACATGAGTACATATATCATACACATATGCAAAAAATGGTGAGTCATAACACAATAAGAGAAAGCGTGCAAATCATATAGGCAATGAAAGTCTGATACCCATAATAGATGAAAAAATTTCTACAAAAAAAACCCAATTGAAATATTGAAGGATTTTATTCTGTTTTTAAGGTAGGGTTCCATGTGGCCTAGCCTAACCTCAAATTCTCTATGTAGGTGAACTTCTCCTGGATCCTCCCACTTTTCCCTCCCAAATATTGAATGTAAATTATTTCATTTAATTGATAAATACTTCTTTGAAAAATTGTCAGTAAATATTTGAATAATTATTCAACATCATTTGCTGTTAGAAAAATGCAGATCAGGGACTGTAGTGATGACTCAGTGATTAAGAACACTGGTTGCAAGCTGGGCAGTGGTGGCACACGCCTTTAATCCCAGCACTCGGGAGGCAGAGGCAGGCAGATCTCTGTGAGTTCGAGACCAGCCTGGTCTACAAGAGCTAGTTCCTGGACAGGCTCCAAAACCACAGAGAAACCCTGTCTCGAAAAACAAAACAAAAAAAAAACCCCAAAACAAACAAACAAACAAAAAAAAAGAACACTGGTTACATTGGGTGGTGGTGACACAGGCCTTTAGTCCCAGCACTTAAGAGGCAGAGGTTATCAGATCTCTGAGGTCAAGGCCAGCCTGGTCTCCAGAGTGAGTTCCAGGACAGCCAAGGCTGTTATACAGAGAAACCCTGTCTTGAAGAACCAAAAAAAAAAAAAAAGTAGTGACTGCTCTTCCTAGGGACCCTGGTTCAACCCAGCACCTACATGGTGGCTCACAAACATCTGCAATTCCAGTGGAGATTGGATATTCTCTTTTGGCCTCTGAGGCCAAATCATGCATGTGGTACACAGATATGTAAACAGGTGAAACACTCATACACAGAATAAAAGTAAATCTTTGTTTTTTAGGGAAAAATGTGTATAAAGATCACGATGAGACACCATTTAAAACACATTATGATGGCTAAAATTAAAGAGATAAATGGATAATACAGCTGTCGGTAAGAAGCTGGTGAGATTGGAATCTCCAAACATCAATGGCATTAATGAAAATGGGTTCAGCTTCTTTGGCAAAAGAGTTTTGTAATTCCTCAGAAAGTTAAATTTATAGTTGATGTATGAACCAGCAGTTCCAGTCCCACGAATATACCCAAGACAACTGAAAAACACAAATCCACACAAAAACTTGTACATGAATATTCATAGCAGCTATACGCAGGGTCACCCAAAAGTGGAAACCATCTGAATGCCCTTCGAATGTCGAGAGGGATCAAACATGGCTCACCAGTAACACCAGCTGTACGTGCCATAACTTGAATGAGCCTTGAAATACCACGCTGTGGGAAAGAAGCAAGTCACAAAAGATCACCCCCTTTTTTTTTCTTTTACTTATTTACCTTTGGCTTTTTTGAGTCAGGGTCTTGCTTTGTAGTTCAGGCTGGTCTTGAACTTGTGTCCCTCAGCCTGCTGGACTTACAGATATATCATTATACACATCCAAGACCACTTACCAAACGACTCCAGTGATGAGCAGTGTTCGAAACAGTCAAGTCTAAACAGACAAAAAGCCAGTGGGGTGTTGCCCATGGCTGCAGATGGGTGTGAAGTTTTTTGCTGTTGTTGAGTGTTGAAAATAATATAAAATTGTAACAGTGGTGGCACATGCCTTAAATCACAGCACTCAGGAGGCAGAGGCAGGTGGATTTCTGAGTTTGAGGCCCAGGACAGCCAGGACTACACAGAGAAACTCTCTTGAAAGATGAAAAACGAAAGAAGGAAAGAAAGAAAGAAAGAAAGAAAGAAAGAAAGAAAGAAAGAAAGAAAGAGAGAGAGAGAGAAAGACAGAAAGAAGGAAGGGAGGGAGGAGAAAGAGAGAGAGAGAGAGAGAGAGAGAGAGAAAGAGAGAGAGAGAGAGAGAGAGAACTACACATAAGAGATTGGGCATTCAGATCTACAATTCTTGTGAGACCAGGTATGTAATCTGAAATCAGAAA
>NC_022014.1:53854714-53861183 GCF_000317375.1 Microtus ochrogaster | reverse complement strand
GTATTTGAAAGTTTCTAAATGCACCAGTGAGGAGAGAGAGAGAGAGAGAGAAAGAGAGAGAGAGAGAGAGAGAGAGAGAGAGAGAGAGAGAGAGAGAGAGATCAAATAGGACCTACTGTCCCAGTTTGCCTTTTGTGGCTGTAATAATACATACAGTTTGGGGGAGGGGGAGGTTTATTTGGCTTAGAGATTACAGTTCATTATTGAGGGGAACAGAAGCAGAACTGAAGCAGAGACTCTGGAGAAACACTGATTGTTGTTGGGCTTCATTCCCTCTAGCCACATTGCCCTCTGCTTCCTGGTCAGGGCCATATCGCCAGCGCTTCCTCACACACACACTGTCCTGAGCCATGTGCTGCCAAGCCTTCTCTGCCAGGATGGACTACACCCTTTCAAACCATGCACCTAAGCAAATCCTCCCTCCTTAGCTGCTCGTTGTCAGTCATTTGGTCACAAGCGGGAGGAAAATGACAGACACTGCTGGTAAAGTCCTCCCCTGGCATGCTGACTGAGTGGCTTCAGATTTGCTCCCTGGGAAGTGAGGGCTAAGTGAAGCAGCTGAGGCAGGAGGAACACAGGCACTGCGTTTGTCAGCTCTCTAGGGGAAATGGGCTTGGCGTTCCCGGTGCTTTCAGAAACAAGCAAGGCCAACATGAAACCTGTACCTCAGAGCTTGCCCATCTGGAATCACACATCCTCTGATGATAAGACAGAGCCACAGCTGAGTTCCACAGTCTCCCTAGGTATGCAAGGGACAGGGTCTCTGCCTGCACCCCCTGGGCGTCCTGCTCCTGTAGGACTGCTAAGGGATCCACACAGCCGGCCTGCACACACTAAGCTGGCAGGAAACCCATCTCATTCTGCACAGGCAACACTGGAATACACTAGGTGAGTGTGACTGCAATCTGATTGAAGTAGAAGTCCTGAGACTGGCTTTCAGAACCCAACCCAGGCCAGAGAACACTATTAAATGCAAATTCTTGCATAATTAAAACACTCACTAACACACACATTTAGATAATACCATATTAGACACGGTCTTTCTGTCTTCTGGTTTTGCCTTTTTTTTTTTTTTTTGAGGCTGGTTTTGGAACTCCTACCCCACTTCCCATGTGCTGGAACAATACATGTTGTAGTAAGGAGGCCGCTAGTTAGTTCCCGGTCACTTCACCCTAAAATAATCACACAGAAACTGTATTAATTAAAACACTGCTTGGCCCATTAGCTCTAACTTCTTATTGCCTAACTCTTACATATTAATTTAACCCATCTCTATTAATCTGTACATGGCCACATGGCTGTGGCTTATTGGCTAAAGTTCCAGCATCTGTCTCTGGCAGGACTACATGGCGTCTCTCTGACTTTGCACTTCTTTTTCCCAGCATTCAGTTGAGTTTTCCCTGCCTAGCTCTGTTCCCCTATAGTTCTGTTATAGGCCCAAAGCAGTTCCTTTATTAACCAATGATATTCACAACATACAGAGGGAAATCCCACATCACCTCCCCTTTTCTGTTTAAATAAAAAGGAAGGTTTTAACATTAACATAGTAAAATTACATATCAAAGACTCCAGAAGGATATATTATCAAAGTAAACAGGAAGTGCATTGTAATTAACTTCCAAAACTCTAGAAATGTCAGGGACATCTTGCTGCCTGGACAGTCACCCAGAGTTCTTCTGTATCATTGGGGCATCTATATTCAGCAGACTTTTTCACAAAGCAGGAAATTTCAAAGACAGTTCTGCCTATATTGGCAATTTGTCAGTCATTTTCTTTTGTGTCCTGAATGTGTCTGACAGACTCTTTCATGAAGCAGGAATCCTAAAGGCCCTTGCTCATCTTTAGTCAAATTTAGCAGTCATTTTTCTACAAGTCCTGTGTGTCCAGTTCATCAAGCAGTCCAGGCAAGAGCAGTTTTTTGCTCAAATGGCTAAACGCCATAAAGAGCCTCTTCAATGCGCATCTTCCTCTTGAAGTAGATTGGTGCTGGCAGGAGCATATGCGTCTCATTGTCATGAAAAGTCCTAATTTCTTAAAACATTTAAAATGTCATATTCTGTAGTCTTTGAAAGGTTTGAAGATTATCTATCTAACTGAAACATATCTCTATATATCTAAAAAACCTAACACAACTACAAGCTTGACTATTATAGATGATTAACTATTAACCTAGGTTTCTTAATTATACACTACATTTTTAAATGAGCTGTACAAACACAATACCTTAATCAAGATCAGAATATATATGCACAGTATAACAAAATTGACCTTAAATTTGTATCAATAAACCAAGATCCATACCAGTGCAAAGTATCCATCTCTATAGCATATCTCCCTTTAAATGTAAAAGAACATTTATAAACAATATTTGGGAATATGGGCATAATTCTGTCCAAACTTTTTCCTGCTGTTTACTGAGTGAAGTAATTTTTTGAGGGGTGTTCAAGGCAACCTTCCAGGGGCTCTTGGTCCATCAAACCATATTAGTCTGGAAGCAATCCACAGGTTTTCATCTTCTGTGGAAACAAAAGAAAAACCACTTTTCCAAAGCAACATATCCTTAGACTCAAAATTTAAATTCAAGATACCTTCGAGGGGCTGGAGAGATGGCTCAAGTGGTTAAGAGCATTGCCTGCTCTTCCAAAGGTCCTGAGTTCAATTCCCAGCAACCACATGGTGGCTCACAACCATCTGTAATGAGGTCTGGTGCCCTCTTCTGGCCTGCAGATATACACACAGACAGAATATTGTATATATAATAAGTAAATAAATATTTTAAAAAAGATACCTTCGAAATATAAATGTTGGCTTAGCCTAGCAGTCCCCAAATATCTCTCTGCAGTCAAAAAATTCAAAGATAACACAATAATATACATAATCCAGATTCTCTATAAATTATCCATCTTTATGTGGCTAGTTTTTACTCTATTACTTTTTCTACAAGTTTAAAATTTACCTTATTATCTTTACTCCTCTAATCTATGATTGTCTGTACTCTGTCTCTTTAAAGACTTTGTTTAATTTTTTAAAAAATACCATTTAATTCTTTTTATAACTCTCTGTATTCTTTTTCCTCTCTCTCCCAAGCCTATGTACATTTATCCAACACTGTGACCCATTTAGAGGTCTTTTATGTCTAAATCTGTCCTTTGTGTATTTGAAATTCTTTTCTGTCTTGAAGAGTTTTTAAAATGGTAAGCAGCTTGGTTGCAGCGACTCTGGATGCTGGCTCTGCCTCTCTCCACTTTCAAATGGTGGAGGTACCATTACTGCCAGCTCTAGGACTGCCAGGTAGGAACTGCGCTCAGCACTCTAAGTCCGAGAATGAGCATGCAGCACATAAAAAATGCAGCTAAATTTTGTTCTTTTAGTGTCTAGAATTTCTTTACAAGCCCTCTCGGATTTTACATGGATTTAGTACAGCACGTTGGTGTGCCAATTTGTAGTAAGGAGGCTGCTAGTTAGTTCCCAGCTGCTTAACCCTGAAATAATCACCCAGAACTGTCCAAAGCAGTTCCTTTATTCATTAATGGTAGTCACAGCACACAGAAGGAAATCCCACATCAACATGTAAGCTACCACACACACACATGTAGTTCACTTTGAGTTGGCTTTTGATTTTGGTTTTGGGCAGGATTGAGACTGGCAGACCTTGTGCATGCAAGACAAGCACTCTTCCTCTGAGCTACGTTCTCCAGTCTTCTGTTCTTCCACTGTGCCTGATCTACCAATGAGCATCATGGTATGACAACAGAGCAGAGTTGCTTTGTGTATATTCCCTTTTAGAGGTGAACCTGAGGGCAGAGACTGTCCCTTTCATCTGGTCCCTGCTTCCTCCACACATCCCGCATGACATTTTGATTGCTTAATTGTTGAACTGAACTAGTACAACTTGTAATCTCCAAGTGGGCCTGGTTCAAAAAAACAAAAGATGGAAGATAATCAACATTTCTGTGTTTGTGTGTGTTACATGAGGAGGGGGGTCTCTTGTTTGTCCCTGCCGCCTGGCTAGCTTACACCTGAAATAACCACACAGAAACTGGTATTAATTAAAACACTGCTTGACCATTAGCTCTAACTTCTTATTGGCTAACTCTTACATATTAGTTTAACACATCTCCATTAATCTGTGTATCGCCACTTGGCAGTGGCTTACCAGAGATTCTAACCACCATCTGTCTTAGGCAGAGGATCCATGGCTTCTCTCTGACTCTGCCCTTCTTCCTCCCAGCATTCAGTTCTGTTTTCTCCACCTTCCTAAGTTCTGCCCTATCAACTAGGCCAAGGTAGTTTCTTTATTCATTAACCAATGAAAGCAACACACAAACAGAAGGAACTCCTACATCATATATGACTCTTTGGTGACCAGTGATAGAAACTGGGCTCAAGTTGACTAAAGAAAAAGCAGCCTATCACAGATTCATTGATTGACCTTCAGTGCAGCTAGGCCAGAGTTTTACACGGTGTCATTCAGATGCTATGCTTGGGTTCAGTTTTTCTCAGGCAAGCTCTGTCCTTGAAATGACAATGCAACAGCACATAGATTAAATCCTGCCAGCTTAACAGATCTTAAAGCAAAGAGCTCCTAGCCAGTATGGCAGCAAGAGGGAAGTTGAGGCAGGGAGATGATCAATTTCAGTCCAGCCTGAGCTATATATATATAGTGAGATCCCATTTAAAAAGGAAAAAAGATAGCCAGGTGGTGGTAGCACATGCTTTTAATCCCAGTACTTGGGAGGCAGAGGCAGGTGGATCTCTGTGAGTTTGAGGTCAGCCTGATCTATAGAGCAAGTTACAGGACTGACTGGGAAACTCTGTCTCTAAAAACAAACAAACAAACAAAAAAGTCTTTTCCTCCATCAAATTCTTGCAGCAAAGGTCCTAGGATCAAGTCCTACCAGTGTGACTTGAGTTCTGTGGTTAGACCAGGCTATACTGAGTAGCTAGATCTAGGAAACACGCCCATGCTATTCAGTGAGTGAAGCTGGTCTCATTTAGATGGCTGAAGGGAAAACTCACAAGTGTCTGCTGTATACAAACAATAGCTCACTCCTTATGTGTGCACACACATGCAGGTGGCACACCTTGACCTTCCCAAAGTGAAGTCTGAAACCTGAAACACCCTAAAGTCATTAGCTTCTTAAGCACTGACATGACATCACAGGTGGGAAATGCCACTCCACAACACTGTTTCCTGTTCCCAGGAGGCAGGTGAGGAGATACTTAGTGGGTAAGAACACTTGCTGAACAAGCATGAGGTTCCCCAGCACTCCGTTAAAAAACTGGGTGTGTGGGTGTGTGATATCTGATGGTGGTGGAAACATGCTGATCACTGGGGTTTGCTGGCCACCAGCCTCGTTCCAGGTTCAGTGAGAAATCTTGTGACAGTTAATTGTTGACTCAACACAGGTCTAGTACTACCTGAGAGAAGGGCCTCTCAGAATGTGCATGAGATATTGTCTTAATTACATGAATTGATGTGGGGGAAGAACCACCCACTGTGAGCTATACCCTTCTGTGTGATTGGGTATCCTACTTAGCTTTGTCAACTTGATACAGCCTTTAGTCACCAGAATAGAAAGTTGATATGGGATGCCCTTCTGAATATGTGTTGCTTTTATCAGTTGATAAATAAAGCTGTTTTGACCAATGGCTTAGCAAAGCCAGGTGGGAAATACGAACAGATATGTGTGTGTGTACAATGCAACAGCACATAGATTAAATCCTGCCAGCTTAATAGATCTCAAAGCAAAGAGCTCCTAGCCAGTATGGCAGCAAGAGGGAAATTGAGGCAGGGAGATGATCATTTTGAGAGAGAGAGAGAGAGAAGGTAGAGTCAAGCAGAAGCTAACCAGCCATGGAGGAAACAAGACATGTAGAAAAAGAGGTAACGTCATGGCCACGTGGCAATACATAGACTAATAGAAACGGATTAATTTAAGATGTAAGAGCTAGCTAGAAATATGCCTGACCCATCAGCCAAGCAGTGTTGTAATTAATAAAGTTTCTGTGTCATTATTTGGGTCTGGGTGGCCAGGAAACAAAGTGCAGTCTCCATTTACAGAAAGTCTCTGAGGAATTGCCTAGATCAGACTGGCCTGTGGCCATGATGTTGAGGAATTGTCTTGATATTTAGTTGATGTAAGAGGGCCTGATGGAGGAAGGTCATAGGTTAATTAAATAAAGAAGCTGCTTGCCCTGATAGGTTAGAACGTAGGTGGGAGGAGTGAACAGAGCAGAATGCTGGGAGGAAGAGGAAGTGAGCTCAGAGACTCGACAGCTCTCCTCTCGGGGGCAGACGCCTCAGAGAGACACGAGATGCTCCACTCTTGCGGGCAGAAACAAGAGCTCTGCTCTCTGAGGCACACGCGATGAAGCTCCGACCCAGGATGGACATAGGCTAGAATCTCCCTGGTAAGCCACCTTGTGGGCTACAGCAGATTATTAGAGATGGGCTAGTCCAGGTGCG
>NC_022014.1:53814539-53853926 GCF_000317375.1 Microtus ochrogaster | reverse complement strand
TAACCCTCTGGCTCCAGGCCACCAGGGATTTCTCCCACAGGAGGGTTTTGAAGTCTCATATATGCTCAAGGTACCGCCCCCAGTGTCTCAGTTCACTTCCTATTTGCCTTTGAATCAAGATATAGGATTCTCAGCACCATGTCTGCCTGCACAAGCCATTCTCCCACCATCATACTCTCTGCCCTGATGATAATGCACTCAACCTCTGAAACTGTAAGCTGCTACCACAATTAAATGTTTTCTATTATAAGAGCTGCCGTGGTCATGGTGTTTCTTCACAGCAATTGAAACCCTAGCTAAGACAGCCAGTAAACAGTGTTCCTCTGTGGTTCCTGCCCTGACTTTCCTCAGTGATGAACAGTGTAACTGTTAAGTATTTCTTTAGGATGAACCTCTCCACCAACGTAAATAATTCCAATCAGACCAAATTAAACCAAATTAAAAAACTCCCATGTTTAATAGATGGCCTCACTCCCAGGTGGCCCTGGGGAAACATGGAGAGGGGAAGACAGTAGGTAACCACCTGTTCATTCTCTGGGGGGCAGTTTAAATAGCCTATGGGAGTGGCCTTGACCTTCCCTGGGGAGGGATTACCATTTGGTGGGCTTTCTTGACCCTCCCTGGGGAGGGGTCACCGTTTGGCAGGCTTTCTCAGAGGTGGAGTTTGGACTGAGGCAACTCCCAGGGGAGGGGGGTTATGTCAGGAGCTTGGGTGAAGCCCCCAGGGCAAACAACCCAGATTTTTTGAGTAAGGGGTGTTAGGGAGCTGAGGTGATGCTTCTGATCAAACAGTAACCTAGACGTGTAAGCCAAATAAACACTCAAGTTTCACTTAGAGTGTTTTTATCACAGCAGCAGAACGAGATTAGAATGTTGGGGATGCTGGGCTGTGTAAGTGCAGAGAAAGGGCTGAGCGCCATGTGTGTATATTCACTCGCTGTTCTTGATTATGGATGCGCTGTGGCTGAAGCTTGGCCTCCCTGCAGTGATGGCTGTACCTGAACTGTGAGCCGAATAATGCTTTTTCCTGAGCTGTTTGGTCAGGGTATTCATCACAGAGACAGGAAATGAAACGAAGACAAACCCTATCGCAAACATAAGGCCGAGAGAGATAGAACAGGACGGCAGCCAACATCCTCCTCGAGGACATACACCTGCACATATGTGTACACATACATCACACACATACAGCAGACACACAAGGCCGGGCGATGGTGGCGCACGCCTTTAATCCCAGCACTCGGGAGGCAGAGGCAGGCGGATCTCTGTGAGTTCGAGACCAGCCTGGTCTACAGAGCTAGTTCCAGGACAGGCTCCAAAGCCACAAAGAAACCCTGTCTCAAAAAACAAAAACAAAAACAAAACAAAACAAAAAAACAGCAGACACACAAGGACACACACACAAACAAAAATAATTTAAAAACAAAGTAAACAAAGCTTTTAAAAGTAGAACAAAATTGCCATCAGGTTATGTGTAGATGAGCCATGATTGAATCTCATGTGAGGCACGGTCCTATCATCTCTCGCTGTGTTTATGCAAATATTTCAAAATCTGCACTCCAAAGTGATTCTGGGTCCTAAGATACTCATCATGTATAGTTAATATATGTCCTTACAGACTAAGTTTTGTTTTTATTTTTGTTTCTCAAGACAGGGTTTCTCTGCAGCTTTGGAGCCTGTCCTGAAACGAGGTCTGTAGACAAGACAGGCCTTGAACTCACAGAGATCCACCTGCCTCTGCCTCCTGAGTGTTGGGATTAAAGGCATGTGTCACCACTGCCTGGCCCAGTAGTGTATTATGTACAAGATAATTTTATTAATTGTATTGAACAAGCTAAGTTATTTATGATGTGTCATGCAGTCACAACAGCAATGGCGGCCACCATCAAGTGTTTGTTGCAACCCAGCACTGTGTGGACCACTCCAGCCCTGCTAATGACTGTCATCCTGACGCTAACCCAAGGCCGCAGGTGCTGTCACTGCCTGTGTTCTACTGGCCAAATCTTGGGTCTGTCAACCTCAGTTTAACTTCCATGTCACACGAAGAAAACAGAACAGAAGCAAGCTGGGTTTTCTCTGACTCCTTTTTCCTTGGCGCACTTCCCCCCACCTGGATCTGTTCCTGCAGCAAATGCTGTGGGAAGCGATAAGGCCAGTTTCTCCCCGTGCTCTGGAAAGGGAGAAAAGTAACAAGAGGAGACCTTTGCCTAGAGGGTCCCAGTCTGGTGGAGGTGACAGTCACATAAACAACAGGATCACACGTGCCAGAGCTACCGTCTCTATAAAGAAAGAATTCTTGTTTTGTTTCCTTTGACACAAAGAGTTGAAAAGTCTCATTTTAATTAAGAGGCATTATAATAATTTCAATTAAAATCAAAATTATCTCAACTATAGACTTCACTGAATATTTATCTCTCAACCCAGGAAAGGTGACTGAAATGATCTGTCCTGTTCACCTGTCACTCAGCGGTTCTGAAATACACGTGCTGCCCCCGGCTGCCTTGCTGACCTCGAGAAAGCTGCTCCCCTCTGCCTCATTTTCTACTACATCAGGCTCTGGCTGCGTAGCTCTTGCTCTCCAGACCGGACCAAACCATGAAAATGAATCCAACATATTTTAAAGTGTGGGCAGGTGAATTCAGTGACATTTCCAGTACGCATGCGTTGGTGTTGAGTTAGGGTGAGGTTATTACTTTGCAGTGATCTTGCCGTTCTTTTGTTTTAATGATGTGTACAATCTGCATTTGGTGTTAACTCATTTTTAACACCTCCTAGAGTTCTCTTGACAGTGAACAAGCAGGCCTCACAGTTAGACTCCTTAATATACAACTAAGCCCCTAGCTGGAGACATGACGACAGTTCGTTTTCATTGCACTTAGGGCTTTTTCCCCCCAATTTATGGAAAACTATACAGTTTTCCAACCATTGTCATGGATGTAAAGCTTCCTGTCAAAGTGACACATGTAATGCCTAGCTAATTTATTTAAAATACACATGAAAAAAATGCTAGTACAGGTGGAATGTGGGAACAGTAGAGATTGGGACAGGGTCACTCAGGTCAAATTTTAACAATAATTCCGTCATGCACTTGGCTTTGGCTCTCAAGCCAAGTGCATTATTATACAAACAGATTCCTTTTTCCTGCTCTGGGCCCCTCAGTCACTTTATTTTTCGCAGCTGTCCTGTAACCTCCCACAGAGTCACCTGTCCTTGGCAGCAAGGCTTTCTGGCTGCACTATAAACACACCTAACTTTCCCCCAGCTTCCTAGCCACCCGCCTGACCTAGAGAAGATTCCAGAAAGAAAATGGTTGTTCTGCACTCTCAGGCACGAAGTGGGAATTCCAGGGCTGTCCATAAAGGCTTGAAACCCAGGCCTCTCTTTCCAAGGCAGCCTTGCTCCAGGAAGTCTGTCTGCTTTTGAGTCTGCTGGACTGGAGAAGAGAGGCCCGCACAGGGGACCTGCATTCCTAGCTGATGTGTGTACAAGGAAAACGCCCAGCCAAGAGCATGTTCTCAACAGATGTTGCTGTCTCCCTGTTGGAGGGGAGGGGTAAGCTCTGCCTCTGCTGGACACAGTTACTAGGTCTCCTGCATGAGCAGACAGAGGCCGTCTTTGGAGGAAGGCTTCTTCAATGGTCTCCCTGTCAGTAAAGACGTTTGCAGTCCGTACAGGGCAGCTTTGTCTTCAGCCCAGTATGAAAGATACTTTAGTTGATGCTGAAAAGATGGGTGAAGCTCACACTGGCTGTGTGAGCCTGCGGTTTGGTACCCACCCCTTCCTGAAAGTGCTTTCATAGGGAAGATGGAGAACTCTAGATGGGGAGATGGCTGAGCCAGTACAGTGTCTGCCACCCAAACACAAGGACCTGAGGGCAGAGCTCCAGACCCAAGTCAAAAGTCAGGCATGGCAGCACATGCTGGTAACCCCAGCCTTGGATAGCTAGAGATAGGCAGATCCCTGAAGTTCACTGACCCACCAGCCTAGTTCAGGTGCTTTCAGGTTCAGCGAGAAACTCTGTCTCAAAAGATAAAGTGACCAAGAAAAGACTTGAGTGGGTGTCTCAAGCCTTTAATCTCAGCACTAGGGTGGGGGAGGGGAGCAGAGGCAGGTAGATCTCTGAGTTCAAGGCCAGTTTGGTCAACACAGCAGTTCCACGGCAGCCAGGGCTTTGTAGTGAGACCCTGCCTCAGGAAGAGAGGGAGACAGGGAGGAGTAGGAGGAGGGGGGAGGGAGGGAGAGAGGGAGGGGAGAGAAGGAAGGCAGGAAGGAAGGAAGGAAGGAAGGAAGGAAGGAAGGAAGGTGTGCTAGTCTCTAATAATCTTTTCTCTCCATTTAATTTGGCATTGGCTGTCAGCTTGCTGTATATTGCTTTTATTATATTTAGGTATATTCCTTGTATCCTTGATCTCTCCAAGACCTTTATGATGAAGGGGTGTTGGATTTTGTCAAAGGCTTTTTCAACATCCAATGAGATAGTCTGATGGTCTTTTTCTATTCCTGTTCTGGTTCTGAATATCTGAAATACGTCCTGGGGATGGAGAAATTCTCAGTGGCTTTTCCCTCTAAAACAGGTATTTCTTAATTAAAAACTTACCAACGGCTAAAATAAAAGGCAATTAAATACAGACAGTACTTAATAGAGGTATGGACTTCACTCTCCTGCCATAGGGAGCAGAAGGGCTGAAGTGTATTTTTGTTGTTGTTGTTGTTGCTTGTTTGTTTTTTGAGATAGTATCAGCCTGTCTGGCCTGGAACTCAGAATGTACATAAAGCTAATTTCGAACTTGCAGCAATTCTCTTGCCTTTGCCTCCTAAGTGCTAGGATTATAGGCACATGCCACCAAGTCCATCTGAAGAAGTGTGTGTGTGTGTGTGCATTTAGAAGCCACAGTTTCACCTAGGGCACTGTCCCTCAGGGGAACACCTCCTTTCCAGAGTCTTTCCCTGGAACCTGTGGCTCCCAGGCTGGGCTAGCTGGCCGGTTATCTGCTTGTCTCTTCCTCACCTGCACTGGGTTACAATGGCAGGTATTTAACGTGGGTGCTGGAATTCTGAGCTAAGCCCTCAAGCTTGTATGGCAGACACTTTTCTGACCCAGCCTTTCTTCATCCTTAGTTGAAAAGGTTTTGAGAAGCCCAAGTTTCTTGGAAGAATTTGCTTTTATAAATAAACTCGTCCTTCACCAGTCAGGAAGGCCAGTAGCCCTTGTGAGGGTCAGTTTTTCTCCTGAGCATGCTGGGCAGAATCTAGTTTGGATTCATAGTGCACCCAGTCAGTAGAACACACCTGGGAACATCTGCTAACTGCTTGTGGCCTAGTAACAGACTGCTTGTGGTCTAGTAACAGACTGCTTGGTTCTCTCTTTCCTGACTGGTTCTGGGGTTTGGCCTCAAACAGCCCACTAAAGCCAATATTTCTCTGAGATCTATAGTTTTATCTTAATTTTTTTTTTTTTGGTTTTTCGAGACAGGGTTTCTCTGTGGTTTTGGAGCCTGTCCTGGAACTAGCTCTTGTAGACCAGGCTGGTCTCGAACTCACAGAGATCCGCCTGCCTCTGCCTCCCGAGTGCTGGGATTAAAGGCGTGCGCCACCACCGCCCGGCTAAATTTTTAGGTCAGCTTTGTTTTTTTTGTTTTTTTTTTAAAGATTTATTTATTTATTATGTATACAGTATTGTCAGTATTCTGTTTGCATGTGTGCCTACAGGCCAGAAGAGGGCACCAGATCTTCTTACGGATGGTTGTTAGCCACCATGTGGTTGCTGGGAATTGAACTCAGGACCTTTGGAAGAACAGTCAGTGCTCTTAACCACTGAGCCATTTCTCCAGCCCCCTTAGGTCAGCTTTGTATTCTGCTGCCAGACACATTCTTCTTTGTTTTCTTTTTTTTCTTGGTTTGAGACAGGGTTTTTCTGTAGCTTTGGAGCCTGTCCTGGAACTAGCTCTTGTAGCCCAGGCTGGCCTCGAACTCACAGAGATCTGTCTGCCTCTGCCTCCCGAGTGCTGGGATTTTTTTTTTTAAGCCTACAGCACCCGGTATTCCCAGGTGGTCTCCCTTCTAAGTACTAACCAGGCCCGACCCTGCTTAGCTTCCGAGATCAGACGAGATCAGGCGCGTTCAGGGTGGTATGGCCGTAGACCCGAGTGCTGGGATTAAAGGCGTGTGCCACCACCGCCAGGCCTCTTCTTTGTTTTCATATGGTGATGTGTGAACTATTATCGATGAAATTGCCCAGCTCTGTTTCCTATTGTCTATTTAGAGGTGAGAAGGAAACTGCAGGAGAAGCTTCCTGCCTGTCTGTCTGTCCTGCCACATGGTTGCTGTGTGTCACTGGGGAGCCAGTTTTATTCCAAAGTAAATCCTGGGTGGCCTGGCATTTCTGCATCACCCAAAGCTTGCCCAAGCTCCTGTGCCTCCCTCTGCCCTGTAGAGAGGGCACCACAGGAAGCACAGAGGTCCCTCAAAGAGTTCCCACCTGGGGAGGCTGCATGTTCCATCATAGGCTAAGCAAGAGTCAGGAGAAACTTCTCAGGGATAATGGTGACCTTTTTTCCTTTTTACAGCTTTGGACATGGAACTCAGGGCCACGTGTGTACCAGGCAAGCAACCTATCACTGAGCTATACATCAGAATATTGACTTCCGGGTTCTCATTTTGATAGCATTAAAATACAGATGGGTAAATTCTAAGGCGTCTGCATGTTGGCGCCAATAACAAGCTCTTCTATCAAGTGAATGGGGACCTCAGATTGGTACTTCAAGTTTCCTGGGCAGAGGAGAAAGGATCCAAGTATGACTTCATCCAAAAGTGTTATACATGTGCCAAATGAGAGTAAAAGGTTTGCTACCTCACCAAAACTTTCCTGATATTTCCATCAGTAAGGTGAGTCTCCCAGTACAGCATATCTAGAAAGGCAGACTCCAAACACCTGCCCCGCTAAGGCTCCACCTGTCAGTGTGTATAGGGAGATAATTGTAGCAAAGATGAGGGGCATAATATATGTAAATATATATACATGTCTATATATACACAAATATTGGAGATAAGTAGCAACACTGATGATGTTAGTGTTAAGGTACACTCTTAGTTTAGTAGCTGTGTAGTAACTCATAGTTTAAAAAAGATACTGATTTATGTGTGTGGGTATTTTGCCTAGACATATGTCTGTGGGCCGCGTTTGTGCCTGGTGTTCTGGGAGACCAGAAGATAGGACTGAACCCCCTTGAACTAGAGTTACAGAAGATTGTTAGAGGCTCTCTGGATGCGGGAAATCATGTCACAGCCACCCTCGACCTGCAAGGATGACGCGCGACACACCGGAGCTCTTCTCACTGCAGTTTATTCCAGGACTTTATTCACTTTCTCTCTCTCCCTTCCCCTCTCTCCCCTTCCTCTCTCCGGGCAAACCTCTCCCAGCCTTTAAGTAGGCATGGGCTGCCACTCCCGGATTGCCAGGTGGGCACTGCCCATAGGCCCACGCATATGCAAGCAGCTGATGATTATTGCATGATCAGGCATAAGTCAGACTTTAGCCATAGGAGTTGATTACATCTCCATCAGGTGTGATTCCACGCAGCTCACTACAGAATCAAACTCAAGTCTTCTGGGAGAGCAGCTAGTGCTCTTCACTGCTGGACTATCTCTTCAGCTGCAATGTGCTCATATTTTATTTCTACAATAGCTACAAGAAGGATGTTTGTGCCTGATTTGTGTGTATGTGTGTGTGTGTGTATATATAGGCACACACATATAGGCATCATAATCAAAATAATGTAAGTCTAGATACTTGGGGTCCTATATGAACTTCATTAACTCTAGGTGGGTACAAATTCAAATTTGAACAACCATTTTCATTCAAGAATGTGGTCAGAAACGAACAACGGAGAGCTATGGAAACACACACTTCAGCACAGGGGTTGGGGTGAGAGTCGAGTGTGAAGAAATGCCCACTGCACAGAAATCATGCAAGGCCTGTAGTGCCTGTGATCCCAGCACCGTGGGATGAAAAGAGGCCGGTCCTAAGAGCTCATTGGCTCTGGCTTAGCCAAAATGCGTAAGCTCCTGTATCAGTGAGAGGCACTGTATCAAAAGCTAGGATGGAGAGGGAGAGACAGAGAAGGATACCTGATGATGTCCTCTGGCCTCTGCACAAGTGCACTCACCAGTATATATCACACACAGAATCATCACTGGTCCAGTAATTCTAAATGAAAGCAAAGACCTCAACAGGTATTTGCCCACTTTAAAAAATTAAACTTTAGGGGGCTGGAGAGATGGCTCAGAGGTTAAGAGCACTGGCTGCTCTTCCAGAGGTCCTGAGTTCAATTCCCAGCAACCACATGGTGGCTCACAACCATCTGTACTGAGATCTGGCACCCTCTTCTGGCGTGTGGGCATACATAGAGGCAGAATGTTGTATACATAATAAATAAATAAATCTTTAAAAAAAATTAAACTTTAGAGCTGGGCAATAGTGGCACAAGCTTTTAATCCCAGCATTCAAGAGGCAAAGGCAGGAGGATCTCTGTGAGTTTGAGGTCATCCTGGTCTACAGAGCGAGTTCCAGGACAGCCAGGGCTAGACAGAGAAATCCTGTCTTGGAAAACAACGACAATAACACCAAAAATTAAGATCTTTATTATTGCTGTGTGCATGCACATGCATATGCACGTGTTCGCATGTGTGCACACACATGCACATGTTGGTGTGTGTGCCATAGTGGCCATGTGAATGTCCGAAGACAACACTGCAGAATTAGTTCTCACCTTCCCCTTTTTGTGGATTCCAGGGACTGAAGTCATGAGGTCACTTCAGCAGGCTGAAGTGTCAAACTCCTTTATCTGCTAAGCCATCTTAACGGCTCATTTTATAAGATTTGTTTTGTTTTTAAATATGTGTATTTTTGTGTGTCTGCGCAGGTCTCCGTGGATGCCAGGGGCATGAGCTCCCCTGGAGTTACAGGTGCTTATGAGCTGCCCAGCGTGGCTGCTGGGAACTGAACTTGGATCCTCCATAAGAGAACAGTACATACTCTTGACTGCTGAACCATCTTTCCTGCTCCCCTTTGTTCGAGAAAGGGGTTCATTCGGTAGTCCAATCTAGCTTGGAAGTCACTATGTAGTCCAGACTAACAGAGAGCCCTCGGCAATTGGCCTGCTTCAGCTGCCTCTGCCTCCCTCATGCTGGGATGAGAGGTGTGAGTCACATGCCCGGCTTCATACTTGTGTCTACAGCGGTGTTATTCACAACGGCCAAGAGACAGAAGCAGCCTGTGTGCTCGCTGGTACATGGCTAAAGAAAGTGGGAACTGGCACATAAAGTGTGACTATTTAGCCCTAAAAAGGGAAGGAATTCTGGTATGTACTATAGCTAGACAGACCATATGGACACTGTGACCTGAAATAAGCCAGTCACAAAAGGACAACCATGTGATTCTAAGTATGTGAGGTACCTCGAGAGTCAACATGCAGAGACAGAAGGTAGAATAGGGGTTAGGACCCAGGGGAGGGAAGAACAGAGACTTATATTGGTGGGTACAAAATTTCAGTTGCAGAAACAAGTTCTGTGGATAGATGGTGGCGGCTGTGTTAAAAACGTGCTTAATGCCACCGAGCTGCACTGGAACCAGCTAGCACGGTATATTTTTTTTAAAGTTTTTTATTACCCGTTAATTTATTTATTGTGTGTATGTGATGTGCATGTGTGTACATGCTTATGCTATGGTGCATGAATGGAGACCAGAGGAAAACTTGCACTCGCATTACTCAAATCTCTCCTACAGTATGGGTCCAGCCTGGAGCTCAGGCCACTGGGCCTGCTGCAAGCATCTTTACCCACTGGGCTATGTCCTTTCCAAGTGATCACACTGCCTTAATTGGTATTCTACAGATAGGCCTAGGAACAATTTTTGTTTTATTTATATTTTTGCTTTTACCACAGTTTCCCTTACCTCCTCTCTTCTCAGTGCTTCTCCCGCCAACTCCCCCTACATATACTCCTCCTCCGTTTCTCTTCAGATGCAGAGGGCATCCTATGGATATCGGCCAGCCACAGCATAGCAAGCTGCAGTGAGACTAGGCACCTCTTCTTCTACTAAGGCTGGATGCGGCAATCCAGCACAACATGGTAAACTTATTTTTTTAAAGATTTATTTATTTATTATGTAGACAGCATTCATTCCATGTATAACCGCACACCAGAAGGGGCTGCCAAGTCTCATTATAGATGGCTGTGAGCCACCATGTGGTTGCTGGGAATTGAACTCAGGACCTCTGGAAGAGCAGTCAGTGTTCTTAACCACTGAGCCATCTCTCCAGCCCCAACATGATAAACTTTAAGTGTAATGTGCCATGGTAAACACAGGAAGGGACTGTAGTAAATCCATGCTCACAGAAGCCTGGGCACAGCCCAGGCCAGCTCTCCGGGATCACTGAGTCACTATACACTTCCAAGGCAAGCACTTTCAGGCATCTAGAACCTTCTCTGAGGAACTTCTACAGGTCTCTCCAAGTAAGCATTCGTAGGGGGGAGGGTTCTGGGAAAAATTGGTGAATCTGTTGCTTTTTTCCTAAATAGAAACCCTGACCCAACCCCATCCATATTGCTCTGTGGGAGCAGGACATGGGCATGAAGGCTGGAGGCTTCAGACAGGGACACACAACAGTATACCATGACTTGTATTTTTTTTTTTTTTTGGTTTTTTCGAGACAGGGTTTCTCTGTGGCTTTGGAGCCTGTCCTGGAACTAGCTCTGTAGACCAGTTCTCTGTAGCTCACAGAGAACCGCCTGCCTCTGCCTCCCGAGTGCTGGGATTAAAGGCGTGCGCCACCACCGCTCGGCCTACCATGACATTGTAAATGGTTAACACAGGCCCTGCAGCTGCAGAGCTTGTTCTGTGTGGCATTTCAAAACGTCTCCTAAACAAGGGGACTCTGATCGAATACATTTTGGAAACACTGGGTTAAATTTCATCAAGTATCTGATGCCTCTTTCTCCTCATTGCCCACTGCCAGTGCGTCCATGTGCCCAGGGGACATGGCAGAGTCCTTATGCAAGTTTACCTAAATAGAACTGGCTAGAGAACACTTCTCAGGTCAAGCTAAGAGGCAGATATCCCACAAACATACTTTGGTACACTTAAAGTTTATGAAAAACAGGAAGATGGAAGGGCCAAAGACTCTAGGACACAGGGGAGCAAATGCCCTTGGATTTCTTCCCAATACTGCCTTGTCTCTGTCTTCGAGAATAAACACCCCTTGTGAACAGAGAACCTGGGAGTCCTGTACTCAGTGATAGCTGCATGCTTCATTCTCCTGTACTTTTGCTCACCAGTAGGCAGTGTCAACAGGAGCAAGGCTCCCTGGCCAGGTCTCCTGCACTCTTGCTCACCAGAAGGCAGTGTCAACAGGAACAAGACTCCCCGGCCAGGTGACAGTTCAAATCTTTAGGCAGAACTGAACTGAGATACCTCACAGATATAAGGCTGCTTTCCCTTGTGTTTTTTGTTTGTTTGTTTTCGTTTTTGAAACAGGGTCTCAAACTCACAGAGTTCCATCTGCCTCTGCCTCCTGAGTGCTGGGATTAAAGCTGCGAATCACCACCACCAGGCTGGCTTTTGTTTTGCTTTCTTATTGCTATCACATTTAAAAGACTGAAGGTGTGCCAGGCCCAGGAAAGAGTAACTTCTGTTTCTGGGCAATGCTCAAACAGCTTGCATTTATTTCTAGTCTTCAGATGCAAAGACCTCAGGCCCAGACACCAGGGCAAGAAACCATGCATCTTCAGCCAAATGAAACCCATGAACATTCCACATTTACAATGAAGCTTGAAACCAGTCAAGCATTTTTTATTATTATTAAAAAAAAAACAAAAGTCTAATGGTATATAGTCTCTACATGCTACAGCTAGATGTTCACCCACTGCCCCCTCACATTAAAAACTCACAGGAAACAAAAGCCAAGACTAGGATCTGTCAGTCGGCCTAGGGGGTGTGAGAGGAGCTGAGAACCCAGGGGTCCCCAGCACCATCTATGGGTGGACACATACAATAGGTCACACTGCCCAGAGCCCACTGTTCCTGGAGGGATGCCAGAAGCAGCCTAGCTCCTCAGTGGCCCTGAAACAGGAACTGTGTATGGCTAAGGTGACCACAGTTTATCACACTCCCCCAGTAAGAGAGACGCTACTAATAATTACAGGGCACAAAGGCATTACGGGCATAATACAGACACCTCCGTTGCATTAGAATTGCTTATTGCTGTAGTAAGCCTGGTGGGGCACCTTTGCTCTGTAAAGCAGAGAAGTGAGAGTGAAGGCCACTGGCCACCAGGTCTGGTCTGTAGAAAGATGAAAGCTAAGCCCTCTTTCCGACTGGCTTATTGTGGAGAAGAAGATGGAGACAGGAAGGAAGATGGAACACTCACATGTGAGGGGCTTGGTACCTCAACTAGATAGCACCGGAAACCAGGTATCCCTGCCCAGAGCAGGAGGTCAGAAGGTGGCCCAAGAGCAGGCGACGAGTATGAACCATTGTCTTAACTCTGTAGTTCTGCTTGGGGTCAGGTCAGTCCAGCTGCTAGAACCCTAGCAAGTTAGGAGCTATTCTTCCAAGCAAAGGCAAGGCCTCACGCCTTGATGTAAATTCACTTCCTACCGATTCAGTCCACGCCCCTCTGAATCTTTGGTCTGCAGTAGGATGTGGCTGTCTTCAGTACACAGAAAAACCCTGAAGGCCAGTTTAGACAGCCAGGGAAGGGGTTGAGATTGCCATGCTATTCAAAGAAATGGCAAGGCTTCCCAAGGTGCAGACTATGTCAACACTGAAGAGCTTAATGGAAGGACAGGAGCAGAGCCACTGATTAATGTTCTTATCTGTGATGCTAGGATGGCGTGGGAGTCCCGTGAATGCGGGCCAGCGCTTTCCTGCTGCACCGCACCTCCAGTGGGCAGCTTTGAGAGGGTAGGGGCAGTTTCTTCCTCTCTCTCAGAGCAAGGTTTTGGTAATAAACACTGGACCATCCTTAAGTCTTGGGGAGATTTGGCACCTGTTCTTTACCGAGGCACATGTGCCCTCTACTTTCCACCCACCACCCAAGTCCCCAGTGGGTTCAGAAATAGTTTAAGGTCAAGCCGTAGAAATCTACTCTGTGGAGCAGCCCGGTGGCAGAGGCTGAAAATGACCGTGAACGCCTGGCATGGCTCTAGCCATTTCCTGGCAGGATATAAAGTAGCTGGAGCTCAGACCTCCCTCCCCTTGCCTGGGACTGGGGCCATGCTATAAACACAAGTGGCCAAGAGTAACTCTGGCCAGAAAATATCAGCAAAGTCTCATTTCAGCAAGCAACTGTTTTCAAGTCCAGGTCTCCAGAGGTCTTCACTACACTTGCTCTCAGACAGAAACAATGAAGTCATGGAGCCAGAGAGCAGGGGCCATCCACAGGGGCCATCCGGCAGGTGACCAATGTTTGGCCAGGAGAATACTGGGGTAACACCTAAATTCAGAAACTGGGTCACCGATTGCCTGCAAAGACTATACACATTTCTCTGCTGGTGGCCAGGATCTGGACAAGGCTGGATGTGCCAACACCCTCCACACCTTAACTTTCTCACTAAGTATTGGTGCTGATCCTTGATCACAGGGCTGATGTGCAGATTAGTTAAGGGGGTGGGGGGATGGACGGCGGCAGGTTTGTGTTGGTGATCTGGTCTGTGATTGGCCCATTGTTACCATGGAAGTTTTACAAGGCAGGGATGGAGGGAAGTCTGGCATAGGCTTCATCCCAGAGGAATGACTGGTTTTGCAGACCCGCTCACTTCCGGTTGACCAGAGCAATGACGACCACTGTGCCTGATGGAGCTTGTCCCAGGAATCTTCAGGCTGTGCGTGCGACCCATGAAAAGGACAGTGACCAGAGAATGCCCCTTGCACACCTGCAGTTCACATCAGCACAAGGCGAGGACAAAAGGCAGAATCTAGTACCTGCTGCAAAGGAGGGGCTGATAGACTACTTGAAAAGGTTACGGAGAGCCAAAATGCAAACAAGAAAAATAAAACAACACATAAAAACAAAACAACAACAATAATTAAAAAAAACCCTTTGCTTCTTCAAAGACCTGTAAAACAGCTTCGTGAAAGCTATTCAAGTGAAGGTGTCCTCAAAAAACAAAACAAAAGCTGGGAGACTTCATGCACAGTGGGGTGTGTGTAGCCTTAAGAAGTGCTAAGACTCACAGAGCCTCCCCTCTCCCTACCTGGAGCTTTCTCCTGACGCCCTGGCCAGTATTCTGGGGGTGGGGCTAAGCAGAGGAAGAGCATCCTGGTGCCACCATGGGTCAAAGGACAGCAGCCAGAGCCAGAAGGGCACAGAGAGGGGGCTGGGGAGGGTGCAGAAGAGATCTGCTTGCACAAAATCTTTGGCACTGCAGGTAAGATGCACACATCTCGGGAAAGGGGGTTTTGTGGTTCCTAAAGCACGGGTTAAAAAAAAAGGTGCATATGTGTGAGAGATTTCTGGGGGAGATGTAGAGCAGGACAGGGCGGCCTCTTCTGCAGGGTCTTCTGTTCTCTCCACCCCGCCCCTCTTTTAAAGGAACCCTGTTCATAGGTACAAGTTGTTCTGGGCCGGGAGTTAGAAATCTGAGTTGTTTTTAGCCCTGTAGTAGCTAAGCAGACCTCTTGAGGTCTCAGTTAAGTCTGTTAGTCAAAATAGGGATGGTCTACCCTGGGCTTCTCCCCGGGAAAGAATATTAAAAAAGCAAACTGCTTACTGGGAAGCCACGCCAGCCCGGGGGCGACTGCTCTACAGGAAGAAGCCACGCCTGCCCAGGCAAGAGTTGTGGCTACTGCTGCGCTGCTCAGTTTTCCACCACCCCAGCTGCTGGTCCTTAGTCACCAGAGCCCCCGTCAAACCACCGAGGGACACTGTCTCAGCCTTCTGTATTCTCCTTCCGCGCATGGGGTGCCAGCCTACAAGTTCTCTGCCGGCTACTAAGGATCCAGGGCATGCCCTGGCCTGGAGTAGCAGCTACAAGTCTAGGGTAGTCACTGCTGTCCCGACTTATACCATAAGGAGGTTCCCAGTCAACCCCTATTTCTTCCCTCACTGGCTTGTTCTTGCTGGGAGAAGGGTCCAGGCAAGCCTGAACTCAAACTCCCTCCTCCCTCCTCTTCCTAGCTAGTATGTCCTGGGGCCTGTAGAGCCCAGGTTTCCTCTTCTAGAAAATGGGTGTGATGGAATAGTGGGGGCTGGTTGAAGGTTTGGACGTGAAAGCAAAAAGCCAAGGACAGTTTGGCACCTACTGGGCGAAGAAGCTCTCACAGGCTGTGTGCCTTGTGAAGGCACCTTATTTAAACAAACTTGGAGACTCTTGTTTTAGGGACTGGGGGAGGTGGGCAGGAACTATAATTTAAGAGTCCTAGATGGACCAGAGGCTGCAGCGGTGGAGCATGCCCCATTAGGACTGATCACGGTCCAAGGCAGACAGGAGGTGGGATGACCAAGTAAATCTCCAGGACCACTCCAGGGCAGCTGCATCTGGTCAGGACTTAGAAACAGAAAGCCTGGAAACTGATTCCTTCAGGACGCAGTTCTTCCGGGACCAGGCATTCTGGGAACAGTGAACAAAGCCACTACTGGGCTTCTAGAAACACGGAGAAGTGAGTTGTCACAGACTATGTGGGCTGTCCCTCTGTGCCACCTCTGAGCACCGAGGTGCAGTCTGGAAGCTCTCCAGGTGACAGTCTCAGCCTTGGAGGTCTGAGAGTGTCACGGTCCAGCTCCTGGGTGACAATACCATTGACTAGGAGGGTGGGTACCACTATAGAGAAAGATGCTGATGTGGTTTCTACCTGGCTTTCTAGCCTTCTGGGGGAGCCACCACAGGAGAATCAGACCCCGGCAACAGAACATCATCGCACCAAGCATTCTGCATAGCACCCCAATGGCCTCCTTCCTTGAAACTGTGTGGAGACTGGCAAATTAAGATGCGTATTAAATACGTGGGAGAGGCCAGCAGGGACAGCGGGGTCTCTCTGGGCAGGGTGGGGGAAGCTAAGGTTTCTTCCGGAGGTAGTTGGAAGGAATCCAGCCTTCCCAGGAAGGAGCCCCGCTGAGGACCTGACAGAACCACCAGCCGCTGCTGCTCTTCTCCCGAACTTCAAACACTGTCCCTTCCTGGAAGCTGCTGGTGTCTTCATCTCCTTCAAAGTTGGCCACAGCCACATACAGTGAGTCCTTTGGGCCATCGGCATTGAGGAAGGGGGCTGCTTTCTCTCTGTTTTCTCCCACCTTGCCAGCTATGCGTGGCGCCAGCCCACCTTTGCCTCGCATGTCATCTTGGCCCACTGAGGAGTTAGAGAGGAAGGGTTTGGCTTTTGGAGGGACCAGGAGGGCCCGGCCTGGGACAGGAATGGCTCTGCTTTCATTGGCTTCACGCTGTGGCCCTTTGACCTCTGGGAGGGGCCTACAAGACAACGGAGATGAGGAGGTTTTCTTGGGGGGTGGGGGTCTCCGAGGTGGGACCACAGGTCTTTGCTGGGTGGCTTCTTGGCCAGGCACAGGCAAATTCTTAGGTGCAGGGTCTGTGGTCTTGGCTGGCCTGGGAGGGGCTCTGCAGGGTGACTCCTTTGGACTCAGTCCATCCTGCCGGCCAGACCTGTCCTGACCACGGCCAGGTCCCTCTACCGGAAGGAAGCTTCGGTTGAGGGCTGTGTCGTGACTCCCAGCAGCATGGTGGCTCTCCCCGTCTAATATAGCTTTTTCCTGGGACTTGGCAGGTCTGAGCTTGCTCCTGAGGTTATGTATGTCCACTTGATCTTCACTCTGAGCTGGCTCTGTCTTGGGGGAAGGAGTTGGTTTGGGCCTAACCTGAGGTCTAGACTTCAAGAACAGATTCTGGGGACTGGCTTCTGCCTTCTCCTCAGGCAGCTCAGCTTTGGACCTGGAGACAGGACGGAGGTTGGGCTTCTTCACTTCCTTGGCCAGCACCTTGTGACCACATTCGAGCCCCATGTCATTTTTTAGTGGGAACAACTTGCTTTTGTCAGGTTTGGGCTCTGGCTTCCTACTCTCCCGGGCTGGAGGAGCATGCTTGGCTGGAATCATTGGCAAAATCATGCCAGGGGGCTTGGGGGAGGAATTCCGGAGTGGCTCCAACTTTTGCCTCTCCCTCTCCAGCAGCTCCTCTTCAGATTTGATGATGGATTCTTTGCGTGGAGGGAGGCTGGGCTTCTCCTCCTGTGTGGGGTCTGAGATCTCCTCATAGCCTGCTGATGCAGACAGATCCGAAGATGCCTTTCTTGGGGCCTCCTTCCCCCCCTTCCAGTCCTTGGACCACAGCATCCCAGAGTCCATAGGACCATGTGGGGCCTCAGGCAGGGGTCTGGAGGGCCCCACTGCTTCTGGACCCTGGTTGTTCTCCATTGCGGCTGTGTCCCCAAGCCGGAGCTGAGTCATCTCGTGAGGCAGGGGAGCCAGAAAGTTGGGCCTTGAGGCACTGCTGGTCTTCTTGTACTTGTCAATGAAGGTTGCTGGGGCCCATCCCTCCTTATCGTCCATCTGAATGTACCACCAACCGCTTAAGCTCTTCTCAATCACCTAGGAGTGGAACAGGAAAGGTACTTAGTAGGTCTGAAGCCACATCCCGGGTGGGTCCACAATTTAGGAAAGAGCCTACATGAAACAGGTACCCCGAAAGCTGTATTCTGACTCTGCAAATTCTCCTACCAAGTCTACCTAGGCCAGCGTGTTGGCATGAATGAGAACGACCCCCATAGGCTCTCTATGCTTGAATACCTGGTCCCCAGTTGATGGAATAATTTGGGAAAGAATAGGAGGTGTGACCTTGTTGGAGAAAGTGTGTCAGTGGGGACGGGCTTTGAGGTTTCAAAAGACTTGTCTCTCCCTCCCTCTTTCTCTCTCTGCCTCTTGTTTGCAGATCAAGAAGGGAGCTCTTAGCTGTTCCTGCTGCTATGCCTTTGCTCCGCCACCATGGACTCTTAAAACCTCTGAGGTTGTAAACCCAACCAAATGCTTTATAAGTTACCTTGTTCATGGTGTTTTGTCACAGAAATAGAACATAGAGATAGAGATAGAAGCAGTTACGGACACTGTATCAGGACACCTCATTAAGGTGGGTTCTCATTTATATTGACTTTTGAGATGGGGGTATTGCCACATTGCCCAGTCTAGTTTCTAATTCTTGGCTTAAGCCACCATCCTGCCTTAGCCACTTGACCAGCTGGGATTAAAGGTGTACACTGCCATATCTATGAGGTTCTTGTCCACTTCTGGATTGTGACGAGGACCCTTTGAAAGATATGGCTGACGTGCCTTAGAAGGCACCTTTGGGGGAAGGGTACTGACTGACACCCAGCTCCTTTGCACCCTGGGCTTTCCCTTTCCCTTCTGTGAGGTGGGAAGCTACAGGGATCCATGCGTAGCTGCCAGTCAGCTTGGGAAGACAAGGCCATCAACACCATTTGCTGCCAAAGTACAAGGCAAAAGCCACAGAACGGGCAAACTACCCTTGATCCTGGCTTCTTTGGCTGAACACTAGAGACTAGAGGAGCTGGCATTTATAGCAGCTACGCCATATGAAAAATAGGAATCTTCAAACACAGGAATCACACTTAGGTCGATGATATACTATGCTTACATTAAGGGGACCAGAGGCCGGTGGGATAAAGGGAATTTTATCTCTTATCTCCAGCTCTCCCTCACGCCCATACCCACTGGACTGAATGGTGGGGAGAAATACTGATGTTATTTAAGATATGATGGTTCCTGTGTCTTTTTGATCTAGTATCATCTGAGTGAATTCTTGGGGAGATGAACAGTACACAGACTGTATGCAGTGGGCTGAAGTGTGCCCCCAAAGCTCTATGTACAGCATCCTCCTTCAGCACTCCAAATGTCCCTGCATCTGGATAGGACCTCTGAAGAGGTCACTGGGTGGAAATGGGTCCTAAGAGCAGGCTCTAGTTACCTAAACTGATGTCTTCCAAGGAAGAGATTTGGGAACAGAGTAAAGGACTGCATGTGAGGACAAGACAGGAAGGTGACTATGGGTAGACCAAGCAAAGAAGCAACAGGAGGTACCCATCCTGCTACACTTTCATCTTAGACTTCAGCTCCAGCACCACGAGAAGGAAAATCAGTGTTTAATCTAGTCTGTCTAGTATTTTGGTATACAGCAGGCCTAAGAGAACCAGCACCAGAGATTCCCCAGCAGGTGCCATACACAGCAAACCTGATGCTCATGACCTTTGACCTTCCTGTGATCCAGGGATCAACATCCCATTCTACAAATGCAGAGCAGAACCTCAGGAAGGCTGAGGATTGGGCAGAGGGTTCCAGAGAGGGTGAATATGGGGGTGAGAGTGAAGTTAAGCAGCTGGGCTAGGTGGGGGAAAGCGGAGGGCAGGCAGCTGGGCTCTACGACTGCTAGACCCTGCCTCCTAGGAGGAGCCAAGTCTGGGCCGAGAAACTGTTCTAGGAGTCATAAGGAATGAGGCTTGGCAGGAGGGACAGCAGCAATGGAGTCCAGCTCTGGGAAGCCAACTCTGGGGTTGAGGTCCTGGGTTTCAGCTCAGAGCTACCCCACTCGAATGATGAGAGCCGCAGTAATAGCAGGATTTACTAATGCCCTAGCAAGCAAAAGTGCACCATCTTTGTGAATGCATGCAACCTCACTTGGTAGGTGCTGTACTAGCAAATCAGAGGGAAGGTGGCCAAGAAAAGATGCGCTGCACAGGCGGGAGTCTAGCGGGACTAACAAACAGGTGACTGGCATGCTATTATACCCAGTATGCTGGGAACAGTTAATGTCACTGCTGGGTACACAGCCTTCATCAGCAATTCAACTCCATCGCTAAGGCAGTGAGGGAAGGAAAATGGGACAATAAGGACACTCAAGGGAAAGAAGAGTGACAGAAAATCTGGCCATTTGGTTATTTATTTATTTTCTTTTGAGACAGGATCTCACTATGTAGCCTGTGCTGCCCTGGAACTTTCTATGAAAACAAGCTGGCTCCAGTTCATAGAGGCTGAACTACTTCTGCCTCTTGAGTGCAGGGATTAAAGGCATATATACCCATGCCTGTCTCCTGCTTTGGTTCTTAAACATGTTCTTGTTGGTGACAGAAGCCATGTGTTATGATGAAAGAAACAATGCAAGGTCACAAGAATGAAATGAAAGCAACCAGACAGATCTCAGTTCGAGTCCCCGCTCCACCACTTACTACCTCTACCCTGAGATGAGCATTTATCCACCCCCTGAGCTGCATCTGTAAGACAGGGTGATATCGATCTCTCAGGCCTCCCATCGAGCTTCATTATCAAGTAGGGAGGTGGAGACAGGAGACGTGGCCGGAAATTCACATACAGAGAGCAGCAGCAGAACGACTCTGCCTCAAAAATTGTCCAGTAACCTCCACATGCAATGAGAGCCATGGGCACATGCACAATAAATAGATTCTTTTAAAAAGGAAAAGAGAGGGACTGGAAAGATGGCTCAGCAGTAAGAACACTGGCTATTTTACCAGAGGACCCAGGTTCAGTTCTGGCACCTCCATGGCAGCTTACAGCCATGTGTATGTAACTCCAGCCCCTGGGGATCTGATGCCCTCTTCTGGCCTCCACAGACATGAGATACCTAGACAGGCAGGCAAAACACCCATCCACATAAAAATAAATAAAAATTTAGAAAAGAAACGGAAAAAGAAGCCAGCTACACGGGGGCCATATATTGCATAATTCCACTTTGGGCGGTGCTGGCTGAAGGGACAGACAGGATGTCTGCCAAGGACGTCAGAACCGGAGGGTAGTGATGGTTATGGAACTGAATAAAATAAAGCCCTGATTTTACACTCAAGTTGGCTAACAGTTTGGAATGTTATTACGAAAGTATAATCATACCTTAATAAAGCCATTAACCTCGTCTCCCCTCCCCCACAGCAGGAGGTAAAAAGACAGAAGGCCATGCTAAGAATAAAGAACCGCAGCAGGTGTGCTCACCTCGACCTTCAGGCCGGCCTGGAAGCTGATGCCGTCTGGGATGGTGGTCTGGAACTCTGCAATGGTGTAATACTCTTCTTCCACCTGGGGTGGGATGGGAGGCTTCGGCAGGTTGAGGCCTCGAGGCTGGCAGGATTACACACAGGGCAGACTGAGTCAGGGTGAGATGAAGGGACTGGGGGTACACAACGTCAGGGCTGAAGGGGTGCTGGGAAGCCTAATTAGCATCTTGGGGGCAAACAAAGAGGATATGACTATCACCTCCTTGTTGGGGGTCTTGCTTTCCCTTCAAATTTACAGAAACAGGAGCAATGTGGGACATCCAGGTTCATTATGAGAATCTGGGAAAACACAAGCGTGTCTGGAGGTAAGAGGCAGCGAGGCTGTGGAAGACCACAGGTCTCTGAGTCAGGCCCACGTGGGCTGGAAAGCTGGTGGAGGGCCATGTCAAGCCTCCACTTCATCTCCTGTAGAACAGGAATCCTAACGCTACTGGCCCTTGCCACGATGTAAACCTGCTACCGAGTGAAGCACCTGGCACATTTATGGTACAGGACAGGGACCCAAGAAGTGGCAGACATGTTCAAAAAGGCCCCTTTCCAAACTGCTTGTGATCACTAGTGTTTTACAGTTTGAATATTTGTTTACATCATGAGACATCCTGGAGGCTAGGATCCAAGTTCAAACACAAAATACATTTATGCTTCGTGTATATTTAGCCCACATGTAACATTTGATGACAGATGTTTTTAGTGCACCTGTGTTTTGATTGAGGTCCAACATGTGAGGTCAGGTATGAAATTTTCATTCCAGTCTTTTCATATCATGTTGGTGCTCAAAGTGTCAAGATTTTGAAGCATTTGAGGTTTTTGGATTAAGGATGCTCAATGCACACTGGTTAAAAAGGTACCTACAGGCAGGGCATGGTGGTGCAAGCTTTTGAACGCAGCACTTAGGGGGCAGAGGCAGGCAAAACTTGAGAGTCTGAGGCCAGCCTGGTCTACACAGAGAGTTCCAGGATAACCAGGGCTATATAGTGAGACTCTGCCTATAAATAAATAAGTAAATTAATGAATAAATAAATGGGCTTAGAGAGTTAAAAATGGATCAGAATACCAGAATGTCACCACAGACAAACCTGTGCTTCTAAGCTTGGGTCTGCTTCACATAAGTTGCTTCATGAAAAAGGACTGCCTGGAAAGTACTAGAATATGTGGGGTCTGCTGGGTAACCCAGGCAGGCCCCAGGCCAAGGGAATGGGGTCCTAAGGCAAGTACACACTTACAATGGTCATGTCCCGGCGAGGAGGGGGCCTTTGCCTCATCTTTGGTGATCCTATGGGGAAATAAGATTTCACGCACATGCAGAGTTCCACAGACAGATCCCCAGCTGTGGGAGCCAGGTGGGGTCTCATCCCTCCCCCCATCCCAGGAGCCATGTGTTTGCCTTTCTGTGAGCCTTTGTGAGAACAGCCTGGCTGTGCTCTCCTCAGGCGAGGCTCAGCACCCTCCATCAACATGGCCTCCCCAGGTCTTTTTCTGCATGGGAACAGATGAATGGCACTGGTCCTCCAGCAAAGGGAGACTGTCCATGTAGGGCATAAAACATGGACTCAGAGCTATACAAGGGTGGGCCCAGACTCATCCCAGCACAACACAAAATTACTGTTGGATTCTGAGCCATAGGTCCTTTTCTGTGGACTAGCCTAATGCGAACCTCTCTCTGGCAGCTGGGGTAACGTGAAATACCGACTTCCACATCTACTAGAATATTAGAAAATACAACAGAGTCTTAGCCGAGACAGTTAGCTGCCTATATAAGGCCTCATGTTTCTAGACTTCCTTGCAGCTGGTGTTGCCACGTGACTAAGTCCAGCGGCGTATGGGGGAAGGTGGAACATTTGAGTTGATCCACTCCCCACTGCCTTTCACTGGCTGGACAGTGATGGCCACACTGAATGATGGGGGCAACACGAAACAGACGCAGGAGACCGAGATCCTTGACGGCATGAAGTATCAGCATCTCAGCTGTAGACACAAAACCGCTACAGTGTGCAGAATGGCAATGAGTCTCCAGATCAAATGAGCCACTGGTGTGTGCAGGGGAGAAGACGTTAATTTGGTATCTGAACAGCTTAACAAAGTCATATAACTTGAGATTTGCATTTGGTCCCCTAGTATTAGTGGACTATGCTTTTGACCATGAGAGTCCAGAATCTCAGTGCCCTGCCATGGTCTGTAGCACCCATGAAGCTCTTCGCACTTAAGATGGTGCAGAGAACACGGTACTTAGCCCAGCACCCTCGTCCCTGTGAGGAGCTGGAGTCCTTTGTCCACAGATTCTTGCTTCAGGACTAGCACAGGATGCTGGGCACTGTGCTGAGACCACAGTCCCAAGCACAAGGCAGACACCTGAGTAACCCTGCTCTCGGGTATGTGGGGAAGACTCATAGTCAAGGATACACAGAGAAGCTCTGAAAAGCAAGGGGGGTGGAGCACCGTGGTGGAAGCAGGCCCAACACGGGGTCGACTTTTCTCCCTCTAGTTCACATATGAGGCCATGGAGAAGACTGGAAGGGTATGGACCTTGGGTTCAACCCCCAGCCCCACGGTTACCAGGTAAATGACCTTGGTCTCATCACCTGCTGTTCTGATTTTTAGGTGTAAAACAAAAGCCCCTCAAAGACTGTCGGAGGAGTCGGTGAGCTAACCAGGAGACCCCCGATACACCGGAGGAGCTGGATCACCATGACATAGTGGAACAATCTAGGGAAGGAACAGTAAGTACACTGTTCAGATTCTGTAGTCTGCTGGTCCTTGGGACCCAAGGTCTCCAAGTTCTTACTTTTATCTGCAGGATATAAGGGCAACGTGGGAGGCACTCTAAGCTTAGATAGACCTCAGCTGTCTGGAGCAAGGGTGCGTGTTACTCACTCTGCTTAATATCACCATCTGGCAGCAGGCGACCTTCAAACCGGCCATCCCTCTGGTTGTTGAGCGGCTCCTTCTCCCTGCCCAAAGCGTTCTGCTGCCGAGAAACACCATCCAGGTCGAGGGCCCCCGAGTGGGCAGATGAGCTGGGGCCCAGCTTTGGGGCCAAGGGCTCCCCACTGCTCTTCTTTAGGTAGGAAGCAGGGGCCCAGCCCTCTTTTCCCTGGAACCTAGGAGAAAAGGGAAGGATTCTGGTTAGGGTGGTCTGCAGGGCCTTGGTGGTGGTGAGGGGCATGACTCTATCTATTCCTCAGGTTCAGGATGGTGGGTGTGGTGGTTTGAAAGAAAATAGCCCCCAAAGGAGTAGCACTATTAGGTGTGCCCTTGCTGGAGGTGTGTCACCGTGGAGGTAGGCTTTGAGGTCTCCAATATGCTCAAGCCACACCCAGTGAGACAAACCACTTCCCGCTGCCTGCAGGACAAGATGTAGAACTCTCAGGTACCTCCAGCATCATGTCTTCTTACATACAGTCATGTCTCACCATGATAATAATGGACTGAACCGCGAGCAGTAAGCCAGCCCAATTAAATGTTTTCCTTATAAGAGTTGCCATGGTCACGGCATCTCTTTAGAGCAGTAGAAACCCTAAGACAATGGGACAGTGAACTCTTAACTATTGCAGGCCAGGAACATGCAATTCATTGCGCTCAGATGATACCTACGACTTCACGCCAGCCTTCCAGGCCCTCCCCTCCAGCCGCCTCTCTCAACAACCACTGGGTCCCACATATCCCCTCTACTTACAGTCTCCCCAATGCACCACTGCTTGTCACTTCCCCACACTGCAGCTTTTGGTGAGCCTCTACCTGGCAAGCTCCTCTCTCCTCCCTGGTGGTACCATCCCTCTTCCCAGGCTTTACTAAATGTCATTAAGTCTTCTTCTGATCCCCAAAATGAGGCCCAATCTCCACAATGGCCCGCTGGCTTCTGTACACTCTGTAATCTCAGCATCTGCAAAATGCACTTGGCTGTGGCTTTCCTGTCTCCTGGTTAGAATATGAGCCCTTGGGTATGAGCAACTGGGTATCGGTGAACTCAATAAAAAAAAAAAAATGAAAGGCCAAGGGGACAAGCTGCCAATGTCAAATCACATCATGGGCAGGCATCAGAGCCGTCCCCTACGGTACCACTGTGATGGTGACAACAGTCACGACAGTGACAGCCAGTGCTCTTGGCACCTACTCAGTCCTGCCCGAAGCACTTCACAGCTATTAGTGTGTTTGAACCCAGCCAACCTCGGCAGGAGGGATACAGGCCCAGCCTCTCCCCTGCCCTCACTTCCCAGCGAAGGTTTTTAAGCATCAACGTGATCCCACCAAAGGAAAATTCCACACTTGACTTCATGTGACGGATTGTAGTCAAAATGCAGCTGTATTCATTTCGCATGAACTCATCTTCCAGCTGTGCTTATAGAGTGTATACACAACACAGTGAATCTGGGGTTTACCCTGGCCCTCCTCATTCCCAAGACATCACATTACACATATGCCACATTCCCCAAAGATGAAGACATTCCAGATCCCGAAGACTTCTGTTCCCATGCATTTCAGAGAAGGGGTTTTCAGCCAGAATTGGAATCTGGTTTGTAAGGACAAGAAGCCTGAGACCCATTGGTGTTAAACACCTCTCTCAAGCTTACCAGCAAGTCTGTGGCAGGCGTAGACTCGGACATCTTAGCTTGTTCTGTGTGACCTTTTACCTGCAGCCCCAGCCCCTGGTTCCAAGTCTCACATGGACAGGGTAGGGCTCTGTGTTAGTTGACACAAACATACTTAGAATGGTGGAGCTCCATGTTGGCTGCCCCTGAACTGAGGAATGACAGGGACTCTGACACACCAGCTCACTGTCCTTAAAAACACTATCAGTGAGAACAACGATTGCTTAATCCTCACATGGCAGAACTTAGGCTTCATAAAAACCAGTCCGGTCTGTTTGGACCAGAGATGTACTGGAGCAACCCCACACTGGCTCACCATAGCCCACAGCACGGATTTCTTCTGAATGCCACACTTAGTAGCATCATACTGGTGGCTTGAAAGTGGCCATGGGACACTAGGCATTTACACTGTGGAAATCAGCCAACCCCACTGAGAGCTACTAGCACCTTCCCAAACAGGTGCTCACACCTTTGGGGAAAGAGGAATAGACCCAGCAGACTAGACGTGACATATGGCAAAGCCGAATCTCATTAAGAATCAATTAAAGAAGGTGGCGGTGGTGGTGCACACCGTTAATCCCAGCACTTGGGAGGCAGAGGCAGGTGGATGTCTGTGAGTTTGAGGTGAGTCTGGTCTATAAGTTCCAGGACAACCAGAGTTATGAGTCCCATCTCAAAACAACAACAACAACAACAACCAAAACAAAACAAAAGACCCCACAAACCCCCAAACAAACAAAAACCCAGCAAAACAAAACTACTTTAAAAACAAAATGGCCTGGGTTTCAGTGAAAACCAGATCATTTGTAACTGGAGGCAAATTTGCAAGGAGAGAGAAATCTGTACAATTAAGCATCTGTCCAACTTAAAAAGCCCAATAAGACGGAGTAAGTCTTGCTTTACACAGAAAAAGCTAGTTGAAAATGCAACAGAATCCACATCCTCAGGCCATCGTTTGGGGCACAGGCAGCAGACATGGCAGAGTGAGCAGGCTCTGGGGACACTTCCCAGCTTTGGATGACCCTGCACCTCACCCTGACATCTGCCCCCTGAACTCAGAGCTGTGAGTTCCAGGGTATGTTACTCTCCAACATGGTAGGTACTGTGACAATCACACGTCATTTAATGACTGGGCAGCTTCCGAGAACCGCTTTATTAGGTGACTTCCACCCTGTGCAAACACCACAGTGTGCTTATACAAACTTAGACAGAGCAGCCTACTACACACCCAGGCTATGTTGTTCTATATATAATAATAGTTAATTAATATATTATATATTAATAGTTAATTAATATATTAATATAATAATAATAATAATAGTGTTCTACTCTCTAAGGCTTGGGGAGCGCAGAGGGTTTGCCTGTTAGGACTTTACAGGAAAGATATGGGCGGGGAGGGAGACCAAATCGCATTAAGATACATCATTTCATGGCAGAGGCAGAAATGTCACCTGCCTGCAGTCTCCCACAGACCTCTGTGAAGCTGGAGCCCATGAGAGGCCCAGAAACCACCAGACCACAGGGGGAGGCACGGGCGGGTACCTGATCTTCCACCAGCCCTCCAGGTTCTTCTGGATGACCTCCACCACAGCCCCTCGCTCTAGGTTCATTTCGTCCTGGTCACGAGCTGTGTACGGGTAGATGACTGTGTACTTCTCCTCTGTAACGACATAGAGGGTGAGAAAGAGACCCGAGGAGTCCAGGATGCTGCCTGGGAACTGCAATCACACAGAGGGAAATTCTCTGCGAGATTTCTGGCTCCCCAGGTTCCCTCTGAGATCGAGAGGCCCCAGTACCTCTGATGGCCTCCCATTGCACAACCAATGCCCCCCAACCCCCCCCACTTTCCCTCCAATCTGTGTCTCAAGGTCATGGCCCATGACTCCATGCAACATTCTGACAGACAGCATCTTCAACTCCTTTGCTCAGGTTAACTCCCCCATTCCAGGAATTACCTTCTTTGTCTCCAGCACTAGAAAGTTCCTGGAAAAGCTGGT
This sequence comes from Microtus ochrogaster, assembly GCF_000317375.1. Taxonomy (NCBI): domain Eukaryota; kingdom Metazoa; phylum Chordata; class Mammalia; order Rodentia; family Cricetidae; genus Microtus; species Microtus ochrogaster. Next base: position 53,826,264 of record NC_022014.1, on the reverse strand, counting down.
AATTGTTTTATGAAAGAGCCTCTGTTTAGGGAAGGAGCAGGTTCTGAACATCCCCCCCCCCCTCCCCGTGGGGGGAAGGCGGTGTTCCTTGCCCCCTGGGGTCCTCCTAGCTCTTGATTTGTGGAGACTAGGAGATCAGAGATAAGGTGCAACTGCCACCAAGGAGGGGACAGAGAGCACTTCTCATACCTAGATGGCTAGACTACACTTTTTATCGGCTATGCTGCAGCCCTTTCCAACTATGCTTATTACCTGGATGGCTGGGTTGCTTTACACCCCGCTTTCCCCACAAGCCACAACACACACTCCTCCCTGAGAGCCATCTCCCACTGTGTTACCACAGCAGCCCCAAGATCCTGCTCGTTGGCAGACCCTGGGCAGGATGTCAGGAGAATAAGGGAACAGTTTCTATTTCCAGTGTCCGCTCTGGCTGCTGACACAGAGAAATATGGAGACATGTCCCAGGGGAGCCCAGCAAGGAGGAGAGAGGACCGTTCTTATATTACATTTAGTCCACAGGTGAGTGACCCAGCCAGCCACAGCCTAGTGCTCACGCTTCTTAGGAAAACACTTGAGGCAACCATTGGCAGCCAGCTGACGCAGAGGAGGTGGGAGGCACCCAGGCATTTAGTTTTTTATTGGAATGGCCTGCTGACCGACTCTGAGGGGCTGCGCTGACTTGTGGCACACATCTTGTGTTCAGCATGGTCAGCTAATTCCCCTTGTGCTGAATCAGCAGGTCTCAGGCTAGGGTAGGAGAGAGGAAGGAAGGATTCCGCTGGCCAAGCACAGTAGTTTTGTGTAGTTCAGGTGGCAAGGGGCACTGCCTGGGTCCTCATCTGAGTGCATCCAAACCCAGGAACCCTGGATCCCCAGGCTCCAGCCGGGAGGGTACTCAAGCCCTGGGATGCGAGAGTGCTGAGTGACTCCAGGCTGAGCTCAGGAGCTGCACAAGCAATGCCTGCCCTTCTGCTATAGCCCATTCCTGTGCTTTAGGGGTGGCTGAGCCTCTGCCTCCTGGACAGAGATGTGCATGTGACCCTGTACTACAAGGCCGGGCTACTGTGATTGGTTCTGGGATGGCACACAATGGGAGGGCTAGGGGAAACCAGCCCTAGTGCTTACATTGAAGGAGAAGCTGATTTTTTTGGTGGCTGTCCCCAATAGGTGTCTGGGGTCAGTGTCACAAGGAATAGAGCTGTGCCAACGAAACAGAATAGGGCAGAGGTGGCCAAGGTACATCCAGTCGTGCTTGAAGCTAATTCTAGCCTGGCTTTTTAGTGACCCCTCCCTTAAAAGACAGCGTCTCATGCAGCTCAAGTTGTCCTCAAACTCATGGTCGTTTAGTCTCAGTCTTCAAGTGGTACAAGTATGAACCACTCACTACCAACCTGGCTTATCATACTTTTCTTTTTGCTTAATCTGGTTGATGTGGCTTTCTCCTGTGACTCAAGTCTGATCAAGGAAATGGGGCTGTCCAGACATTATCATAGAAAACCCAGGCAATCAAATACCCCAGGTCTATTGTAGTGATATTTCACTTGTATTTTAATAAATAAAGCTTTAATAAATAAACCTGAAGATCAGAGAGTAAAACAGCCACACTAATCAGCCTTACAAACCAGACAGCGGTGACACACACCTTTAATCCCGGTAGCCACACTAGTTTGCCATAGAAACCAGGTGGTAGTGGTGCATGCTCTTAATCCCAGCACTAGAGAGAAATAAAAGACTGGAGGAGACAGCTCTCACACACAGTCTCATTCTGAGATTCCTGGAGGCAGGACCGCCATTTCGGACAGAGGTAGAGGTAAGAGCCAGTAGCTGGCTGCTTTGCTTTCCTGATTTTCAGGTTGAACCCCAGTTTCTGTGAGTTGCTGCGGTCCACTCCTCCCCATCCTCCATGCTTGCACACACAAGATGACAAGACCATGTTTTTCACATGCAGCAGACACGGGTAATCCCAGAGCAGGGAGCTCATGCAGACAGATGCAAGGACCTGGCTCCAAGCACCAAATGCAGGAAATCTCCAAGGGTAGGCACCTTGACGCCAGCTGATGGCATACAAGTCCCCCAGAGTCCGGCGGCGACCCACAGACCGGGGCAGAGAGCAGTACCTCCAGGAGACTGGCCAGGCAGCATGTTGGATGGAGGGCAGAAGGCAGAGGTAAGAGAAGCTCACTCCCAGGGGCTGCAGGATTGGGAGCACCTAGCAATGTTCCCTAGGAGGGGTCTACCTGAGTCTATTCCCAGCTCCAGGCGTCCTAGAGAGGAGGCGCCTGGGGAATGAGCTTCAGCTTGAGTGAAGAGGTATCCGGTAGACATCCTGTTCCTAGAATGAGTATCCTGAGAAACTGTCACTGTACAGGGAAAGAAAATGCCTATACCTACAGAAAGATGTGCTCCTAACTGTCCTCTAGCCGTGTGGCCCTGGGCAAAAATCGGCTTTTCTGAGCGTGGCTCCACATATGTGAAATGGAGCTAACAGTCACTTCCTTCTCAGACATGCCATCCCAGACTGCGGAAGGAGACAGGCTGCCACCAGCACACCCACTCCCCTTTAATCTGAGCTTATCTGTGGTAGCCTGTGGTAGCCTGGCCTCGAGCTCCCAGAGGGCCATTAAAACAGAGCAAACAAACTCCACAGAGTGTCACTGTGGCACAACTAAGTGCAAAGCAAGATGCAATTTTGGGGTGTGTAAATTTTGTGTTTCTAGACCTTTATCCTCTTTCCCCCTTTTCTGACACACTTGGTTAGTCTCTGTGCTTCTTCAGAGCCATTACTGAAACCCAACAACACTCACCTCCCCCCCCCCCCCGGCAGGATGGGGACACAGGTCACAATGTTCCCATGTTCAGCAGAGAAGGTTGGGGCTTAGAGAGGTGTCTCTGTCCCAAGATTGCTCTGCATGTGGCAGAGGTAAGACTCACACTCAGGTCTGTCTGACTCCCAGACACTCGTGTGCTCCCGGAGACACTGAGGGCCTCTGCTTTGGGAAGTTCTTGGGGAGAAGCAGCATCGGGCCTTGGCTTTGCTGGAGTGACAGGCATCACCACACAGAACATCTACCATGAGATGTCCCCAGGAAGAGGGAGCGTGTGGGAGACAGAAGGGGACACTTAAACCAACAGAAAAATCAGGTGTGTTTAAACAGATGGGGCCGAAAGACTTGCAAATGGGCGCGGACAGCTTGGTATTGTGGCCACCACAGCAATGTCAGGGATGAGCAGTGGGTGTCAGCAGCAGTCAGGCTGGGGGTCCCACAAAGGGGTGAGGGCTTAGCTTTGACAAGGCTCACCTAGGGTAGCTCCACAAAGTCATAAGGGAGCACAGGCTTACTCTATAGTTCTAATCCTAATCTGTTTACAGGCGCTGGACCCTGAGCTAGTGAGCTATCAATCCTAGAGCAGAGGCTGCCAAGGGTGAACGGAAGCTCCTTCCTACCTTCCTCAGGCTGGAGGGAAAACTCATCTTGCACACCGTCCTGGCCCTCGAGGCAGGTCGCAGGGACCCAGCCCTGTTCTTCGGCAGTGCTGACAAACCACCATCCTGCAAGCAGAATGCAAGGCGCCGTCAGTGGGGCAAGAGTGAGCGGGTAATGATCCAGCTGACCTTTGACACATGCGGGTGCCACATCCACAGCTGTCTCGCCTGTGTGACAAAATGCCTCTCAGGTGGTGGTCATCTCAAAATGAGGGGCTCGTGCTTCTTGGAGCTTGGCCCCGGCGGTTCCCTGGCAGTCTGCTCAGAGTTGAGGTGCCTGATTAGCCTCAATGACCTCGTTCACTTTGTTCCTGGCGATGGTTTTTTGCATTGGCTCTGCTATCCTTTTCTTCTGTTCTACTTTTCTCTTGACAAAAACTTAATCTGTTCAAGGAACCAGGAAACATTCCTAATGGCTCCTTGAATATGGAGGAACTGATGCGTCAGTTCCCTCCCTTGATTCAGGCCATTAATGTTATGATTAAGACTCTGGCTCGCTCTCTGGGGGAATTTACAGATACCCTAGAACAGAAAGAGCTCATGATAGGAGATTTGGTAGAAGATGGGTAAATTATGAAGGAAAATATATGAAATGGCATAAATTACCATTTATGGAGAGGCTAGCCAGAATGAGAAACCCCTGGTACATTTTAGATAGGAAAGAAAGGCAAGATATTCTTCATAACATGAAGTCAGACATTCAATATTGAAACAAACCCTGGGGGTGAAATCCTGAAGAATGGTGTTTGGGTAACCTTGGTTACCTTGAGGGCAGATATGATTTAGGGCCATGAGAAAGCACAGTTAGTTAGTGGTGTGAGATGAATTTCTAAGAAAAGCTCTGCCCACCTGGCCCTGACCACAAGACTTGTTAAGAATAATCAATTATCTGTAATCATTTTTCTATGGAAACTTTTTTGTCTGCCAACTTCCTTCTGTAATCTCTTAAAAGTAATGTTTGAATTTTAGTAAAGTTGCAGCAGATTCAAATCTCATTAGAGTTGTGTCTGTCTGTCATTCGCCGAATCCTGGGTTCTCCTAAGCCTTCACCCCCGTTCTCCCTCGGTCTTCGATCTCCAAGAGAGTCAGTCCACGGCACGCGGGACTGTGCTAGAGGTGCCCTGAGGGCAGCAGATCCTCACAGACAGCGGTCCCTCATATAAAGGCTATAGGACACACCTAGGACCCTCCCACACCCCTGCAGACGTTAATTCATTCGCAGGGGACTTCTGACAATAGGATGTCAAAGCTGTGAACAGTTAGGCTGCACATCTAGGGGTCATGGCAGGGAAAAGCTCTGGACATTGCGGCGCAATCACATTTCCCCCCTTATATTCTATCCGTGGTTGGCTGAATCCAAAGATGCAGAATCCATAGGCATGGAAGCTCTGTTTTGCCATTCAAAAGTTAATGTCAGGCTAAAAAAATAACTAGTTTGTTGGGTAGACTACAACTCCCAATAGTAGCTACTAATTGCTAAAAAACAAGCTAACAAAAAACATGTTCCTGAGCCTGGGAGCCTAGAAACCATCTGCCATTAGCAGGGTGTGCAACGGACTGCTCACCGCACTTGTATGATTTTGTATGACCTCCACGTGCTCATCCTCACTGCACGTGAAGAAACCGAGACACAAAGAGGATAACACATGTGGCCGTGATTATCAAGCTTGTGGCAGAGCTGGGGTCTGTGCTGCATCCTAAGGGCACAGGCCTCAAAAGGCACCAGTGCATGTCAAGAGGAACCAGGCTGCAGGCATGACTGCTCGACAGGCTTTATACTCGCACCGCGTGCTCTCTGAGGAAGGGCTGCTGCGGGCCCCATGGCTTCCACCCAAAGATGCATGTTCTAATCCCTCTATGTCTGGTTTTTACATTTGTGTTTACCAATCATGAAATAAAAAAAAAAAAAACCTTAAAAAAAAAAAACCCATGGGCTGGAGAGATGGCTCAGTGGTTAAGAGCATTGCCTGCTTTTCCAAAGGTCCTGAGTTCAATTCCTGGCAACCACATGGTGGCTCACAACCATCTATAATGAGGTCTGGTGCCCTCTTCTGGCCTGCAGACATACACACAGACAGAATATTGTATATATAATAAATAAACAAGTATTAAATAAATAACAACAACAAAAAAGATTTCTTTAAAAAAAACCCAAACCTCCATGTGTCCTGAATACAGACTCTTAATATTACTCCTTAAACCAGCGGCTCTCAATCTTCCTAATTCTGTGACTCTTTAATACAGTTCCTCATGCTGTAGTGACCCTCGACCATAAAATTATCTTGTTGCTACTTTATAACTGTAATTTTGCTACTGTTATGAATCGTAATGTGAATATCTGATATGCAACCCTGAAGGGGTTGCGACTCACAGTTTGAGAACCTCTGCTTTAAACAAACAGTAAAGTAACTTTTCATGTGGTACCCACATTACAGGAAGCATAATGCCACCTAGAGAGGATAGTCAAAAGCAAACACTCTTGCCTCTTTATATAAGGGACTGGCACATTATTGTTTCAATATAACTTCCTGTCTCACATCCTTCCTAGCAACCCATCCTGGTGGCCCAGGGAATGGCCACTCCTTTCTTCGTGTCCCCTGGTATAAATACAACCTGTACACATCTCTCTTGGGAACTAGAAAACGATAGTGTTAGGAACATAGAAAACCATAGAGTTAGGAACAGTGGAACTCCAGCTCTACAGCCTGCAGAGACCTGGGGGCAAATGACGAGTCATTTGGAATCCGGTTCACTCAGCTATGGCACAGGGATTATTGTGAGATTATGTGTGTTCTTCAGTTTCCATCCACGGGTCACTATGTCCACAGCTTTTGTGACTTGCGTGGCTAGAACACTACTGGGGCCCCTTAGGCCTCAGAAGACTGGGATGCAGTCTTCTCTCTGAACTTCTCTTACCTGCTTCCTTTTCCTGACTAACGCAGGCATGGGAGCGAGGATTTCCCTCCCCCAGGGGAAGTCATAGAAGCTAAAAATAAGCTCTAATCTCTTTCACCTTGGAGCTGCTGGCTATAAAGAAATTAAATTATCTGACCTACTTTGATAATAGGTTATAAAATCCTGTTTTAGAAGCATTCCTACCCCATACTCTGGAATACAACACAGAGGCCAAGCAGCGTCTGGCTGAGCTGCCTGCCTGGCTTCCCCAAGTTCCAATTAGCATTTGATCTGACCCCTTTTATTCAATCACAGGTCAACACAGCTGCCAACTGTGCCTCCACAGTGAAATCTCTGAGAACCCCGGGGGTTTGGAGAGCTTGCTGAGCACAGGCATCCTGGAGGGCAGCACCCATCGAGGGCAGGGAAGTGCAGTGTCTCTTCCACCGCTTGCCTGTGCAGCCCTGCACCTATATCCTTTCGAGCATCCTTGGCACTGACCCTGCAAGCAGGTTTCTCTTGTCTCATAAGCCACTTAAGAGACAGAGAGACAACGGCTGTGTGAACCATGCTTGATAGCCAGTTGTAAGAAGTGCAGGCAGAGCTGGGTTTGTACCTGGCTAAGAAAATGCTACCACTGGGTGGGCAGTGTCAAGACAGAATTGGACTAAAGGACTTCAGGTGCTCACTGAAGAATTGAGTGCTGCTTGTTGCAGGAGAAATCCTTATATCTTCCACAGTCACAGACATGACCTTGGGAGAAGCAGAGCATGGGACACGGAGATGATGTTGGAGCAGAACTTCCTTCCAGTCATCAAAGCTTCTAGATTGCGTAATTATGGAGGTTTGGCCAGCTAACACCAGCCTCATGACTAATGGTGACATGACCCGGAGGATGTCGGAAACATCATCTTCCTGTATTCTTGGAAACAGGGACCATTCCTAGATTGCAAAGTCGGGTCTGATTGACTAACACTGGTCTCACGATTAACATGAGTAATGGTAACTTGAAGGATGCTGGAAACATCATCCTTCCATGGTTACGTGGACATAACTGGCCTTCAGGCTACCACAGAGCATGGTCCCTAGCGACATAGTGAGCCACTGGGAACCCAGTTGGGGAAAGGGGCTGCTCCTTCCCTGCTTTTTCTGCATGGTGTGATGGCTGCTTTGGAGCTAAGGGAGGAGGAAGAGGGAAGGAAACGCATTTCTGGAGCACATGCCGTGTGCCGAGTTCAGGCTGAGGCGCTCTCTCTACACTAGAGCGCTTACTCTTTCGACAGCTCTTTGATAGTTTTCTGTGAATGACAAAACTAGTGGCCAAAGGCATGAAGTGGCCTGGATTGATGGGCAATGTAGAGTTCAGGCCCCCATCTCAATCATCCCACCAAAGGATGTGACCAGTGGTCCTGGGATGAGGTTGGTGAGGGGACAGGCAGATGCCCATCCTCTCTGAACAGTTTCTTCTTCTTCTTCTTCTTCTTTTTTTTTTTTTTTTGAGACACAGTCTCTCCATGTAAAATTCCACAAGTGCTGAAATTACAGCCATCTCTCTCAGATCTTCAGACTTCTAGAGGGCTCCCAAGGGAAATCAACAAGAAAATTCTCAATGGAGCGACTGACTCTGCTGACAAGTACTTGAAAACCAGAGGGATGTTTACGGTAGTGTCAGAACAGTGGTGACATCGGACCCAACAGGCTGCCGAGGCAGTGGCTGTGTGCCCTTTGTGGCTCTGGGGAGCCAGGCCAGGTTGATCTGCTTATCTGGAGTTTCCACATGCTCCTGGTTTGTGGGGCTTGGTGATGATACAGGGTATGGGGAAGGTGGTCCAGGTCCTTACCTGATTCATTCTTCTCTATGATGTCCACGACTTGGCCCACACTGAGGCTGATCTCTGAGCTCTCCTGCTTCTGATAGTTTGCCACCACCACATACTGCTCCAGGACCATGGGGTCCACCGAGGTCAGGTCACTCCCTGTGGACAGCAAATGCCATCGGACATCCCATTAGCGCCTGTCCATGCATGGTGGAGCAGGAACCAGGGGAAAGGCTGGGTCAGGGGACTTCCTAAGTAGAGGATTTTTTTTTTATAAATATTTATTTATTTATTTATTTATTATGTATACAATATTCTGTCTGTGTGTATATCTGTAGGTTAGAAGAGGGCACCAGACCTCATTACAGATGGTTGTGAGCCACCATGTGGTTGCTGGGAATTGAACTCAGGACCTTTGGAAGAGCAGGCAATGCTCTTAAACCACTGAGCCATTTCTCCAGCCCCCTAAGTAGAGGATTTGTCTCATGTCCCAGCTCCCATCCTTTCATTCTCTCGTTCATTTGCTCACTCAGCCACCAACATCTGCCGAGAGCACTGGGGTTCCCAGGGTTCCAAGCAAGTGAGATGTGGCACATGCCCAGAAGCTGGCTGCTTGGGGGAACTCAAGAGGATGGTTTAAACGTTGAGGCCACCATCCACCCAACCTCATCCTAAATCCCTCACCTATAATAAACTCATCAGTCTCCAGAGACACAGCACATATTCTGTTGGGGTCCACAGGCACAAAAATGGATGAAATGGAAGACTGCCAGTCTCAAGTAATGGGGGGATAGACATATGGAAAGTATACATTTACATAAACATACATGCACACATACATACATACGATCAAATCGTATAAGTATCACTTTGGAGATATCCAGCACGGCAGGACAGAGAATGAACAGGAAAGGCAAAGTTGTACCAGATTAGTGGTCAGTCAGACTTCCCAAGGAGTGACAGAAAGGAGACTCACGAGGGAAGGTATCCTGGGAGCTGGGGAGAGGCAGGGCAGGGAGAGTCTTCCATGATGGGGGAAGGCCTGGGAACCTTCAGGAACAAGTTGAGGCTGGGAGGCAGAGTTCTGCCAGAAGGGCGTGGCACTGAGAGAAGTGCCTCAGGAAAACACTGGTCGGAGGCCAAGGGCTTGATAAGTTTGGATTTTTAAATCCTGAGGAGTTGATTAAGAATTATATGAAGGGGGAGCTGGAGAGATGGCTCAGTGGTTAAGAGCACTGACTGCTCTTGCAGAGGTCCTGAGTTCAATCCCTAGCAACCACATGGTGGCTCACAACCATCTATAGTGGGATCTGATACCTTCTGGCATAAAGGCATACATGCAGATAGAGCACTTGTATATATATAAAATAAGTAGATAACTCTAAAAAGAAAGAGTTCTATGAGGCGAATAGCAAGATTTCGAGCTGGACAAGTGACTGACTGCCGTGTAGAGAGAGGCAGAGGCAGAGGCTGGGGAAAAGCACTCCAAGCTGAGGGTGCAAAGCTGTTAGGCAAGAGGCAGTGGTGGCATTGGAGCTGGGCAGTGAGACTTGATAAGTGCAGATTTTCCCAGAAGGAAAAAGCGTGGGAAGCGCTGTCAGGCAGATGGCTTCCCTGGTGAGCAGTGTGTGTGTGTCACACCCTGGAGTTGTGCACTTCTGCTACCCACCAAGACAGATGGGTATGCACACAAAAATACAACACAGAAGACTTAAAAGGAACATCTCAGTTCAGAGACGTCAGAGAGAAGGGGCCGGCACGGCATGTGGGGGCAGGCCTGCTTCTTGGCTCTGTAAGCAGGTTCTGGCCACCGACCCTTTCCTGTTGTGGGACGGAAAGAAGGCACCTGAGCAGGGACCACCCTAGCCACCTGCACCTGAGTGGAGGGACCATGAGGGGACGGGAGAGAAGGGATACAGGATGGAGTTGCCAAAGAAGGCTGGATGGGAGGAAGCCTGGGAAAGAATGCCTCTCATGGGCTCTGGGCCATCGCAAACCTTTCCAGCTTCATTGTGCCTGAGGTGGGCACTGCCTGTTACAGGTAAGAAAAGAGGCTGAGGACAGTAGTGAATTGTCCTGTACCACACAGCCAGGTGTGGAACTAGATGAAGGACGACAGGGAAGGAGGCAGTGACTGAGGTCTTCTGCCTTTCTTTCCTTGGCAGTTCCTGAGTCCACCCGAAGGTCCAGCCAAGCGGTGTCCTTTCTTTCCTTGGCAATTCCTGAGTCCACCCGAGGGTCCAGCCAAGCTGAGTCCTTTCTTTGCATTTCTCAAGTTATTGTCACCAATCCTAGCTCTCCATCATCTACTATCTCCTCACAGGTGAACAGTTCACCAAAGCCAGACAGCCATATAGGCTGGCGTCTGAGACAAGGCTGGCCTGGTCCTACAGGACCATGACCTGGTAGAGAAGCTCCTGTCGGGCTAACCTGATGTGTTCTGCTTCTCCAGGACCCTGTGCAAGGAGTCAGTGAGCTGAGATGCTGGCTCTCTGGGGTCCTGACCACTGCAAATGAAGGTTCTTTTCTTTTAAGGTGGACAGAGCAAACCAGAGTCTGCACTGAGGACCAGAAAGTCCTTTCTAATGGGAACCTCCGAGTGTTAGACTCCTAACTGGCTCCCTGCTGCCAACCTCAGTCCACCATGCTGTTCATGAGGTCATGTTCTTCAGGTCATCTGGGTCGACCATCCTCCACAAGCAAGGCTCTCACCTCACCTAAGAAAAGCCCAATGTCTGCAAAGCCCTGCCTGACCTGCCCCTGGTAGCTAAGCAGAACACATTCCCCTACCCCACCTCCGAGGGCAGAAGGTTATTTACCTCCCGCTCTCATAACTGTATAGGAACAAGATGGCTGACTTCTGGCTGGCTACACTGAACAGTTGGTAAGGGATGAGATTTAGAGTCAGTGGGTATAAATTTAGGAGCATAAGCACCTGCTTGGTGCCCTTATGGAGAGAGGCTTGCCCTGTTTCACCTGTTCATTTCTCCTGGCCTAAACGGCCTGTTGTAGATTTTCCTGTTCTGGCTTAGATGCTCATGTTCTAGCAGGAATCCAGAGACTCATTTCCAATTTACGGGTTTCTAAAATTGCTTTACTTATTTATTTTATATTATGTGCATGAGTATTTTGTCTACATGGGTGTATGTGTACCAAGTATCTGCCTGATGCCTGCAGAACACTGGATTCCTGGAACTGCAGCTCCAGACAGCTGTGAGCCCAGACCATGTGGGGGCTGGAAATGCAATCTGGGTCCTCTACAAGAGCAGCAAGTGCTCTTAACTGCTGAGTCATCTCTCTAGCCTGATCTACTCTGAAGGATTCTGAAAGTGTTCATAGATGAGGAGGAGAGAGAAGAATAAGATATTATTGTTAGTGACAGACTGCATGTAAATTATCTATATATTTACTTGGCCCTTTAGAAAACAGTTTATCGCCGGGCGGTGGTGGTGCACGCCTTTAATCCCAGCACTCGGGAGGCAGAGGCAGGCGGATCTCTGGGAGTTCGAGGCCAGCCTGGTCTACAAGA
>NC_022014.1:53757104-53814415 GCF_000317375.1 Microtus ochrogaster | reverse complement strand
AAAACAGTTTATCAATTCATGGTCTAGATTATGGGTGGTACCTAACAGGGCTCAATAAATATCCAAATGGAAGAAAGAATATTTAAAGACTTAGATCTAAATGACTTCCTGTCTTAGCAAATATCAAATATCCCCCACCCCACCCCCAACAAACAGGGTTTCTCTGTGTATCCCTGGCTGTCCTGAAACTCACTATGTGGACCAGGCTAGCCTTGAACTCAGAGATCCAACTGTCTCCGCCTTTGGCGTGATGGAATCAAAGGCATGTGCCACCACTGCCCACATCTCCCCTTTTATTTTATTTTGCTTATGTACCTGTTTGCCTTGACATTCCCCGGGACCTATCACTGCCAGGCACACAGTAGGAGCTTAGTGTATACTGAGTGACAGAATCAGGTCTTCGGTTGCATGAGCAGAGCACTGCAGGGCACAGGGCTCAGGGCTGTGGCTCTGGGCTTCAGACTGCAGTTTTTTGCTGGGGTTTTCTTCAGAAGAGCAAGGAGCTTCTTTACAGCACTGCTTCCAGAGCAAGTTGTCTGCATTTTACTCAGAACACCCCACTTATCAACACTAAGGACAAGAGTCCTGGTAGTTACGTGATTAGACTGGGAACCTTAAAGGAGACTTCAGGTATCACGTTGGGACCCCTACTGGTAGAGTGTGATATTGCAACTAAGCCTGATAATAATTGGTAGCAGGAACATCTGAGACAGATAGGTTATAGAAGTTGCCAAGGATGAAATCAAGAGCCCTAGACTATATCACGTGACCAAGGAATCGACAGCAGAAGGGTGGTTTTTGTCATTAACACTGAAAGCATTCTCAAGCCACACAGTGTCTACTCTACCGGATAAACGTTTGAGTTAGGTGGTTTTTCTTTCTGATGACAAGTCTTGAATTTTTAAAACGATGAGTAATGCCAAAGTGAGGTTTTTTCCTTCCATAAGAATCTATAAATAAGCAAAAATCAAGAAGAAAAGCTCTTGCAAGCCATCAGATGACCTGCTCAACTGTGGTGAGTTGTTTTTTTTTTTTTTTTTTTTTTTTTTTTGATGAGCAGAATTTGAGGCCACATGAGTAAGTCTGCAGGAGCCAGCTGGCTGTGACCAGGCAGTGCTAGGGACAGACAAGCCTTCTCCCATCCAGAGTGTATCACTGAAAATGTAGGAGTAAGGTCTGTTTTTAATTGGAATCTCTTTAAAATTCAATCAAGAAGACTGGCTGTAAAATCAAGGCACTGTCCACTGGTCAGATAAATAAGGAACCCTTCAAGGGTTCAGAGTCCGAATGAAGAAGGTGCCACATTCAAGCTAGTGGGACTATAAATAAACCTGAGACCCATCATTGCAGGTGAGTTATGTCAACCACGGTCACCACAAATTAGAGCCTGGGCTCTCTTTTCCAGACAGGTCCCCTTTTTCAAGCCTGTTCCAACCGGACACTCCTATTTTCACTAACCAGAGCTGCCCACTCCCTCTCTCCTCTCCGGCTCCTTCTAGGGGAGGTTTTGCATACTCAAAGCCAGAAATTCTGAGACCAGCCCTGAGGCAGCTGCTCTCTGCTAAGAAAAGAAATGTGTCATTATCCCTGGCCGAGGGACATTTGCAGCTTTAGCAGGATGCCACGGTTGTGGTCAGTGCCCACTAAACGCCAAAGGAGAGCCAGATACAGTCAGTGAGCACACGGGGCTGGGACAAATCCCAGAAGTTGTGCTTCAAGGAAAAATGTACGAGGAATAGCTTCTGTCCTCGCTTTCCACCATGATCAGCCTAGAGGCCTGAAAAGCTGACCCAGGCCCTGCTCCTAGCAGAAAAGAGAGACCAAAACCCCGGAAAGGTGGACCTGCTCCCAGAGATATCTGGATTGAGTGACAGGCTTGAGCGGTAATGAAACAGCACCAGTTAGATATTACTATTAAAGTGTTTTACATCTACTACTATAGAGCCTCTGATAAATCCTATAAAACACATTATCATGTGTGTGTGTGTGCACGCATGTGTACATGCGTGTGCTTGAATGGAAACCAGGACCTTGGGCATGTTCGGCAAGTGTTCTACCACTGAGCCATACCCCAGACCTGGATGTCATGCATGAGGAAACTGAGGTAAGGTCATCAGTTTTCACTTCTGGAATCTCTGCCTGCACCTCCTCCTTTCCATGCATGGAGTCCCTCAAACTTCCTGGGTGTTCAAGGAGATCAGAGGGCAGGGCTCTGGGCTGCAGCAGCCAGGGCATGCATCACCCCCAGGTCCACCTTCTCTTTTCCATGGCCACCTCTGCTGGAAGAGTGGCAACACCCTAAGAATAGAAAGGCTGTCTGAAGAAAGCTTCCTGGGTGAGAAAGGAGCCCAGCAAGGCTTGAGTGACAGGCACCAAGTCTGTCTGCCAAGGACCGTGGACTGAAGGAAGCTGAGAGGCCAGCCAGAGCTGAGGCTGTCAAAGGCCCAGATCTGCAGCGGACTTCCTCTCCCTCCCTCAATGCTTGCTGTCCTCTCAGCATGGGATTCCCTTCTCCTTTTGGAAAGCTCACCCTCAGTCCCCATGCTTCAGGGCCTCTATCACCTCACCTCTCCCCGTATTATCTCACGGCCCCCTAGCACTGGAAAAGGCTCTGAGTGTCCACATTGCTTTGTATAAAGTGGAATGAAGGCACAGAACCCTCTGCAGCATGGTTAGGAAGACATTTGTCTTCCCATGCCACAAGGGCACTCTCATCTCATCCACTTCATAATAGTTTGTCAAGGGATAAAACAGCCTCAAATCCTTCTTCTGGGAGACGGGGCCAGGTATTAGTTAATTATCAATCATCAGCTCATTCATTCAATCGTCCACATACAAAACTACCCATCCATCCATTCTTTATCTGTCTATTCACACATGCATCCAACTACATGCCCAATTACCATTCATCTGACTATGTATCCATCCATCCATCCATCCATCCTCCATCCCTCCATCATCCATCCATCCATCCACCCATCCATCCATCCATCCTCCATCCATCCATCCATCCATCCATCCATCCATCCATCCATCCATCCATCCATCCATCTATCCATCCATCCATCCACCTACCATTCATCTGCATTGTGGTGTTCATAGTGTAGAACCCAACTAGGGTACATGGCAGGAATGAAAAGAAGAGAATGGAATATATGCTTACCTGATTTCTTCTTCCCAATATGCTCCCTGTATAGGAGATAGGAGTGAGAGAGAGCCAGTTAGTCCTTGTTATGTTCTGATCTGATCCCATTAGGATGCTGAGACTCTCTATTTCACAGCTCACAGCATCCTCAGTGTTAGGTAGAGCTGAGATTCTATTAGGACGCTGACAGTCTCCACCCCACAGCATCCTCAGTGTATGTACTGAGCTGAGATCCCATTAGGACGCTGACAGTCTCCACCTCACAGCATCCTTAGTATAGGGTATTAAGCTGAGATCCCATTAGGATGCTGACAGTTTCCACCCCACAGCATCCTCAGTATTGGGTACTAAGCTGAGATCCCATTGGGATGCTGACAGTCTCTATCTCCCAGCATCTTCTGTGATATATATTGAGCTGATTCCATTAGGACGCTAGCAGTCTCTATCCAGAGCATCCTCAGTGAGTTAACGAATCTAAGCCTACCCCAGGAACCCAGGCTTCTTCTAAGAAAGATCCTTCTTTGATTCTTCCTTTATCTGATAAGTGCTTCAGATCCTGGGACCAAGCTTTCTATGCATTTGGGAGAGTGGAGCCCCAGGAAAGAGTCTCAGTCTACTCAGCCATAGCACTCTTTCTTTGGTAAGCATGGTGGTAGTGTAGAAGAACGGGAACGCTGAGCCAGGTTCTAGTCCCTGTCAGATGGGACCATCCTTACCCATGTACCAGTGCCTATGCTGGCTGCAGGCAGTGAGCCCTCTAGGGGTCAAGACAATGAACTCTGGCTTAGTTTATACTCCACTGACTCTGGGTTCCTGTAGTTCAGAAAGGACAGCAGGAGGGGAAGAGGGAGGGAGGTATCCCCTGGGGAAGCCCACAGACCAACTTACTCTTTGGGAGGGTTCAGGTCCTCAGGTCTTGTCTCAAAAAACTGCAGCACTTCATCACACTGAGAGATGTAGGGGGGCAGCTGGATCAGGGCCTAGAGCAGAGACACGGGTGAGCCCGAGGAAGGAGAAGGCTGTCACCAGTGCTTCTCAAACCCAGGAAGGCATTAGGACTGCAGAGGGGGATTCTGCTGTGGAATATTAGTCTAAGATGTGCTACATTTGTTTAGGTCATGGTACAACGATGCAAAGATGTGTTGCATGCTTTTATGTTGCATTTGTTTAATTCTGCAAAGCTGTATTACTTTGCCTGCCTAAAACACCTGATTGGTCTACTAGAGCTAAACAGCCAATATCTATGCAGGAGAGGGATAGTCAGGGCTTCCATGCAGAGGGAATGACTAGGAAGAGAAATCTAGGCTCGAGAGAAGAACAAGGAGTGAGAAAGGAAGGAGAGGAGGATGCCAGGGCTCAGCCACACAGCCAGCTACGGAGAAAGGAAGATATATATATATATATACATATATATACATATATATGTATATATATACATATATATATATATATATTAAAGATAAAGAAAGGTAAAAAGTCCAGAAGCAAAATGTAGTTAAAGAGAACAGGATAATTTAAGTTAGCTAAAACAGGCCAAGCTAAGGCTAGCCACTCATGTATTTATTTGGGAGCTGGGTGGCAGGCCCTCAAAAAGTAAACAAACAAAACCAACTACAGGATTTCTAAAGCATAGATTGGGGCCAACCAGAGCTTTTCATTTAGCAGGCCTGTGATCAGGCATTTTAACAAGTTTCCTGGTGATGATAATGTCTCTGGCTTAGAGAACATATACATATGCACATGAATTCTCCAAGATGTATGGCGATAACACATATGTGCATATGTGCAAACACTATATGTTCATATTACACAGTCCCGGCCACACTGATATTTTAGAAAGTGATGCTTTCACTAACAGTGTGAATGCCATTCATTTCATCTTGACCTACCATCTTCTGCTGTCTGCCATCTCTACCATACCACTGGAGAACATCTGGAGTGTGTCCAACACATGTCTGAATTTCCCAAGCTGAAGCTATATATCTTGACAGTTTGGATACAGGTTGGATGGAAGTTTCCAGAATGATGGAGGCTGAGCATGTCAGTCTCCCATGGGGCAGTTCCTAGCTGCTGGCAGAATGGCTCAGGTGGGTTACAACACAGCCAGGCTACATCTCCCGGCAGGCTGCATGAGGTGAGGCAAAGGTAAAGGAGGCCAAGGGCATTTGTTCTGTCTGCTGACCTACAAACAAGTATTCAGTCAAGCATTTAACAGGCACCTTCTTTGTCCAGTGCTCATCACAGAGGTGGCACCACACTGAAAGATCACCACAGTTCAATAAACATTTAGTTAAGGCCCCTCCTCTCCTAGAGCAGGTTCTGGACCAGGAAGACGGAGGTGCAAAAGGCTCGTGGTAGAGTTGGTCCCTGCTCCTATAGCCATGGTGTGTGTGAAGGGTGTTGTGGAATAATCTTTTTTTTTATACTGTGAAGATGAGTGTTGTCAAGGTACCTTGGGGTTGGTTTAATAAAGAGCTTAATGGCCAATAGCTAGGCTGGAAAAGGTTAGGCGGGACTTCCAGACAGAGAGAGAAGGGGAGAAGCAGGAGAGAGACACCAGAAGACATGGAGAGGAAACAGTAAGTGCAAGATGGGAGAGAGGTAAAAAGCCATGAGGCAAAACATAAATTAATGTAAATGGATTAATCTAAGTTATTAGAGCTAGTGGAACAAGCCTAAGCTATAGGCTGAGCTTTCATAATTATATATAAGTCTCCATGCCATTTTTTGTGTGCTGGAGGCCCAAAGAAAAATGCGTTTACATATGATGTCCAACATGGGGGCTCAAATATCCAAACACGGTCTGAGAAAGCTACACAAAGTTCTGGACAAGGAGTCAGATGGGGTTTTCTAGTCCTGCAGTTCTCTCGGGTGGGCCAGTGCTCTGTGTACAGAGGTGCAGCTTCTGGCTGCTGCCAGTGTTCTTAACCACTGAGCCATCTCTCCAGTGAGTTTCTGACCCAAGCTCTAAGCTACTTCCACAAACTGAAAGTGGAAAGATATAACATGAGGTGGGCAATAGTGCTGGAAGCCCCCTCCGTGGTCACTGTCCACTCTCCACCCCATATGGCTTGTTGATAATTTTTTCAGACTTTATTTACTTTTATTTCATGTATGTGAATGTTTGCCTGCATGTATATCTGTCCACCAGGTGTGTGCAGTGCCCATGAAAGCCAGAAGAGGACATTGGATATCCTGTTTACTGGAGTCATAGATAGTTGTGAGTCACAGTGGAGGCACAGGGAATCAAACCCAGGTCCTATGGAAGAGGAGTCAGTGCTCTTAACCACTGAGCCATCTCTCCAGCCCCTTGTCAATCATTCTGATTTGCCATGAAGCATCTCCCACTCTGCATATGCATCTGTCACTGGGATTGACCTTTGCCAGGAAGAAGAATCACACTCTCCTGCTCTGCCTCCCTCTTTGATGCCTCTCCTTTTTCTAATTCTAGGTGGCAAGCGGTCATCCTTCTGTCCAGGACACCTGCTGCCCAGGGAGTTGTGATGGGACGCCCATTGAACTGTGCCATGCCCTGCTGTATGGCATATAGACACCTTACATCTATCTAATCTCTAACAGCAACGGGCTCCTCAGCAGAACTCTCAAAGATAAACTAATGCTTTCTTCGCCTTTAATCCCAGCACTCGGGAGGCAGAGGCAGGCGGATCTCTGTGAGTTCGAGACCAGCCTGGTCTACAGAGCTAGTTCCAGGACAGAGAAACCCTGTCTCGAAAAACCAAAAAAAAAAAAAAAACAAAAAAAAACAAAAAAAAAAACTAATGCTTTCTCTAGTGAGTGACGCTTTGCTCTGGAAGGACAATGCACTGCTATCAATCGAGCCTGTCTCCCATATTTGCTTTTGTTTTCTCTCATGAATTGGGAATACGTAAGAAGTCCTTGCTGGCACTGCACTCTGCAACTTCCCAGCTTCCAGAACCATGCACCACCTTTCTTTCTTATTAGATATCCAGTCTCAGACATTCTGTTATGGCAACGGGAAAGAGCAAGACCAGGCTGTACTCTGATGTCCTGGGGCTAGAGGTATAGCTTAGTGACAGAGCACCTGCTTAGCATCCTTTAATCCCAACACTAGGGAGGCAGAGGCAGGCAGATCTCTGAGTTTGAGGTCAGGTTGGTCTACATAGTGAGTTTCATGACAGCCAGAGATATACAGGGAGACACTGTCTCAAAAACAAAGAAAAAAGAAAAAAAAAACCCAAACCAAATAAACAAAAATCTCTGGTAACAAACTCTGAACAAAACCCAGTTCATTCTAGAAATGAGTCCTTCAAGGTGTCAGCCATTCTGTCTTAGACCAACCCCACACTCTGCAGTCATCAGCACCGCCACTGTTGGAAATGATGTTCTTCCTCAGCTGGAGAAGTGAGATGTATTCTAGAGATATTCTGACTCCGGCCCCTGCGTGAACAGAAGCCGGCGAGACTGTGTCTCAGTCTCACATCCTTCACAACGGTGCCCTGGGGCTGCGTCTCTTCTTGAGGGTTTTATAGCTGGGCTCAGCTGGTCTGCCCCAGAACGTGCTGCATCTGTCGTGGGCAGCCGCTCGTGCCAAGTGCTGCCAGACAGACAGCTGGTATTTCACTGAGCCCCACAGCAAGCTGAGTGGCTGTTTATAAGGTCACACGACAGTAGAAGCGCATCACTGCGGCAGGTTCAGGAGTCACGTTTTCACTGTGTCTTTCTATAGACGTAAGTTCTTAGATGAACTGTGGCCAAATAAACACATCTTCTTTGTGGTCAGTATCTTTTATATCTTTAAACACCCCTCCATGCCTAGAGATGGGAAACTTTTATTTTCTAAGAAGAGCACTGCCTCTTACTGTGAAGACTTTAAGCTCCTGGACTTAAAGACTTTAAGGTCCCACTGCTATGAGGGTGCAGTTAGTTATCTTCTGCATCCCCATCCCCATCCGGAAACCCTTTATCCGGGAATCCGGTCTTTCCCAATGATCCAAAGGACCGTCTGTGTCATTGTCAACCTGTCCAACCCGCAGGGGTCTGTTTCTGGGGTCTCAATTTGTTTCCAGGAGATTTTCTATCTGGTGACAACTGTGTGAGTGATGATAACTTTCCACTATGCCTGGCAGAGCACGTTGCTTGCATTTTACTACACACCTGGCAGTCAGGTTTGGGTACCAACAGTCCAACCTACCTGTTGGAGATTATCATTTTCTACTAAAATTAAGCTCAGTGTGATGGATCCCATTGCCTTAAGTCAGTTGACAATGTCCCAAACAGATGTCTAAACATTAGGAACAGCTTATGGAACTAAAAGTGCAGATCTCGTGACAGAAGGGACAGTTTATCTCCTATAAAGAGGGTAGGTCCTTTGATGCTGACCCAGGGAATCTAGGCAATCAAAATATCAAAATATTGGCTTTGTTCTTCTGATCAGTTGCAGGGCTCTGCTCGTATAACCTAAGCAGTTTCTTCCTTGTGGCTAATTCATGACGTCTGGAGCATCCCATATCTCAGGCAGCTGCGGGCAGCTGGTGTCTCTTACGCTCGAACTTCTAAAATCTCCTTTTCAGAATAATATGTCCAGAGGTTGTGGAAGCCCCAGGCATGTGTGCAGATGGAGATGGAGAGACGTGGGTGTACTAGGGAGAGAGCAGGGTGGGATGGTGTGGGTAGAGGGAGGGCAGCTTCTGCGAATGTACAGGCAGGAATTGTTCAGCAGGGCAAGGTGACCCTAAGTACCTAAAGTTCTTATCAACGGGGCCTGGACAAAGGGATGCTACCTCCAGAATGGCAATTTCAGGCTTTATAGCTTTAAAAGGGGACATGGGAGACAGGGAACTTTCCTCTGAGAGTGGAAGGCAGTAGCAAAGCACTTGTTCCTGCTTCACACCCACTCTGAAGCAGATAGTTAGCAAGGAGGGGTCTGTCCACCTTTGTTTTCTGTTACTATACCAAAGTAATTGAGGCTCAAGCCTTAATGAGATGAAGGTTTAGTTGGCTCACAATTGCGGGGCTGGCCAGAGTCCCTGGCTGTGTCACAACATGGTACAGAAATGCAGGAGGGAACAAGAGCACCAGACAGTCTTGGTTTTTACAACAGCAAGCTCTTGAGAAAACCAATTCACTTGAGACCAGCATGAGGTCCAGTTCTTACAGGCTCTGCCACCTGAACATTGCTACACTGAAGGTCAAATATCCAATATGGGAACATCTGAGGAGTCCTCTCAATCCGCACTCAGACCATAGCATTGCGACACAATCCAGGCCCGAGTCCTTCAACCTCTCCCATTTTTATTTCTTCAGATAGTAATTGGTACACAGGGTGCTGTGTCTGGGCTCTACTTGCAAGCCCTTGACACTGTTACTAAGAGTAGCCGTGAGGCTGCCTTCCCTCATCTACACAACAGGATTATGGAAGTCCGTCCACCTTGCATAGTGACTGGACGGATGGGACAAGGTCACGTCTGAGCAGGAGCAGACAGCCCCATTAGGAGCGATTTCCAGCCCTTACTAGATATCGCCTGACCAAGAGGGGCCATCTGTCCTGAACTGCCCCCTTTTGGATAAAGTTTTCAGATTTATTACAGTATAATTTACATGCCATAAACTTACTTGCTGCAAATGCCCAGTTCAGTATTTAGGAAATTACAGAGTTCTAGCCTCATCCCCACAAAACATTGAATTTGCGGCCCTTCTTCCCGCCCACGGTCCCCGGGTCTAGGAAAGAGCTCATCTGCTTTCTGTGCTCATAAACCCACCCTGCCTGCGCGTTTCATCCGGTCACTCACTTTTGACATCTGGTTTCTTTCACTTAGCATCATATGTCTGTGATTCATCTAGGTCGTAGAATCTGCCCAAATTTAATTGCTTGATCTCATCAAGTTGTAGACTGTCCCTTCCATTTGGCTATTATGACTTAATGTTGCTAGGAGTGTCTGCATCCAAGAGTCCATGAGGACGTAAGCTTTCTCTTATGGGTAGACCCAGGGCTGACTGTGTGTTTCGTGGGGTGTGTTGAAACAGATTCCTGTTATGTACCCAGACTGGCCTGGAATTCTGTGGTCTTTCTCTGTCTCAGTCTTGCAGAAATTGCCCCATTATTTCCCAAGGTGGTTTCTCATCTTATGTCCCACTGGGATAAGGGCTCTAGCTTTTTCAGATCCTTGATAATGTTCGGCACAACTGCCCCATGATTGGTAACAATTTATGGTCTCTGTTTGTATGAGTCCACTTGTTCACAATGCTAAACATCTCTTCATGTGTTTATTATTTATTTATTTAATTATCTGTGAAAAAGGCTCTCACTTTGTAATAGAGGCTGGCCTTGAACTCTTGTAGATCACGCTAGCCTTGAAGTCACAGAGCTCCTCCTGCCTTTGCCCGCTGAGTGCTGGGATTAAAGCTGTGCACTACCACCTCCAGCTCACAGGTTTATCGAATCCCTGTCCCTTCTTGAGTGAGGGTCCTGCTGAAGTTCTTCCCTGATGTGGGATTCCCCACTGTATGCTGTGAATGCCATTGGGTAATAAAAAAAAAAAACTGCTTAAGCCTGTAATAGGGTAGTTGGGGAGTGTGGTGGGGGGAACTAAACTGAATGCTGGGAGAAAGAAGGCGGAGTCACAGAGAAGTCATGGAGTCCCAATGGAGACAGATGCTGGAACTTTACCTGGTAAGCTACAGCCAGGTGGCGATACACAGATTAATGGAGATGGGGCTGGTTTGGGATATAAGAGTTAGCCAGAATTACGCTCAAGCTATTGGCAAAACAGTATTGCAAATAATATGGTTTCTGTGTGGTTATTTTGGGGCTGAGCAGCTGGGAACTAACTAGCGGCCTCCTACAACACTTCCCCAAGGTCTTCTTATTCTGGAGCTCTAGGAGGCTTTTTCTTTTGTCGCTGTTTGTTTTTTTTTTTTTGTTGTTGTTGTTCTCCTGACACAAGGTTTCTCTGTGTAGCCCTGTCTGTCCTGGAACTCACTCTGTAACCAGGCTGACTCAAACTCAGAGATTTGCCTGCCTCTGCTTCCCAGATGCTGGAATTATCACGAGTTCTTTATATCTTCTCAGTAAGTCCCTTACAAATGTTATTCACAAATATTTTCACCCTGTCTATGACACATCTTTTAATTTTTCTAGTAGTGTTATTTACTTTGTTTCCCTGAGACAGGGTTTCTCTGTGTAGCCCTGGCTGTCCTGGAACTTACTCTGTAGACCAGGATGGCCTTGAACCCACAGAGATCCACCTGTTTCTGCCTAGTGCTGGGATTAAAGGCGTGTGCCACTATGCCTGCATCTCATTTTTTTGGCAGAGAAGTTTGTCAATAGGTTTGATGATGGCTAACTTGACCAAATTTAATTTTTAAGGACTGTTACTTTTCGTGTAAACATTTAAAAACTCATTGCTTAAACCAGAGTCATGAAGATCCCCTCCACATTTTCTTCTGTAAGTTTTATAATTTTAGCTCTTTTATTTAGGGCTGTGGTCCGTTCTGTGCATGCTTGCACACATGTTCACGTGCATGTGCATGGGTGTGTGTGTGTGTGTGTGTAGGTCAGAAGTCTACCTGGATGTCTTCCCTTATCACTGATCACCTGGTTTTTGAGATGATAGTCTACTGAATCTAGACATCACCAATTCAGCTAAACTCGACGGTCAATTGAGCCCCTGAGATTCTCTATCCTCACCAGCAAAGGGATTACAGATGTACGCGGTTACATCTGGCTTTCTACATGGGTGCTGGGGAATCCAAACTCAGGTTTCCCTGCTTCAGAAGCAAACACTTTCTCCGCCGAGCCATCTCTCAAGCTCCTGTGACCCCTTTGAGGTTGATCATTGTATAGAATATGCAATAAGGGTTCAAGTGCATTGTATTTTTGCATGTGTACGGATGCTGTGGGCTGAACAGTGTCCTCCTTTCACCCTCAAATCTGTATATTAAAGTTCTCACCTCTCAGGATCTATGTATTTAGGGACAGGTCTTTACAGAAGTAATTGAAGATTAAACAAAATCATTAGGGGGCCTTAATCCATATAAATGGCATCCTCTGGATTAGGGTACAGGTACATAAAGAGAACATGTCCTGTACAGTCACAGATAGCTAACTATAAGCCAAGGACAAGGCCTGGGGGACCCTGCTCTTTGCATTTTAGCTTTCAGAAGTGACAGAAAACCAAGTTCTGCTGTTGAAACCTCAAGTCTGTGATGATTTGTGGCCCCGACAAACTATGCAGTAGCTAGCTGTCCCATCTGTATATTAAAAACTCTCCCCTCTTCAACCTGTTTCTGCATCTCACTGAGTATCACTCAGCCTGGCATTTTGGAACATTTACTCCTGGTTCACAGCTTTGTGCCCTGATCTGCACATGGATCCTGGGATAGCACCACAGAGTCTGGGTTATTGCAGCTTTGTAGGGAGTCTAGAAAATGGCAAATGTGACTTGTTGTTCAAGGTCTTTTGCATACACACACACACACACACACACACACACACACACACACACACACAGTTGATCTTGTTAGCACCATTATGGTAGTTTGAATGGAATTAACCCTCATAATCTCATAGGGAGTGGCACTATTAGGAGATGTGGCTTTGTTGGAGAGGATATGGCCTTGTTGGAGGAAGTGTGTCACTGTGGGAGTGGGCTTTGAGGTTTCCTATGCTCAGATATTGCCCAGTGTCTCAGTCAACTTCCTGAGATGCCTGCAAGGTATAGGAGTCTCAGCTACCTCTCCAGCTCCCTGTCTGCCTGCATGCTGCCATGCTCCCGGCCATGATGACAATGGACTGAGCCTCCGAAACTGTAAGAGAACCACCACAATTAAATGTTTTCCTTTATAAGAGTTGCCATGGTCATGGTGTCTCTTCACACCAGTAGATACCCCAACTAAGACAACCACTAGGAAGCATGCTGGATTTCTATAGGATTCAGTCCATATAGAAAGAATTTTTAGAAGAATGGCTGCTTTCAAAACTCCTACTCCTCCAACTTAAGAGTACAGCATGCCTTTCCATTTAGCTAGAAGTGTTTCTGTTTGTTTGTTTGTGAGATAGGCTCTCAGTATACAAGGCTGGCTACCTAGAACTATGAGTTCAAGCTCACCTTGAACTCACGGAGAGTTCTGAATACAGGCTATCATTACCACAGCCAGCTTTACTTAGAGCTCTCTGAACTTTGCTTGGCCATGCTCTGCAGTTCAGTGCACGAATCCTGCACTTTTGGTTGAGTACACTGTTAAGAGTTTTACTTTTTATTTGAAGCTGGCGTGAGCAGAATCTCCCCCTCCGTGTAGATATGTGTGTTTGTGTGTGTGTGTGGTATATATTATGTGTACATGTGCTCGGATGGGTGCAGATGAAGGCCAGTGGTTGGTATTGGCTGCCTTTCTTGACTGCTTTCCACCTCAGTTTTTAGACATGGTCTCTCACAGAACCCAGTACTTGCTGGCTGACTGGACTGGCTGGCCAGTGAGCCCCCAGGACCTGCCTGTCTCCACTCCTACACTCAGGATGACAGGCACTTAATGCCACTCTCAGCGTTTAAAATAGGGTGCTCAGTCAAACTCAGAACTTCATGTTTGTGTCGCAAGCACTTTGCTGACTTAGTCATCGCCCCAGCCCAAGTGGAAGTGCGTTCTTAACTCCACTTTTGGCTCCAGACACAACCAGTGACTGCACTTGGCACCTGCATCCGGTGATCTGACTATGCTCACCTCACAGAGAAAGCAAAGGAAATGAAAACATGCTTCCTTCCCGACCATTCCACTCCAGTCCAGTTCAACATCACCAAAAGGCAGGCCTCCCTCTGCGCATTCAGGGAGCAAGAGGCTAGCTGCTCCATCAAGAATGGGGGTTGAGGAGGCTGGAGAGATGGCTCAGCGGTTAAGAGCATTGCCTGCTCTTCCAAAGGTCCTGAGTTCAATTCCCAGCAACCACATGGTGGCTCACAACCATCTGTAATGGGGTTTGGTGCCCTCTTTAGGCATACATGCAGATAGAATATTGTATACATAATGAATAAATATTTAAAAAAAAAAAGAATGGGGGTTGAATGCTGATTGGAACATTCATGCCCAGGGTAACACCACACAGGCGCTGAAAGTGGATTTTGGCTGATTTCAAAGTAGCGTGGGGAATTTTATGTTTTGTTCTATTTTGTTTCCCACCTTCCCATGAACACTTGGCACCCAGAAAGGAAAACAAACAGAACACCCACGAGGGAAGATGGTGCTGGCATCCCAGCTTACCTTACAGTACTCATCGATTGGTATCAGGCGTTTGACAGCCACGTCCCGGATGTGGCTGCGGCGGAAGAGGATTTTGCCTGCAGAAGATGAGAACACATTCAGCATAGCAGAGAGTAGTGACCTGCCCCCTGCCACCTCAAGTGGCTGTCTGGGAAGGGCCTGAGTGGTCCCAAAATTCCTGGCTGCCCTCAGTATCTCCAGGCTGCACGGGGAGATAGTTCAGGTAGCTGAGGCAAAGCTGGGTCCTCTGAACTCTGCTGCTGTAGCACAATGGCTAGAGAGAATGAGGCTCATGGGGGAGAGCGTTTTAGTTTTATGAGGATTGCATTCAGAGCCTTGTTCATGCTAAGCCCATGCATGCTCTGTGATGGAATCAGCCACACCTCCACACCAGGAGTAGGTTAAACACAGTTGACGGCACAGTCACCATACATATTTATGGGCAATTAAAGTGATATGTGCAATTAAAGTGATCAGGATGACTGGCATGGCCCTCACTTCCGGCATTTCTCATTCCTGTCAGAAAAACCCCAAAGCTTCTCTGCCAGCTATTTTGAAAAAAAAAAAAAATCCAATCTGTAGCTGTCAGGAGCAGCTCCAGGCTGTGCTGCAGAATCAGCAGCCACGCCTTCTCCTATGGATAGCCACTCCCACCCTCTCCCAGGCTCAGGTAACCACTACTCTACCTGTTCCTTCCTTGAGGTCCCCTCTCTAGCATCTGCATTTGTGTGAAATCATGTGGAAGAACCCCTGCAGGTAGGGCTCCTCCAAGCTGAGCCTGTGCAACCCAAGACCCTCAGGCTGCAGAGGCAGCTCAGAGCGGAAACTCAGTCCCCCTTCCTTCCCTTATTCATGCCTTAAGTGTCCAAGCTTGTGAGCTTGTGAGCTATTTAATGACTCTGTGCCTTTCTGATCTACCCATGCTTGCAAGAAAAGAAAAATCCAGGAGCTAATACACCAAAGGGTTTGAAGTGCTCCATCTTCTGAGTGGCAGGCACAGGTAATATTTTCTTATCCAAGCTTTTCCTGAAGCTTCTATCTTATTTATCGCTTTTGGAACCATAAAAACGTCCTCCCACAGAAGAGAGGGACAGTGGTGACAACCTGCTTTCCTCAATGAGCCATCCCTATGGGAACTGGAGTAGGGGTGGGGGCGGCCAGTAGGCTCTGCTGGGATTCTAGGTGCTCTTTCCAGGGCAGGACTGTCCCCAACCCATCATTTCCGATTCAACTCCAGATCCAAGCCAGCGGCCTTCCCAGCCCCAGTCACAGTGACAACCAAATAGCCCTCCTCCTCATTTTCACTGGTCTCTGCAAGTAAGGCTGTTTGCAATCTAGACTCCACTCAAGTGCCCCAAGCCTGTGAGGCTTCACGACTGGGAAGGAATGTGGTGCTACGGTACAGCAGGGTGCTACGGCATAGCGGGGGTGCTACAGTACAGCCCTGGGCAGCCGAGGCTTTCTGCTGTTCGTCTGGTTCTCAAAGTGGGAGAGGATCCCAGCCTCAACCAAAACGAATGTGGTCCCATTTGGTGGCAATTTCCTTCTGCACATCCAGGGAGGACGGCAGCATATAGGCTTCTTACTGTAAAGGTAGTAAGCGGGCTCAGAGCATTTACAAGTAGCATGGCTTCTGCCAACCTACAGCGCAGGCAGCGGACTTGTCTCAAAGCCACCGCCCAACTAAGGAGTCTGTGTGGGCAATTTTTTATTTTTTTGCTGCCAACTTGACAAAAGCTAGAGAAACCTAAGAGGGAGGCCCAAGTAAGAAGATGTCTCCATAAGATTGGCCTGTAGGCAAACCTATGGGGTATTGTCTTATTAATGATTTATTTGGGAGGGTCCTGTAGATTATGGGAGGTGTCACCCTTGCAAAGGTGGCCGTATGAGCTGGGAGCAAGCCAGGGAGCAGCAGCATTCCTGTTTCTGCTTCAGTTCCTGCCTTGACTTCCCTCAAAGATAGACTGGGACATGGACGTCTTAGCCAAATAAACCCTTCACTCCCCAACTTGTGTTCGGTTATGGCGTTGGTTATCAACGCAATGGAAAGTAAAGGAAGCCAGAGCCCAATGCTGAGGCTTCACCCTGGAAGGAGCCAAAAAGGGTGGTAATTCATCAGTGCTTCCAGGGTTTCCTGGGGTTGACACAAGGACCAAAGATGTAGCCTTAAAGGGACCTCTGGAGATACTTTGTAGCAGTAGAAGAGCTCACTAGATGGTTACAGCCAATCCCTCCTACACTGTGAGCCTGGAGAGCCAATGGCTTCTGGAGTCTGAGAACTGGGACAGAGTCTATTCTTTCAGGTCACCTCCACAACACACCCAGAGCCTGGCCCTTGGTAGAGCTTACAAAGGAGAGTAATTACTCCGCACTCACCAGCCCCCAAGCAAATTGGGGATGCGTGACACTCTAGTTAAAGAACACGCTAATCCTTTCTCTCACCCTCAGCATTCTGAGGCCAGCCAGCCACGTCAGAGCCAGGATACACTCAGGCCAGGTACCAGGCAGCCTGACCAATGCTCTCAGTGGTTCCTACTTGTTGGTGATGCCTCTCTGAAGAGGGAGGACAGCCAGCATGGGCAAGGGTCTGGGTCTGATGGAAGGGTCAGGAAGGATGGTGGGGATGCCTCCACACTGGAGTGGAAAGGGTGTTCAGGAGAGAGACCGGCCTTGGTGGGAATGAGCGGCTTTGTTTTCCACAGGGGAAAAAGGCCAAATTGCAATTCTCAGTTTTCAAGTTGCATCCTCTGCCAAGTTGGCCTCCCCAGCTCCTGCTGGGATGGAAAGTCCACACAGACTGGTGTCCGTCCCCCCTCCCCCCCCTTTGTGCTAACGTTGAAACTTGCCTTTGTCTTGCTGACAAGGCAGTCTGGGTAGAGACCTGACCTCAGGAGAGGAGACCTACTTCCTGCCCAAGGCATTGGCCTGGAGAAAAGCTAAGAGGTGAGCTCTGAAGGGTTGGGCCAGAGGTCCTGGGACCCCTGGGGATCTCAAGCTGAAAGTGGGCACAAGGACAAAGGGGCTAGGCCCTGAGAGCAGCATTTGCATGAATTCTTGCTGGAAAAGAATTACGTAACCACAAAGGCTTTTAAGGGCTGGGGAGAGGGTCAGGCTCAAGTTCTCTGCCTTGGGAAGTTTCCAGAGCTGACTTTTGCCTTTCATCCAGGAGAAAGCTACAGTAAGGCTTACTGCTCCCATCTTTCTTGAAGAAAGTCTGGCTGAACTTGAACATTCTTGCTTATTCCATAAAGGCAACAAGAGGAGAGTTGGGGGGCCTGCCTTTGGGGGTTCCATTCTGGAATGACCAAGACTCTCCTCTTTACTCAGTCTATTCTGTGCCCAGGAACTGGACTTTGTGAAGCAGATTCCCTGTCCTATTTAACAGATGTGGAAACAGAGGTGCAGGGGAGGGGGGAGGCTGGGAACAGGGATTAGAGTCACGGGGCTGAGGAGGGCTGACTCCAGAGCACGTGCTTTTGCAGCCCTGAGTTTTGGCTGTTGCAGCTGGCACATGGGGTTCTCTCTAGTGGGGGAAAAATTCCAGTGTGGTTGATGCTATCCCAGTGGAGGGATTAAAAATGCTAGGTTTTTGTCTTTTTTCTTTTTCTTTTTTTTTTTGGCAAAGGAGTTTCCCAGCAGAGGGGGCCTAGCAAACACAGCTATCCCAGTTGAGCTCATAGCTTCTGAGAACCTACCGACTGTGTGGAAGGGACCCAAGAAAGGAGGGAGATGGTGAGCTCTTCAAACCATGGGTACTGAGACTAGGGTGACTGTCCATGTGCCCATCATCTGTGTGTAACAGCAGCAAGTGAGCAATGGCCCTCAGCGACCTGTCAGACATACACAGTCCTCATGGGCACCATCTTTATAATATCATTCTCATCTCTAACTTACAAGGCAGGAAATCAACATGCTCTTGAATCATTTGCCAAGGTTTTAGGGCTGTGTGTGCGTCCAGGGTGCCAAGGTTGGAAGTGACTCCAGCATGAAGCTTGGAGCCAGTCACCCCTTTGTTGGCATCCAGGGTCTGCCAATCATGCATGCCATTTGTGGTTTCTCGGGGCCCTGGTTCCTCTTTTGTAACAGGGGCGTGGTACTGATTCCCTGTAGGGAATGAACGGGGGGTAATTCGTGTGAAGCACTCAGCCCAGTGCTGGTATCCAGTGACAGCTGTAAGTGGCAGTCGGTGAAGCTTGGAGCAGGTTCTGTCTCTGCACAATCTCTCTTTCTCACCTAAAGCCTTGGCATTGCCAAGACTGCACCGCACCCTCTGCAGCAGCTGCTGTAACACCTGGCACTCAAGGTGCTTGGTAGATTTTTGTACTATGACCCCAACATGTTCTGCCCTAATCCCTAGAGTCTGTGGCTACGATGGGATAGTCCATGCCTTACATTACCCTGGATCAGCCTGGAAACCACACAAAACCTTCCAAGCAGACAGCTTTCTTTGACCCAGAGGTTGGAGGGATTGTAAGTGCCAGAAAATTTCTATGTCCCATCACTGGCTCCCTGTGATGAGGAATGCAGGCAGTTTCCAGACGCTGGAGGGCCCCAGCTGAGAGCCATCAAGCAGAGTGTAGGGGACTGATTCTACCACAATGTGAGCGAGTAAGACTGGACAGGAGTTCTTCTCTGGAACCTCCAGGTAGGAGGCTGTGCCTGGTTAACACCTTGGCTTTGACCTTGTGAGGGTAAATAGGGAACCCAGCTGAGCCTGCCAAGGCTTCTGATCCACAGAACTTTGAGGCAATAATAGCTATTATACTGTGCTATTAAACTATTGGTAACGTGTGACACAGGAAGTAGAAAATGAACACAGTGGTTATACCAACGAGCTGCTGACTGTGAAAACCCCGGTGCTCTGGCTCCCACTCCAGCTGGGAGAAGCTGAGCATCCTAGGTGGCAGGATGCTACCCAAGGTCTCACAGCTAGTCAGTGGCACATGCCCACTCTTAGTCATTCCTGCCTTTGGCTGCGATTCCTGTCAGTGGAGCTGTGCTGCTCAGTCTGGCATGGTTTTGCCCATGTCAACAGAATACAAACTGAGCTACCCAGAAGAGAGAACTCAGCTGAGTAACTGCCTCCATCAGATTGGCCTGTGGTAGTGAACACGTGCGAGTGACGTGTGCTTAATTGATAACTGATGTGGAAGGCTCAGCCCATTGTGGGTGGAGCCACCTCTGGGCAGGTGGTCTGGGCTGTATAAGAAAGCTAGCTCAGCAAGCCACTGGTGAGCTAGCAAGCAGCTTCCTCCACGGTGTAGCTTCGGTTCCTGTTTTATCTTCCCCTGATGATAGACTGAGACAGAAAAGTGTAACTGATGGAATAAACTCCTCCGAAAGTTGCTTTTTCACTGTGGTTTTTATCACAGCAATAGAAAAGCAAACAAGGAGAGAAACAATGCCCCTCCCACTGTGAGAGAGGAGATGAGCTCTGTGCTGTTTCGGGAGCTGTTCTTCAGGGGCCAGGCTGGCCCTGTCCAAGGTGTGCACCTTACCTGGCAGAAACGGAATGATCCTCTGCTTAGGATCCTTCTGCCCTCCTTCCATGGGGAACTTGTCCAACATCTGCATCTAAACAGGGAGGGAAGAAGAGCAAAAACCTTTCACAATATAAAATAGACATTACCTGACATCCTAAAAGGATAGGTAAAGCAGAGGCAATGGCGATGAGGCTGGACCTGAGGCCCGTGTGAAGCAACTGAGCACAGCTCCCCAACCGTGAAAGCTCAAAGATGCAGGAGAACATTCTTAGTTTTTTTTAATATTTATTTATTTACTTATTCATTTATTTATTTATTTATTTATTTATATTTATACAGTATTCTGTTTGCTTGTATGCCTGCAGGCCAGAAGACGGCACCAGACCTCATTACAGATGGTTGTGAGCCATCATGTGGTTGCTGGGAATTGAACTCAGGACCTTTGGAAGAGCAGGCAGTGCTCTTAACCACTGAGCCATCTCTCCAGCCCCCTTAGTTTTTTTTTTTTTTTAAGATTTATTTTAAACTATGTGTATATGTATATACATCTGTGCCTTATGCGTGCAGGTGCTCTCAGAGGCCAGAAATGCCAGAGCCCCTGGAGCTGGATTTACAGACAGTTGTGAGCCTTCTGGTGAGGGTTTTAGGAACTAAACTTGGGCCCTCTGCAAGCATGGGCAATACATGATCTTAGCCACTGAGGCATCTCTGCAGGCTACCTACCATTCTTGGGGTTCCTGGAGGGTTTAAGCCATAGGACTTAGAATGTGAACAACAGCCTGACAACTCTGTCACAGACAGCAGGTCGTTCTGCAGTTTGAGAAGTGACAGGTGTGTTAAAATATCCCTCACCTGGTAAGCCTAAGCTTATGACAGCATTCTATTCCTGAGCTACTCCGAAATCCCCGACCTGCTCAGCAGAGCCCAGCCTGGTGCTATGTAGCGTGCTAAGAGCCAGCCATGAAGATAAGCAGTCTCTAAAAGAGCCTGGGAAACAATCTGGTGACTGTGAAGTAGTGTGTGAAAAACCATGAAACAGGCAGGGAGAGAGGATAGAGCTGGGGGCATACCACGAAAACCTGTATCTTAGTTAGGGGTCTATTGCTGTGAACAGATACAACAACCACGGCAACTCGTTTAAAGAAAAACATTTAGCTAAGGTGGCTTACAGTTCAGAGGTTCAGTCTATTATCATCACGGTGGGGAGCACAATAGCATGCAGGCAGACATGGTACTGGCTACATCTTGATCAGAAGGCAACAGGAAGTAGATTAAGTGTCACAGTGAGTAAAGTCTGAGCAAAAGAGATCGCCTAGTCTTCCCCTACAGTGTGACAAACTTCCTCCCACAAGGCCAGACCTACTTCAGCAAGACCACGCCTCCTAATAGTCCCATTACCTCTGGGGGCTGTTTTCTTTCAAACCACCGCATTCTGATATTTTAAGAAACAGAAGGGAAGCTGGGTGCAGTGGCACACACCTTTAATCTCAGAGCCAAGGCTAGTCTGGTCTACATAGTGAGTTCCAGGGCAGCCAGGGTTACATAGTGAGACCTTGTAAAAAAAAATTAATTTTAGAAAAAGAAAGAAACTAATGAAATTTTTGGCTAGGTAACTCAAAGTTACAAGGATCTGCCACTTAACTCTTGTGTGTTCTGATGTAACTTTAAGGATCTTCTCTTCTGGTCCTCAATCATGAGAGTTTATCACTGCACTGTGTTAAAATTAAGGCTGGGCTGGGCTGCCTGCAGTTACGTCCCATGTTTCTGAACCAATGGTTGAATTGACTTTCCCATTCCTCTGAAGCGGGCCACGTCGAATGATTGATCAGCAGCACGTGATGCTTCAGGGTGGAGGTTTGCTGTTCTCTATCCCAGTCCCACACCCAGCTCTAGTGAGGGACCCACATTCCCTGCCATCTGCGGTCTTGTGGGGTGGGGTGGGTGCAGAGCCTCAGCAACCCTGCCCACGGTCCAGCCCACGGCCTGGTTGCCCATGAGGGACTCAAGTTGCCCTGCTGTTTGGTGGGGTTGTTTTTGTTGCTCTTGTTTTTGTTTTTATGAGACAGAGTCTCATTATGAGGATCTGACTATACTGGAGCTAACTAGCTGCCAGAGTTGGCCTCAAACTCACAGATACCTACTTGCCTCTGCCTCCTGAGTGCTAGGATTAAAGGCGCGTGTTGCCGTTGCCGCTACCACCACCATCACCATGCCTGGCTCAATAATGTACATGACGGTCCCCACCCCTCCTTTGTTTGGTGATGCTAGGGACTGAGCCAAGGGTCTCCCCACATGTTAAACCAGTACTCTACCACTAAGAAAACCCTGAGGTTACTTGTTACAGAAGCATATCCTGATCTATCCTAATTCACAAGGAAGCCAGAGCAGATGGAAAGGGCCTGCCAAGAATGGCCGACAGGTGAGAAGCGCCCCCACCTGTATGCTTCAGGGACATCATCCCCCTGACTTCCCAGACTGTCTCTCTGCTGGAAAAGTCCAGGAGAAATGAGGGTCCAGGAGGGAGTAGGCACACAGGTAAAGGAAGAAATGTGTCCACGGAGCAGGCAGGTACTGCATCTCAGAGGGATCCCCTCCCCGCACCTCCTCAGACCCCTATACTGTGAACACTAGCACACAAGGTCTGAGAGGCAAAGGAACAGCCCAAGTGTGGCAAGGCCAGGGGACTCTGTCGTTGCAAGACTGCTGAGCAGATACAGAGAGGGCAGGGGACACAGGTGTCAGGCTGGCGCTCCTGGCTTCTTCTGTGCTATTTTATATAAATTCCTGGGGCAGAGGGCCAGCTTCAGTGTAGCTGGGCTTGCAGGGCAGCTGGAGCTTGCAGGCTTCCAGAAGCCTGGGGTAGAGGATTTATTTAACTGTGGATTTTACTTATGATTTGTGCAGTGCTAGGGATGGAGCCAAGGGCTTTGCACATGCTAGGCAAGAGATTCACCGCGGTAGCCACAGGGCTACCCCGGGTTCTGTTATCCATGGCACTATTTGTGGCTGTCCATCATGGGTCCCTACTCTGTCCTGCATGGGGACAGGAATATCTGGTGCACTATCTTTCCCTGACTGCTAAGGCCACTGTGGGCCTCCTTGGAAAGATGGATTCATTTCTGAAGAGTGCATCTATACCAGCACATAGCAGGCTTTCAAGAAACACCGGTAGAATGGATGCTAACAGTGGGGGAGACTGGCAAGTGTGGGTGGTACCCAAGAATACTCTAGAGTTTCCAAGGCATTTTATGGAGAACTGAAAAATACTTCAAAACACAAAAGTTTAATGAAAAAGAATCAATGAATTCAACAGAGAGAACTTTTTTCTTCAGTAGATCACTTCAGAGGACAGTTAAATAACCTTAATGAATATGGTCATATTACTAATATAAAATAATAGTAACAGGCAACAGTGCACAGCAGTTGACAGTTAACACCTTCAGTTACAGTAACTCTCTGAAGCAAATGCTACAAGTCACAGATGAGGAAACCTGAGGGCAGAGAGGGGAATGAATTTACCTTAAGTCACACGGCAAAGCAGCCGCGTGGCCTGTCCAAACACTGTTGTCTAATCCCATTTTCCTAATGTCTTTAGTATCTTTAGCTGGTTTCAGGGTTACATGGGTATGGAAAACCAGCTTGAGACAAGGAAAGCTTAATATTCTGTGCACAGGCGAGCAGCACATTCCCATCAGTCTTAGCTGCAGGGGCTCTGTTCTTTTTTTTTAATTTATTTATTTATTAAAGATTTCTGTCTCTTCCCCGCCACCGCCTCTCATTTCCTTCCCCCTCCCCCAATTAAGTCCCCCCAGCCCCAAGAGCAATCAGGGTTCCCTGCCCTGTGGGAAGTCCAAGGAACCCCCACCTCCACTGAGACAATGGGGATGCTCTATAGGAGCTCTGAAACTGATACTAATGCTATCTATTTCTGTTTCCCTTCTCAATTTTAAAAGTTGAAACACTAGCCGGGCGGTGGTGGCGCACGCCTTTAATCCCAGCACTCGGGAGGCAGAGGCAGGCGGATCTCTGTGAGTTCGAGACCAGCCTGGTCTACAAGAGCTAGTTCCAGGACAGGCTCCAAAACCACAGAGAAACCCTGTCTCGAAAAACCAAAAACCAAAAACCAAAAACCAAAAACCAAAAAAAAAAAAGTTGAAACACCACCAAGGAGAAGCGTGTTGTCAAAAACGCACAGTAACAAGGCCCATTCAGTTCTCTTGGTACCTTTGAGACCTTCTCTGGATCTCTATACTGGCTAGTAAGTGTCTACACTGACTAACAAGTGTCCATACTGGCTACCAAGCATCCAAACTGGCTAATGACTGTCCACACGGGCTAATGACTGTCCACACTAGCTAACAAGTGTCCACATTGGCTAATAAGTGTCCACACTGACTAGAAAGAGTCCACACTGGCTAACAAGCGTTCACATGAGCTAACAACTGTCCACACGGGCTACTGAGTGTCCACACTGGCTGACAAGAGTCCACACTGGTTAACTAATGAGCGTCTACACTGGCTAACGAGTGTCCACACTGGCTAACAAGCATCCACACTGACTAACAAGTGTCCACCCTGGCTAGCGAGTGCCTACACTGACTAGTGAATGGCTACATTGCTAACAAATGTCCACACTGGCTTTTACACCACTGGTCCAACCTTGGGTAAGTCCCCTTGGAGCAGACAGCTCAGGTGAAATCCTGATGCTTCCTCCACCAGTTGCATTCATAGAGCTTGTGTGGCCATTTGGGAAATGAGGGACACTCTGCAGGGGGTTGTAAGTAACACTGCTTTGAAACTGATTTGGGAGTAATTTAGTGGTCTGGGTGGCTGGTTCTTTTGCTTGATTTATTTATTTATGAATATGTATGCTCTGTCTGCATGTAAGCCTGCATGCCAGGAGAGGGTATCAAATCTCATTATGGATGGTTGTGAGATACCATATGGATGCTAGGAATTTAACTCAGGATCTCTGTAAGAACAGCCAGTATTCTTTTTTTTTTTTTTTTAGACAGGGTTTCTCTGTGGCTTTGGAGCCTGTCCTGGAACTATCTCTGTACAACTAGGCTGGTCTCGAACTCACAGAGATCCGCCTGCCTCTGCCTCCCAAGTGCTGGGATTAAAGGCGTGCACCACCGCCGCCCAGCACAGCCAGTATTCTTAACCACTGAGACATCTCTCCAGCTCTGTCTTGCTTTTATGTTTCAATTGTGTTACACAAACACAACATACAATACAGCCTTCAACCATATCTGGGAACACAGTTCTGTGGCCTTATGTACACTCTGCGGGTGCCCATCTCCTCCACCATCTCCACAGTCTTGGATCAACCAGAGCACCAAATGGCTCTCCATTCGCCCTTCCTGGTGTCACCGCCTCCACCTTGTGACTCAGTTGGTTACTCTGGGTACCTGGTACAGGTGTAGTGAAACACCTGTCCTCTTCTCTCTGGCCTTACTCAGGTCAGTGCACAGCGTTCAGGGTTCAATCATCACAGCCGGTATCAGAATTGTTTTGTTTTTTTTCATTTTTGTGAGATGGGGTCTCTCTGTAGAGCTCCAGTGACATCTGTGACCCTCCTCCAGGGGAACATACTGAGTCTGGAGGACTCAGAGTACAAAGGTTGCCTAACACAGTGCGAGGTGGACCCATGTTTGGGATTATTCGTAAAGGACTCAGGGGTGCTCAAGCTGTAGTGGGGAGATGTGGCCATAAACCTACTTTGAGGGCAAGTCCACCTTTTATCCAAAGGATCCTGGGTTCCGGGGAGGTGGTGGTTCAATCCCACTGTTTGGGGCATGTGACTCCCTCTAAACTCGAGTGTTTCCACTTGTGAAATGGCCATGGTTCTGATCTCCTGCGGGAGGATTTAGTGAGATGGCATTTAAGATGGGCACCTCACAGTTCTGGCTAAGAACAGTTGATATTAATGCACCTCTGCTGGGTGCCTCCCTGAGCACTGTGGGCACGCCAGTCACTCATCCCCAGGCCTGCCTTGGATGTCTGCTTCCTCCAAGACATCCTTATCCACTCTACAGCAACAGCCGAGGCTGAGTGACCTGTCCGAGGGTTTGGACCTCACATCAGGGGTTCCTACTCAAAGCTCAGGGCTCTATTCTGTCCCCTGCAGCCTCACATGAATAAGACACATGGCCTGATGTCAAGTCTCAGTGGCAGACATGACCATAGGAGGACAGCTTTTCTAAAGCATCAGGAAGGTGAGTCCTCATTATGGAGTCATTTTTGCTGGTGACAATGTCCTTTCCCATGAAGTAGCCTGGGCCATGCTCCTTCTACCACGAGTCTTTACAGTGTTTCCTTTGCTTAAATTTTCCACCCTACCAGAGTGGACACCTGCGGTTCTGGATTCCCCAAAGCCCTTGGGGGCAGCTGCTATCCTCCTCAATTCCGCCGGGCACCTGGTATCCAGAAACATCATCAAGATGTTGATCCTGTTTTTCTGTCCCTGTGCTGGTCTTGAACACCTTGTCCTATGGTCCAAGACAAGATTAAGCCATAGGGGACATTCTCCCCCCCACCAAAGTAACGGATGTGGACACCATCTGAAGCAGTAGCTGCTGCCATGCACCTCAGCATGGGACCAGACACAGTGTCTTTGACACTGTGGCCCTGGGCCTAGTTGTATCCAAAGCCGAAAGTCCTTGAATTTCTCAGCTAATTCAGCTGACAGACGTGAGTTGAGATAACTCAACCTAGCTGGGTTCTGCTGTCTGTGCCATGACAGTCTGACAAAAACTGAAGCTTGGGCTGGACTGAAGCCCAGCTGTCAAATTTCAAAGTCTGGAACCTCAAGAAACTGCTGTCATGTCCTCCCGTTATCTTTCTGCTGATCCCAAACAGCCTGGGTCTGCCAGTCATCCAACCATATTTAGCAGCTCGGGGCTTTCTTATAGTTGAGAGAGAGAGAGAGAGAGAGAGAGAGAGAGAGAGAGAGAGAGAGAGAGAGAGAGGGGAAAAGGAAGAGGGGAAGAGGGAAGGGGAGGGGGGAAGGGAAGGGAGGGGAGGAGAGGAGAAAAGAGCTATACCTCACATACCACAAATGACCCTTCAAAATGTAGCACTCAGCAGTTTTCTGTGTATTTACACAGCATGCAGTCATGACCACTGTCCAATTCTAGAACACTTTCATTACCCCCCCAAAATACCTAACAACCAGTGTCTGCCCACTGTCCCCTTCCCTTCTGGGCACAATCACCAATTTTAACTCATAGCTGGTAGCAAAAGCAGCAACAGAGAGCAGAGTGACTAAAAGCAGGGACTTGGGTATCACAGTCTCAAATCCAAGTACTATTGTACTAGCTCTATGGCTGGGCAAGCGAATGAACCTCTCTGAGCCTGCGTTCATCCGTGTAATCTGATAAACTGGTCGTGATGGTTAAATGAATGGACAGAGCTTTGGAAATGCTGGCTTTTTACTGACATTTTTCCACACCACGTAAAGGGGTGGGGCCAAGGCCACACAGCTGGGTGTGACTGGGCCCAGGTCTTCTGAGTTCTCTGTTTTTCCTGTTACACCACCCCAGTTCACACCAGTTCAGCTGCTCCTCCTCACCAAGCCTTAGCCCTTCCCTCACTTTGTGAGCCAAACCATTTCTTAAAAAAAAAAAAAAAAAAAAAAAATCAAGGCTGTGTGCCAAATGGGACATGGAATCATGAAATCATCTAAATGTTAGGGTGTTATGGCCCCACATGGGCTGGTCTTCTTGCCTAGTTCTTGGGGACAGCCGAATTGAATGGCCTGACCTCTCACACCCCTCTGGGGTGGATACGGATACAGGGAGGTTGCTTCTAGCTTGACCCGGACCCCCTAGAATCACATGGTTTTGCCACTCTGCCCCCACACCATCTGGGATTCCTTAAACCTGGATGAAGCCGGGCCTTTGGACAGCTTCACCATGCCAGGGACGGCCACTTGAGGCAGCCAATTCTGCCCCAGCAAACCCCCAATCATCACTACACCGAGCTGGGAAGAAAAACTGACTTTTAAGAAATCAGTGAGACCAGGGGTCTAGTGAGTTGGGAAGACCTATAGTCGGACCCAGGAAGAGCGGTCACTGTAGGTGTCCCATCTGTGGAGAGGGACAGATGACAGCTAACGCGCCGAGCCATGTCCACCTCACTCTGCTGTCCTAACAAGTACATGATGGAAGCTCTTTCGCTCCCGTTCAAAGTGAAGGAGGAAACGGAGGCTCAGAAAAGGGCAGAGGTAACACCAAGCTGAGACCTGAAGGGAAAGCTGAATCTTGAACTTGGGTTTGTCTTCAGCCTTGGCCAGGCTGAAATAGGGAATAAGCAACAGTCTCGCCACACGCTTCAGCGTGCCAGGATTCAAACACATTCACAGGGCTCCCTCACACCTTGGCATTCCCTGGTCCAGCTTCGCCTGCTCCTCTCCACGGCTGACAGGCTAGGATGGAGTCTGACCCAGGATCCTGAAGATCACCAGATCCTCTCAGTGGAACCAGCACCTAGGGACTCCAGGTTCCTGGAGCAGGAAGGACAGCTGACGGAGACCAAAGGGCTGACGTGAGCACAGATGCTGAGCGTGTTGGCCATGGGCAAGCGAGATGCTGCTCTAGAGTGGCCAGCGGGAAAATAGAGCAGGTAGATCAGGGGTCCTGAGGTCACAAGACAGATGGCCAGGAGCTGCCAGTAGACACTAGGTACTCCCAAGGTCATAGCAGCGTTTGTTTTGGGTCTTTCTTGGAGGTGCCAGGCTGGCAAGGAGCCCATGAACACATGCCAAGGCAAAGCTCCCAAAGTAGATGCCACTGCCTGGAACAGCAGCTTAGCAACGGACAAAAACTCTGGGTCACCTGTATTATCACCCGTCTGTGTGGAAGGGCAGAGCAGCCCTGAGTGTTATCAGTCCCTCTCACATGGGCTGTGGCACCTGCACAGGGCACTGGATGGTACCAGGGATCACCGCTGCCCATGCCTCCTCTTCCTGTGTTTTCTTCTCCCCTATCTGCTCACTCTAGACGGTGGTTTAGTTTGTTTATCACGGGGCTGGGATCAAACTCCTGGCTTGTGCGTGTGAAGCACGTATTCTCTCCCACTTAGCGGCATCCCAGCCCCACAGCGAGTTTTCCAGACAGCCCCGCTGTTTATTTACATTTGGTTCATTTGCAGCAGAGCAGCAGAAAATAACTGTATGCGACCCCGCTAGATGTGGCTACATGCTGCTCAACACAAAGCATCGCAGATGAGCTCGTGATGTTTTAAATGATTAAGTGGCTGGTATCTCCCTCACCTTACACAATGCAGCAGCGCCTGACTGTGTGTCATGAAGGCATTTAGAGACTGTTTTAGCTGCACAGGAGAAAGCAGTCAGCAGCCTATTGCTGTCTGCCCTCCTTTACCAGAGTGGGACACAGGCTCCAGACAGTCTCCAGTCCACACTGTCAGGAACAGCTTGGGTCTATGTAGTCAAGGATACCTGCAGTTAATATTACCAGAACCCAAGATTCTCCTTCCCAACCCAGACTATGCCCTTGATACCAAGGGTGGAAGAGCAACCCAGGAAAGACCATTGGTTGTCATAGTGATTGGCATAGAGCTGGGCCAATGAAACACGGAGTGACTGGCAGCACATGTGAGAAATCACTGTTAATCTTTCCTACAGAGCACGAGCCCAGAGTTGCTGGAGCCATTTGCAATCACGTGTGAGAGAGGATGAAGCCAACACCACTGAAGTGGGAACACAGACGAAGAAGTCAGGTCAGATGACAGAGTGAAAGCCCTGCAATAGGTGGAGCAGGAAGCCTGGAAGCCCTCTCCTCCCAGGGCAGTCAACCACCCTGCTGAAATACCCAAAGCAAACCTGAGTTGGTTCTGTCACTAGTAGGGCAGACACCACGCATCCATTGTGGGATGGAGGCTTGCCCTGGACCCTCAGCACACAGCAGCCAGGAACATCCCCTAGTGTCTGAGGCAGACATTGTCTAAAGAACTTTGCCACATCATCTCCTGAAGGACCCTGACTTCTCCGGCCACCTTGGAGCTGCCTGCTTTTGGAGGCATGGAGATGAAGCTACAGGCCCAGGACTAGCATTGTGGAATGCTAGTGAAGATGGATCCAACTGAGCTGTCTGCATGCTCCCCAGCTCACAGTGAGACTGGTGGTGCATGTTGTTCGTTTGTTCATTCGTTCATTCATTCATTGCTTCACTGCTTCATTCATTCATTCATTCACATACTCACTCATGCAAACATGCATCAATCTCTAAGTAAGCATGTGCTTTGTGCCAGGCCTTGAATAAAAGCATTAAGGAAAGAAAGGATGAGGGAAACATGGTCCCTACCCATGCCTGTCACAGTCTAGAAGAGACAGATAAGCTGAGAACATCAGTATGAAGAAGCTCACAGCCAGGGGTAATAGCTCCCGAAGAGCAAAGAACAAAGTCAGACAAGGCTTCCAGAAGCTGGGGACCCCGGAGAGGAAGAGTCATCCAGGCCAATGGTTCAGGAAGGAGAGCACAGAGTAGCATCCCAGGTGAGAGGCAGTACTGTAAAAGCTAGCAGGTGGGGCTGGGGAGCCAGTGCATAAGGTGTCCAGACAGACTCAGCATCCTGGATCACCACCTGGTCACTGTACAAAACGTGGTTCAACATGGCTCTAGAGCCATGTGTGACCTCCAGACTGCCCGCCCCCCCCACTTCAGGGGCAGTCAACAGTACCTCTTATTCAGTTAAATGTGTCAAAACATAAGGTAATCAAAAACCATATTTAGGCTCCAAGTAATAGATGTCAATTTAGAGTCAAGACCATGAAAAGACAAGGCTCTAAAGTCACAGCATAGGGAAAGTCCATTCACCTTCTCCCCATCACAAACGCCTACCTGGAGGTCAAAGAACTTGCTGTAGCGCCGGTAGATGGCCTCTGTGGCACCACTGGACCACGTGACTCGGATGATGTAGACCTGCAGGGAGGGACAGAGGAGATGAGTGTTAACCACAGGGAGATGACAGGGTTGGGAAGCATCCTCTTCCAGTCCAGATACTGGGAATCTCACCCCCATGGAACGGTGTCGGCAGGTGCACCTTTGAGAGGTCTTCAATGGGCTAGAGGTATTAGCTCGGGGGTGGGTTCACGATGCCCAGTGGGTTTCTCAGAAAAGTGAGTTTAGTCCACCTGTCCCCTCCTAATCTCTCATCCACCTTCTACTATGATTAGCACCATAAAGGTCCCGTCAGACGCCAGTCGCTTGGCCATAGACTTCCCAGTTTCCAAAGAATAAATGTCCATTTTTACCAATTACCCTCCAATTACCCGGTGCCATTCTATTATAATAGAACAAAACAGGCTAAGAAAATCCTCCATCCATGAGAGGAGTTTGAGGCAGGAAAAATCCAGAAAAACTCAGCTTGACCAAGGACCAGCTGGACCAGTCAGTCCCTTGTTTTGGAGCCTTAGCGCCCTCCTTAACAGAAGGGGAATGATAGCCCCTGCCTGCAGATTTGTCAGGGATGGGACAAGGTCAGCGTGGGGCAGCTGCACTCCCCGCACTGTAAGGGCACCTGAATCTCCCCACGTGGTTCTTCTGTTGGAGTAATTCTTCAAACCTTCACGTTTATCAAGAGAAGGGCTGCCGGGCGGTGGTGGCACACGCCTTTAATCCCAGCACTCGGGAGGCAGAGGCAGGTGGATCTCTGTGAGTTCGAGACCAGCCTGGTCTACAAGAGCTAGTTCCAGGACGGGCTCCAAAACCACAGAGAAACCCTGTCTCGAAAAACCAAAAAAAAAAAAAAAAAAAAAGAGAAGGGCACTTGCATCCTCAACCTCTTTATTGCCTGAATACTGAGCTGCCCTGGTGTTTCCGCCAGTGAGGACTCAGGCCAACTCAGATGTCCCTCGAGTCTCAGCTTCTCCACCTGGGAAGTGGGCTAACAGCACCCACCTCCTCTGTTTCCCAAGTTATATGAAGTTCTAGCAAAATAAAGGTCATGTGTCATCTTAGCAACCAGAGGAGGACACGTCTCTGACCTTGATCACGTGTACCAGCACACACAGGAGACAATACACTGATAACAAACTTGGGGAAACTGAGGTGTCCGCTGGCAGGACCTCAGTGAGGACAGCAGTGGGTCCCTGTTGTCTCTGGTCAGCAGTGTGACCAAGGTACATTAACTTTTCTCCAGGGAGCCTCTTTCTCCATCTTGTCCAGTCCCTTAAACAGAGGGGGGACTATCCACGGTGGTGTGAAGAGGTGAACATGTGACCTGAGCTAGACCAATCAGGGTCAGTAAAACCTCAGGCCTGGGACTTTAGCGCAAACTCTGGAGAAAGACCAGTGCTCCTCTTCTGAGGCTGTGCCATCTTACCACGTCTGCAGTGAGGTCAGCCCCAGAACGAAACAACGTAAGGAAATTTGG
This sequence comes from Microtus ochrogaster, assembly GCF_000317375.1. NCBI lineage: Eukaryota > Metazoa > Chordata > Mammalia > Rodentia > Cricetidae > Microtus > Microtus ochrogaster. Next base: position 53,782,159 of record NC_022014.1, on the reverse strand, counting down.
AGGATGCGATCTGACCGTATCTAGTTCAGCTTGAAGCTAAGTCTACAGACACCTGTTTCCCGAGCCAATAATTACCATTTGGTCTACAGAGAGCTATGTGTAATTATAATAAATCTGTATAATTACAGTAAAAATAGCTCATCATTTTCACTTGTACATATTTATGAGGTATATTATGATCATCTGATACACACACCATGTGTAGAGATCAAATCCAGGCGTGTGCGATATATGATTGACATATGTGATAGACATATATTAATCATATTTACATGTGCATATGCACACATATATACATACACATAATGGTGCTGGGGATGGAAACTGAAGAAGTCAAAGCGGAAAGAAATGGCAGAACTCAGCTAAGCTAATGACTTTATCTTCTAGTTGGGTAAACTGAGGCCTAGAAAGTGAAAACAGTATCAGAGGTCCCTGTCCCTGGAGATGTCCAAGCCAAGTTTGGCTAGCTGGCTGCAAAGGACACTAACATTAAAGAATAAAAGAAAAATAAAAAAAAAATTAAGAAAGACTGCAGAATATTTTGTTTTTCTTAAAATTGACACAAAGTATCTTCCCACGTATGGAAAGCCTTCTCACGCATGAGTCCGTCCTGGACTCAACTGCGGCAGGCCCACCGCCTTACAGGAATAAAGCCCTGAACAAATCCCACGCGGTGCTTCTAGGCACAAGGCAGACTCTGTCATGAGGTTGGTCCTAGGTCGGCCCTGAGAGCTCAGGGCTGGAGGACGGCACACACCTCTCTGCTGCTACGGGACACTCACAAGGTACTGGCCTCCCCGGCTGTGGTGCCCTTCACTCTGGAATGCAGACAACAGCCTCCCTGAGAATCAAGCACGATAATGAACAGCTATGAATGAGCCTTTGTCTGGCGCCCGATACACATTAGCAGTGCTCACTGGATTCTCCCACGCTGTGGTCAACCCATGCTCCCGCCTGGTTCCCTTCCCCCCTTTTTTTGGCTTGAGTACCAGTTTCTCTTGGAGAATTATCTCCTTTCTCACTGCTTTGCCATTGGGAGGCCTGTTTCCCATGCCTGGCCAAATACAGCACTGCCTGGGCCTGGCATAAAAGGGGACCTGCACATGACCCAAGCCAGGCTGACTGAATTCAGGATCTCCACTGGCATTATAATATATCTCCCCCTGAAAAGGCCTGGTGGGAGAACACCATGCAAGGAATGATTGCATGACAAGCATTTGCTCGCACAAAAGAAAGCCAAGTGAAGAAATGGCATCTATATGGGATGTCTTTTTAAAAGCCTCGGAACTCATGAACAGAAAAACTACTAACTCAGTTACAAGAGGCATATAACAGACTTGGTCAGACAAGTCACTGGAGTGGATAGATGGATGGCAAGAAGGCTGGAGAGAAGATGACATTGCCACCAGCCACTGGGGAAAAGTAGACCAGACAGTGATGAGAAGCCACATCATCGCTTGGTGAGTGTCCTCACCAGGACCATGGTCGCCAGCCTGCCGTGCAACCATCAGTAGGTGGAGCCCAGAAGGAGGAAGCTAAGTCACTGGGGGTTTGCCCTTAAAGCACATGCTAAAAACCCTGTCCCTTCCTGTCTTTCTCTTCACAGCCAATGTGCTCCACCACACACTCCCACAATGGTAATGTTGTCCTCACAAATCCCTGGAAATCTGAGCTGAAGCGAGCTTTCCCTTCTTAGAACTCGTGACCTCAGGCATTTTGTCACAGCAACGTAGCACAACTGTGAATCTGTTAGCACAGATAAGATGAAAAACACCAACAAAGTTGGGCATGACAGTACAGCCTGCAACCCCGCACTTGGAAGCTGAAGTACAAAAATTAGGGGTTCAAGGCCAGCCTGGGCTACTCAGTGAGACCCTGTCCTAACTGTCACCGTGTTAGTTTTCCAGTCACTGTGACAGATGGCCTCATATAAACAACATAAAAGGAGAGTGTGGACTCATGGTTTCAGAGGTGTCAGCCTTTCATGGAGGGAGGACAGGGCGGATTAGAGCCGCGCATACTGTGGTGGCCGGAAGTAGGGAAAGGGGAAAAGAGAAAGGGTTCCCGGTGAGATGCAGCCTCTGAGGCACACAGATGACAGCCCACTTCTGACTAGGCTGGCCTCTCAGCAATGCCACAGCACTATAAATCCATGAGGATACAACGCACCCATTGGCCAGAGTCCTCTCTGAAAACAGCACCCAGACACCCTTCTGGCAAGACAAGGGGATCTGCATAACTAACAGAACTATAGGATTAGATAAAGTTCTTACACTGAAGCCAGTCACCTCGGCTTCAGGGCAGTCACGGTTGGCCTGTGCCTGAGGTTTTACACGCGGGGTGGGAATGGTAGACGGCACTGGCTTGTACTGAACGTATACAGCGCGTTCCTTCTAGTCCTTATTCCCACCAGTATAGCCTAACGTTGTTCACACGGCATCCCCTTTGGTACCAAGTATCAGCATCATAAGTGACCTAGAGATACAGAAAGCACATGGGAGGATGTGCGTGGGTTACATGCAAATGTTGTGCAATTTCACATAAGCATTTGCAGGTTTTGAGGCCCGTGGGAGAAGAGGGGCTGGAACCAAGCCCTCGTGGGCACCAAGGGATAGCTGCACATAATTATATGCATGTATGCATCACATATGCACAAATTCACACATGCTACACCACACACACATGCCGCAGCACACATACACAAATGCACAGCTGCTTCTTGCCACCTGAAGTGGCTCTGTTCCACAGCACTGCCAGGACCAGGGGCTCGGGCAACACTTTAGCATTACTTCTTGGGGAAACACAGTCATGATCCTTCAAGTTTTCAGGCCTTTTTATCATCAGATCAATATATGACTTCATCACCTGTGCTTACGTTTAAGGACACCTTATTAATATGTACGGTTACTTCATTCACACTGAACTCAATGGCCAGCAGCTCCATCACCAGAGCCTGAATGAAGCTTTTCTAACTCATGCACACACATGAGGCCCAGTGGGCCTTTCTAACTCAGGGTCCCAAGCTGTACCTCAGCCCAGGTTTGTGGCTGTTTAAAATATTGAAATTACCAACAAAAAAACACACAAATGTAAAAGGTAGAACCAATTATCAGGACACAAGAGCAAAAACAAGAGAGCCAAACGCCGTCCTGTTCAACCACAGCTGAGAATGTCATGTATTGCTAGAAGATGTGAATTTTTGCACTTGGGGCAAGTCCATGCCTGTAAACATCCCCCAAAGCCATTCGTGTAGGTTTGGACCACAGATGATGTCATCAAGGATATAAAGTCATAAATGTAAATAATGAGGACAGAACTCCACATAAAATGTGTGTGCGTGTGTTCCTGTAGACACAAATCCCAGTGGTGACTCTGGGCTAGGAGAATATTTTTAAATTCTGGTCTTGATGCTTTCTCATATTACCAGACATTTTTATCCTGTACCAATGCTCTTCGATTTATGATGGGCTATATCTTTTTAAAAATCAATTTATTTATGATGGGCTATATCTTTTAAAAAATTAATTAATTTTTTATTTTTATGAGCATTAATGTTTTGTTCTGTCTGTCTAAGGGTATCAGATCCCCTGGAACTGGAGTTACAGACAGTTGTGAGCTGCCCTACCATGCGGGTACTGGGAATTGAACCTGAGTCCTCTGGAAGAACATCAGTGTTAGTAACTGCTGAGCTGTTTCTCCAGTGATGGGCTGTATCTGATAAGCCCCTAAGTTGAACACCTTAAGCAAAAAAGGAACTGACTCCACCTGACCTCTCCAACACTGCCACTTGGCCACACCGCCCACTGCGTGGGTGCCAGCTGCTCTCCTCGAGTTGTGTTATTGGCCAGGAGCTGCGGCTTCTTAACACTGCAGCGTCACAAGAGTATCTGACCGAACAGCACCGGCTGGAGAGAAGAGCCGAACTCAAGACCAAAGTGCACTTTAAAGTCACAAGTTAAACAGCTACAAGTCAGAGGCCATCTATATTGTCTACTAGGAAGAACAAAAGACATACAAAAGACATACCCCAGGCTAGCATCTTCTTGCTTGTCCTCAAAGCCACTCAGTACAAGTGTGGCCAGGGCCACAGGGATGCCGAGTGCAGGGTGGCAGGGTCTAGCGCTGACCTAGACTAGAATCAACTAGATTCGGCTGGGCAATCTGCACCCAGAACTTACGGTGTGAGGTAGAGTATGACATCTGTCTCTGGGAACCTTTGTGTTCCCTACAAAACGGGCCAAGGATGCTGGCCATTCTCACCTCCCGAGCTGACAGAAAGTTCCAGAAAGGGAACTTAGGCTAAATAAAATCTTAGCTCGGGGATGGGACCTGCAGGAAATGTTCTCTAAATATTGTTTAATCCTTCACCCTTACCACCCTTGGCAAGTCTACACCTGGGCCATGAGCCCCGAGTCCTTACAGGGCCCCCATAGAGCATGTGGGAAACCTAGGCCCATTTCCAACGTCAATACCCAAAGGGTTGGCTTTTCCAAGAAAAACGTCTGAAGCCAAAATCTAGTGTACAGCCCCTTGGGAAATCAGAGCTGGGCCCTGGCAAGAGTAGGTGGTAGGACAGAGATGGCCAAGCCCTCTCCTGTGGGAGGGACCCGAGTCCTGGGACAATGGACATGCCTCATTCCTGCTCACCCACTAGCTTATGGTCCAGCACCTGGAAAGGCCCCAGAACATGGACAGACCATTCCCAGGGTAGCCTGATGGCTGCAGCTGGTGCTCGGCACACACAGAGCTATGATCTCAAACAGTTTCATCATATGAACTGCAAACACGCTGAGAGTTGTTCCAGGAGGCTGTGGGGCATCCTCCAATCTTATTCTGATCTGCAGATCTATTGCTGGAGTTTGTAGGGGGTTTTTGGCTTGGTTCCAACTCCAGGCTTAGAGCAACAACATGATGCTGGTTATAGGACGGTGGTCACACTGGGGGCTGCAGGGACCAGAGGCTGAGGCTTCTTTACCTTCCTCACACTCTTCCCCAATGTTCTGGTCTCCTACCATGAAGGACCAACAATCTCAGAGCAAGCCATACTGGCCAGGGGGAATTTAACACCAGAGTTTCTTGGTCCTATTTCTAGCAAGAGTTACTGGCTTTCCATTTATGGTAGATGGCTACAGCTCCCCTCTAAAAGTAACGGAACTGTCTCCGTAAGTGCGTGTGAGGAGCCAGGCTGTGCTGGGAATATATAGTAAGGCAGTCTGTGGGCAGAGAAAAGCTCTGATGGGGTGTGGAGAGCTGGGAACGGGCTGGTCCTGAGTTCACCAACTTCCCTGCCATTCTCTCTGCATCTGAAGCTCTGTAGTTCACAGCCCAGTGGATGGCATTTCTAAAGTCAGAAGCACTCCCCTGCCTCTTCTAGGCCCGTGGGTGGTCTGCAGTGACCTGGGGGTGACTGAAAAAAAAATCTAAAGAAAAGGCCCAAGTGGGACTAAGGCCGTTTCCCTGCAGGGGGGTTGAGAAAGACACGTCAGCCGGATGGTGCTGATTATTCATTAGCAACGTCTGCATGGGGGCAGGCTACAATCCAGCTGCACGGAGAGATCCGACCCTCATACTACTGCAGATGAACTTCCACGGAAGGGAATTGTCTTCTACGTTCTCTGAGATAACCTTTGGGCTCTCCAGACAATAGCTTGTTCAGAGAAGTGTCAATGTGAAGAACTCTTAGGCCGGCTGTCAAATTGGCCTACAAGAAGCCCTGGGATCCAGCAGAGGCCAAGTGGGTGGGCCTCTGGACTGTATACCCTGGTTTCCAAACCACACGCCGCTTTTAGTCCTTCTATATGTAGGAGAGGGTGTAACCAGCCTTCTGCAGACCAAACCATTCCGTGGAGCCTGCAGACAGGGCCTCAGCTCTTGGCAGACAGCAAGGGCTTCCAAGACTTTAACAGAGGAAAACCCTGCTTTAGGATAACCTTTATTTTATAGTTAGGGAAAGTTGGAGGGAGTTGCCACGTAGTCTATGGGGAGGAGGGTGGGAACCAGAAGCCAGGGCTCCCTTTGGCAGGCGTTAGGGCAGGGGTCTTCCCTTTAGAATGCTGCTCTTGATCCCAGAGAAGAATACAGCTCTTTGGGGGAGGCTTGGGGGTGGGGTGGGTGCATGCAGAGGGCATTAGAGCATCATTGAGAGGCTGTGGCTTCTGTTCACAGGCCATGGCTAGTCCAGAGAGCCATCAGACCAGAGTGACTAACGCAGCCCTACTCTGCCACCAATGCAAGCCCCAAAGTGACTCTGCTAAGCGATTCCAGGCTGAGGAAGGCAGCTGGGGAAAGGACAGTGCTGCAGTCAGATGGAGGAGGGAGTCCGGGTTTCTACTGCGTGGCGGGATGACTATGATGTCATTTTGGATTTTGAAACAGCAAGAAGAAAGGCTATGGGTAGATACAGAAAAATAAACATTTAAGGCAACAGATACACTGATGACCAATGTGATCAGAAGACAATGTGCCCAAGAACCCAACATCACACTGGGCTCCAGAAATTATCAATAAAAAGCTGTTTAAAGTGAGTCAGATAAACCTATTTCCTGTTACGGAGCATCTAGGGATATGTTTAAGGCGTCCACAGATCTCAGGCATCAAAAATCATCTCTAGCTAGGCATGGGGGTGCACACCTTTAACCCCAGCACCTGGGAGGCAGAGATAGGTGGATCTCTCTGAGTTCAAGGTCAGCCTGGTCTACAGAGTGAGTTCTAAGACAGCCAGGGCTACATATAGGTATCATGTCTCAAAAACAGCAAAAGTCATCTCTAAAATGTAGGTGGGTTCCCCTTGAAGCTCCCACCCGGCTGTGTTTCCAAGCTGAGAGAGCCAGCAAGGAGCCAGACTGCGATCCTGCCTCTGGCAGTGTGCCGCCCTGGCCACGAGGCCCAACGTGGACAGCAGAGCCAGGGGTGAGGGTGAGGGGTCTGACAGAGACGGGGTGGGAGAGAGAAGAAACAGGGAGGGGAGAGGAGAGGTAAAGGAGAAAGAAAATGGGGCTGGGGGAAGCATGTAGCGGACCACGGGTGCAGGGGAGTGAGGTAGCTGCAGCTGGCCTCATCTGGGCCTGAACTAATAGGAAACACGATTCCACAGCTCCTCCCGGAGACCCTGGGTTCCCTTTGGTTGCGATCTGCCAACTCTCCAGCTGTCGGCCCAACATCTGGTCTATGTAGGTCAGCGCCTCCAGCCTCTTTCTGAAACTGCAACACGCTGCAGTTTGTTTGATTTCCCCACACCCCACGGCAGCCCTGCCACAGGAAGTGCTGAAAAATGTGGATTTCTCTTAAATAAAAACATATTCAATTTATTCCTGGATAGGAATGCTGCCAAGCTTCATGATACACTGGGTGCTAGTGGGCAGTGCTGGGTGCTAACAGGGAACACTGGGTGCTAGGAGGGAAAGCTGGGTACTCGGTGGGAGTACTAGGACAATAGAGGTGGGCAAGCCAAGGCGCAGGCAGGACCGGCAGCTCTGGCCCTGGATCTGGGCCTGTTTACTCTCATGTACCACCAGGCCCAGCGCTCACAGATCACCTGCCAGGAAGGTGGGGTCACCCTGGGGTGAGAGTGCAGGAGGAAACCATACATACTTGAGATCAACCAGTGGGAGGACACGTTAGCTTCACCCCAACCTACGTCCCTCTCAAGTCCCTGCTCCCAGTTCTCCGGGCCCCAAGCCAGAGTTTTCCTGTCCCCAAGTCAGCAGCAGGAATCACTAAAATCAGTGGCACCCTGCAGCAAGAGACAAAGAGACACCGGAGATGGCAGGCAGCCAATTTCTCTCCCTCCCTCCCTCTCTCTCTTTTCCATTTTTTTTTCCAATTAGGCGAATGGCTGGAATGGGGCCCAGACACAAGAGTCCACAGTGCCCTGCACCAGTTAGGACGCGCCAGAGTTAGGGCTGCGTCCTAGCTGTCTCTGTCCGCTCTGCACATGGCAAGGCAGGGGCTGGTGGCTGAGGGCTGTGATTATACCTGGATGCAGGTGTGCGGCCAGGAGGCTGGCAGGAGGTGGAGATGACTCTAAAGGGACAGTTGGGCCCTTTGTCCGACGTGCTACTCAGCTTCGACTACTCACAAGGCAGACACACACAGACCCGCTCTGAACCAACCAGGGCCGTAGCCATGCAGAGCAGAGGATGTCACATGCATGTAAGGACCTCAGCCAGGAGCACGAGACTGTCTCTCTCATGGGAGGGGGGACTTTCTCTGCCTTCTCTTGTCCTCTTATTAAGTCACCTCCCATTGGAGCCTCAACAGACAGCCTGCATCTGAGCTGGCCAGTGTTCTCTGGGCTCCCTAGATGCCAGAGCCACCCTCTCAGCAAGACACCAGAGAACACCAAGTCATGTGCCCAGCTATCACTCACCCTCACAGGACCCTCCAGCAGCAGGGCCAGCCTGTCTTACTGCTGTTCCGCCAGGGCCTGGGTACAGTGGGCTTTTGAAACATCCAATAAAAAGAGAAAAAGAAAAGCCCAAACGGTCAAAGATCACAGTGACCTTTCTCAGTTACAGTGCTCCCGAAATGGACAAATGAACAGCTCAGTTGCCAAGAGGAACAGGAACAGAGCTGCTTTGTGACGAAAATGTTGCCATAGGCTGAGCTTGGAGGAGACCCTCACTCTGCTAGCTGCTCCAGCCGCTCTAAGCAGCAGTGGATGTATGATGTCACCGGGTCACAGAAGCTTCATAGGAGCTTCGTCCCATTGCTGAGACGTCTCAGGTGTTCCTTGGGAGAACTAGACTGTCCAATGCCCTGTCTGTAGCAGCCTATAAGAGCTCAGAACATTAGACCAGCCAGGTGTGGTGGCTCACGCCTTAAACCACAGTACTCAGGAGGCAGAGGCAGGTGGATTTCTGTGAGTTTGAAGCCAGCCTGGTCTATGTAGCAAGTTTCAAGCTAGTCAATAGTGTACAGAGAGACTTTATCTCAAAAATAAAAGGAACATTAGATCGAAAAAGTTATCTGTTCTGTTTTGTGATCTTATGTAGACCAGGCTGGCCTTGAACTCCTGATTCTCCCTCCTTCCTCTACTCTGCTGAGTACTAGGTTTATAGATACAAACCTGCCGGGGGTTAGAGGAGCCCAATAGTGCTTGTCCTCTGTCTGGTCATAGTCAGCACCCAGACCTGGCAATTAACAAGTCAGGGTTGGAGCTCACAGCATGACGTGTTCCTTCCCCTGGGCACACTTGTGATGAAAGCCCCATCAGCAGAAGTTGGAGCGTTGGTGAGCAGGGAAGCCAACCCTCGGGTCCTTGTGCACGGGCACGCCTGGGGCTATTCACACGTTGACCCATGTCCCCTCATGTTAGGAGGACATTCAGGGCCAAAGGCTGGAGCTGCTACTGGACTACTCAGGCAAAGCACGCTGCTCGCAGACCAAGGTCCTGGAGGATGGAAACACCACTGGCCTGGGCCTGTGGCTCCAGCTGAGCCTTGGCTGCCAACTCACACACTTCTGCACACATCTGGCCCGAGCGGCATGGGAACTTTCAAATGGCAAGTAGCAGTGCTGGCGCCAAAGCTCAGGCTCAGGACACCAACCTGCAGGCTGGCTTTCTAGGAACAACTCCAGGGCAGGCACTCAGGGCTTGTTGAGATCTTGAAGACTGCCAGGCCTTAGGAGTGCCTGGGCAATGTGAGAGGGGTTGAAAACAGTTGGGGCTGCCCTGTGTTGACAGGGTTGCCCAGGGCCATGGAGCTGATGACAACACTCGCTAGGTGTGCCACACGGCTACTTCCTTTATGATATGCCACTGGTTTTTAACTCATAGAGGGTCAATAGTTCACCCAAGGTCACACAGCCACCTGTGACAGAGCTGGGAATGGGACTCAGCCTGTGTGATGTAGGAACCAAAGCCCATGGAATGTGGTCAGACACCTAAAGGGCCTAGAACAGTACCCAGCACCCAGCGGTTGCTTAGTAGAGATCTTAGTAAGGTTTCTTCATGGGCCACAGGCCATCTGGGTACCCTGTAGAACACAAGGGGGCTAGCTCTGCTAGTGGCCCCTGGGGACACTTTCCAGTTCAGAAACAATTGCTCTAGGTCTTAAGGGGTGATGGTGTCTTCTGACAACCACACTAATGATCCATTCCTCTAGGAAACCAACCTCGTGCGGTGGAACATATGATCTGCCCCATTTTGTAGCACACAAAAATGACGTTCAGAGAGGCCACAACACCACTCGTCCAAAGTCACCCAGGAACTGAGTAGGGATGTGCCAGAACAAGGGTCTGGATCCCTTCAAAACAGAAAAGCAGAGTCATATCGCAGTGAGGGACCGCCTCACCCCAGCCAGGCAGGCGACTACCAGAGAGACAAGAGATCACAAATGCTGGCAAGATGCCCAAGGAGAAGGCTCCTGCCTGGCTCATGGGGATGTGAGCTAGTACCAGACTGTGGAAAACAGCATGGAGGTTCCTCCACACTCCAGAGCTAGAACTATCATCATACCACCCAGAAGCCTGCTCCTGGAGACACCGCCAGAGGAAGTGAAAGCAGTATGTGGAAGAAATAGCTGGACCCCCACGCTCACTGCAGTACTGCTGACGACACCCCAGAAACAGCTCTGTAGCAGATGAAGAAACAGCTGAGAAAGTGTGGTCCATGTACACCTGGCTAGACAAAGAATGTGGCAACTCTGATGGAGCCAACGACATTATGCTGTGTGAATTAGTTAAGGCACAGGCAATTGGGCCACGATTTTACTTGTGCGGTGTCTTAGGGTTTCTATCACTGTGATGAAACACCATGATCAAAGCAACTTGGGAAGGAAAAGCTTTATTTCAGCTTATGCTGCCAGGTAATAGTCCACTGCCGAGGGAAGTCAGGACAGGCACTCAAGCAGGGCAGGAACCTGGAGGCAGGAGATGATGTAGTGGCCATGGAGGAGTGCTGCTTACTGGCCTGCTCATTGTGGTTTGTTTAGCCTGCTTTCTTATAGAACTCAGGACCACCTTGTCCAGGGATGGCACCACCTACCATGGGCTGGGCCCTTTCCCATCAATCATTAACTAAAGAAAAAGTCCTACAGGCTTGCCTACAGCCCGATCTTAAGGAGGCATTTTCTCAATTGAGGCTCCCCCTTCTCAGATGACTCTAACCTGTGTCAAGTTGACATGAAACTAGCCAGTGTACACAGAGAAGCTAAAAACTGTGGACCTCACGGATGGAGGTGGCCAGAGGCTGGGAGGACTAGAGACGGGATGGTTACTGGGGAGATAGGATACAATTAGACAGGAGGGCGGGTGTCCAATATTCTACAGTGCCACAGGGCAACCATGGTGGGTGGCAGTTAACTGTATGCTTTGAAGAAGTTACAAGAGAGGATTTGGGACATTCCCACACAGCAATGATGACTTATCCGAGATGATGAACACAGCAGTAGCCTGATCTGGCCATCACACACACGCATGCTCAGATGTCAGCGTGTACCCCATGAACATGTGTGACCATTACATGTCAATCTAATGAAGAATACTGAAACAAAACAAAACCCTGCCTCTAGCACTTGGCCAGATGATGTGGAGTTGACTGTAGGAGGTGAATGACATCGCCATGGAAGATGGGCACGGCGCTGGTGAACAGGTGTGGGCTGCAGGACTAACGGCCAGAGAAAATGAACCAGCCATGGCCTGACCGTGTCTGCTGTCCTTGGTCGTTTCCAAGAGTGATCTCTCTGCGTAGGGCATACTGGCAGGGGTGGTAACCACAGCATTAGGGATGCTGAAGCAGAAGGAGAATTAATTCCAGGTCAGTCCAGGCTACACAGTGAGTTTCAGGCCAACCCGAGTTATATAAAAAGACTATCTCAAAAATGGCCGCCCGGTAAACATGGCAGGTCTTAAGATAGCAGAATTCCACACTTGCCGGTCCCCTCACCCTGTGTGTCCAACTCCTGCCCTTTGGCCATCCAGCTGTGTGTCTTGGGCAAGTCCCCCCTCAGCCTTTATTCTCCCTCTGTAACACAAGGTGACATCTAGCCAACTGCATGCACAGTGCCAGCACCCATGTGGCGCCCAATGGGGTTGGTTATGGCCCCGATCCACTCCAGCTATCTGGGTGAACCTGGAAGTCCACAGAACTGAGTCCAGAAACCCCCATCCTGTCAGGAGCCTGGCACTTCCCACAACAAGAAGGGCAATGGGAACTGATGAGGGTGTCAGCTGAGAGATGCAGGCTAGGGTGGCAGGAAAGGCAAACAAAGAAGCCTGCTGCTCATGGACGAGTTGGCCATCCCCTCCACGACATGGCTTCCTTCACCTGGGCCCAGCCTGCTCTCCACCGTTGGTCAACCAGACAAGGCCTTCCTAAAACAGAGCTGCGATTTGTTCCCCAAGCATTCCTGTGTTTTGTCTCCAGTTTGCCACGTGGGACCTTTAAGAAGTGGGGCACAGTTCCAGGTGATGGGTCTCTAGGGGATTATGTGGTTCTGCCAGGACTCCATTAATTCTATAGAAGCAGACAGTTGTAAAAGGCCAATTGCTGTTCTCTGGCATCCTTTCCTACCCCCGTGATAGCTCCTGACATCTATGAGGACAGCTGAGGGCTCTCACCACTGCTGCCCTACGATCTGGACGTTTTGTGTTTTGACACCTGTGAGCTAAAGAAATGTTTAAGTTCCTCGACCTCTGGCATTTTGTGACAGAAATAGAAAACTGACTAATGCATCCAGCACTTAAGCTAATTCCTCTCCTTTCTAGGGCCCCTTCATGGCTCCTTCTAAAGAAAAACCAGCAAATACCATGGGTTTGTATTTAATGAGCACGATTCTAGCGTGGGGCAGATGGGCGAAGGAGCATGGCGGCACAAACACAACTTCCACCTCAGACATACCCGGAAGTCTCTTTTCCTGCATCAAATATAAGTGGTTCTCATAGGCCAGGTTCTGTGAGTACGACTGGTCACCTGTGTCCACCCTTGCTGGCTCAGGACCTGATGGATGCGGATGCTCCCATTCCAGTTAGGGCTCTGTGTGGACTCCCACGTCACCCTACACTGTCCTCTCCTCTTTAGGGAAAACTGGATAATACACAAAAACAAGACAGCTTCATGTGACTGCTGACTAAATGCCACAGTCCGTGTCTCCGCAGCTCTGCTCTGTTCTGCCCTGCAGGGAGGTCCCCGGGCTACAGCTCCTGTTTTGCAATGAGGATGGTATGTGGGGAGGGTAAGGAACTCGCTCCGTCCAGACAGCAACAAGCAGACCTAGGAACTGCAGAGTCTGAGGCCTTAAAGCCATCCACATTCCCACCCAAGAGACGATGCTCTTGGCACACTCCCCAGACCCTAGGTCTGTACACAAACACTTTGCTAATGAAGATCACACCGTATCTGGCCATCCCTCTCTGTCCTCAAGGCGTGGCTCTGGGTTCCGTCCAGACCCTCCCATCCACTTCAGGCCATCTCTAGAAGGCTTAAACACCTAACACGACACGCACACAATGTAAACAGCTGCCGTACACGTTCAGTACATACACGACACGGCCATCTCAGGCCTAACCACACAGACACAACCATCTCAGGCCTAACCACACAGACACACAGACACGACCATCGCAGGCCTAACAACACAGACATGACCATATCAGGCCTAATCACACAGACATGACCATCTCAGGCCTAACTACACACATATGACCATCTCAGGCCTAACTACACAGACACAGCCATCTCAGGCCTAACAACACAAAACACTCCAGCAACAGGTAAATCCTCCCCCAATATTTTCTTTTTTTTCCCCTTCAACATTCCCAGACTATGGTTGGTTCCAGCCTGTGCACAGACTGTAGGCACAGAGGCCGACTGGATGACTTATGTTTTTAATTTGTCTTGTTTGGTGAACATCTCTCCATTTCACTAAACAAGATTGGAACAAACCTCGTTTAAAAGATCCTTGGTCCATGGCGACACAGTATTTCACATTCTTTCCCAGTAGTAGATACTTAAGCTATTTTGAATAGTTTTAATACTGATATCTTAACCTGCCAGTCCTCACAGAAGCTGATTAATCTGAACTTTAGTGACCTGGACCCTCACCCATCTAGAACATGGACGTGTGTGCAACCATTCCTGACTGGTTGTGTACTTGAGGCTGCTGGTTAAAATCCCCGAGGCTTGGATCCCAGCACTTGGGAGGCAGACAGCCAGGCTTCATGGTGAGACCCCGTCTTAAAAGAAGATACAGACGCACAGAGACAAGTCACATCGCTGATTCGAAAGCTGACCGTGGAGGTAAAGGCTTAAGAGGGAACTGGCTGCGGGCAGAACTCTAGTTACTATGCCTGCTGCTCTCACGCAATGTCCTCAAACACAATGTTTATCCTTAAAAAGAAAATAGGGAACCATTCGTTCAGCACTTCTGTGTGCCAGGAAGTGAACAAAATCCTCTCTGTGACTAAGCCACCTCAGTCATTAGCCTACCCTCATTTCCCAGAAGAAAGAATGGGCACAGAGAGGCTAAGCCACTAACTGCAGGCCACAGAGCCAGGCCACCTCCAAGCCACCTGGCTACCAACCTCTGAGCATTCTACGCAGGGACGTTCGTTCTTCTGGGGAGCCCTTTTGGCAATCTCATGTAATTCACTACTCCATCTGAAAATGATTTAAAAATCCATAAAATACATAGGATTTTGAATGAAACTAAGTCAAACTCCATTTATTAAATTGAAAAGCAAAATTGTGAATAGCCATGTTTATTAACTTTTTTAAAAAAAAATCTCAATAAATCATGTGATACCATGATTTTAAGCAGTGATGAGGACCAGAGAATTATTTTAAAATATGCAGAAAAAAATTAGCAAATTTATCTGAAAATATAGTCACATCAGGACAGAATGGAAGGCATTCTCAAAGAGGTCAGGGCAGAATGGAAGGCATTCTCAAAGAGGTGTGAAAACTGAGACCTAGCCCTTTTCTAAGTCCTAGGCCCATGCAGAAGGCCCTCTGCTAGATGGCACTGGCTCCCCAGTCCCCAAGCGTCCATCTGCATTTGGCTTCCCTCACAGGGACTGGGGTGCCCTGTCCCTCCACCCTCTTCATCACCCCCTTTAAGGACAGCCCTATGTCAGCTCATCACTGCTTCTCTCTCTGGCCCTGATCCACAGCTGGCTCCAGGCAGACATTAAGCCACATCTGTGGAACTGACTGGAAGCCAAGGGTGGCCCAAAGCCACAGCTGCTGATTCACACCCTGGCCCGAGAGGAGGAAACAGTGACGCCACCTCATGGGTTCTGGCTGGTGGGCCAGCGCTGTGGGCGGAGGTTCGTGTGATTCTGCTTCACTAGGCAGAACTGAGCACGCCAACCCTGTGGACTCTCGGGCAGCTTCCCTAGGGTGAGGGGTGGAGAGCTACTGCTTCCCACCACTTCAGTGTGGGAAGTGTGATCCTGAGCGAACTGCCTGGTCTTTCTAAGACCTTGGTCTCCACAGATGTGAAGCTGAAGAGGGCAGTCTCACACGTCCCTCGTGCACGGTGTCACCTGCCCAGTCCAAGCCTTCTCTTTCCAACCCCAGTGCCCTTTGACCTCGGCTGCCCACTACTTGAAGTAAGAGTAGGACTGTCAATGAGGATGTCCCACCTCCACCAGGAAGACGGCCAGGTCATCTGGCCAATTGGAGTCCCTCTTAAAGCTGTGGCATCTGGGGGTACTAATGTCACTCACACCCCATTTGCTCAGAGATGGGGAGCAGAGAGGTTCATCTGGTTCTGTACACTACTGTGTGGTTCAAGTTGGTCAGGCTTTGTGTGTGGTTTCTTGGTCACTTACTGAGGATCGATCAGCTTTTTAGTCTGGAACACTGTCTCACATGCTCAGTGGCATTAGGTCTGAGACCCTTGAGCACGTGAGAAACACTCAGGTCAATGAAAGTTACTGCCTGACATTATTATCATAATTAGCAATAAAAATATCATTAAATTCCGAAAGCAAAACAGACTGAGAGTTATTAGCACACTGCTCAAATGTCAGAATCCCAGTGGCTTTTACACTGTCCCCTGAAGAGCGAGTCTTGGCTCCACTGTCCACATGGGCTCTGCCCTTTTTCTGCTCCTGGGATGCAGGCAGGAGGCCCAAAGAACCATCTTCCCTCAGAGGATCAGCTTCTCTCTGAGGATCAGCTTCTCTCTAAAGATCAGCTTCCCTCCAAGGATCAGCTTTCCCTTCGAGGATCAACTCTCTGAGGATCAGTTTCCCTCCAAGAATCAGCTTCTCTCTGAGGATCAGCTTCTTTTTGTGGATCAGCTTCTGAGGATCAGTTTCCCTCTGAGGATCAGCTTCTCTCCGAGGATTAGCTTCTTTCTCCGCTCAGTGGCTTTCACTGTGCATATCGTCCATGCAGAGCACAGAAGCCCCACTTCCAGCCCACATCCATGGAACCAGATGCCCAGGTCTCTTAATTTCCTATCCATGGCTTCTACCTCCACTTCTCACATCACTTCTTCTTGCCCAGTCTCTGTCTGTCTTTGCTGTCAAACCTTTCGTACCCTTGTCCACTGGACATCACCCCTCTCATACTGGGTGATCAGCCTCAGGTTACCTCACCAGGGTTTACCTTCATGGAGTCCAGGGCCACAAGCAGCCCCAGGTGCTCTGTCTGTCTGCCCTCTTTCCTGGAGATCCTCTGCCTATATGGACACTGTCCCCGCATTTTCGGAGTACCTGGCCCCTGGGTGCCTTGTGTTTGTCCATGGATTCTCGGGACACAGTAGACTTCCCGGCAGGAGGAAGCTGGAGTGCTGTTTTCAGAGAGGAATCTCTGGCAACATCGTATGAAGCGCAGCGCCCAGTAGAACTTAATTTCAGCTAAGTGATGAATCACCGTTGAGTACCAGTACGGTCCAGATACTGCATACGCATTATCTGGAACACATATTGTACTGGGTGTACTGGGTTCTCATTTGCTCAGTCAGGATGGGCCGAGACAGGACTGCAGAGGCTGATGGTGGAGTTCAGCTCCCTCCACCCCCTCCTCTCTGTAGCTTGTCAAGAAAGCTTGGGCTAGCAAGCAAGAGGGAGGAGCCCCGCAGCTTGGGTATGGTGCAGCGGTCAGGTGAAACAGATGGCAGGATCCCAAAAGGGACAGAGTCCTGCGAGTAGGGGCAGCCACACCACTCATCCATAGCACCACTGCTGAGCTGCTGAGTCACCTGTTACTCTGTTCCAAACTGTGTCCCTATGTTTGACCAGGAGATAGGAATGCCAGCATGGTGCAGGGGCTGGTCAGTGTCACCACTCTGGGCTCTAAGAAAGGGACCACAGAACATGAGCTTTGGAACACTGTTCCAAGGATAGGTAAACTCCAAGGACAAACATCCCAGCATCTTGTGTCCCCAGACATCCTGCACAAAAGCTTTTGAAGCCTGGCAAAGCCACCAGCTTTAAAAAAGGGACATCTTAGGGGCAGCAGTAAGCAAAGAACAGTACCAGCTCAGAGTTCGGTTCCAGATGCCACGTGTGGCCATCTGAACAGGCCTCGTGTCCCCTCGGCCACCTCATTCCCCTTCCTGCAATGGCAGGGACACAAAGGGGAGGGGCAACCAAGTCCTGAGAAGGAAGACAATTCACCAGTTTCCCTCCAAGGAACAAGGAGGCTGTGTTGAAGAGGTTGCGTCAACTTGACACAAGCTGAAGTCATCTCAAGGAAGGAAGCTCATTGAGAAAATGACTCAAGATCCAGCTGTCAGGCATTTTCTTAATTAGTGATTGACGGGAGGTGGCCCTGTCCACTGTGGGTGGTGCCATTCCTGGGCTGGTGGTCCTGGGTTCTATACGAAAGCAGGCCGGGCAAGCCAAGAGGGACAAAGCCAGTGAGCAGCCCCCTCCATGCCTTCTGCATCAGCATCTGCCTCCAGATTCCTGCCTTGGCCTCCCGCAATGGACTGGGACTCAGGATACATAAGCCAAATAAACACTTTCCTCCCCAAAGGTCATGGTGTTTCATCATAGCAATAATAACCGTAACTAAGACAGATGGGTAATTTGCAAGCAGAGACCAGGCATCATGAATGGGGACGTGCAGCTCAACGGGAGGGTCCCCAGTCTGGTCCTTTCTGGTAGTGCAATAACTGGGCCACTTGCCAACTGTGGGCACCTGAGTTGGGGAGCCCTCAAACATACAAAATACCCCAGGAGCAGGGGTTGGAGCACACCTCTAACTGAAGGACTTTTCTGGCATCCTGTGACCTCAGGGAGCACACCAGAGTATCTGCAGGACTCCGGGCTGCATGAATCTGCACCCATCCTTAGTTGCAGGCACCATGAAGCACTGGACCCTCTGGGTGAAACACACTAGAGCCAGGAAATCAACGTGCCTGGTTGCCCTGTGGGATTTCACACACTCATAGCTTTTGCTTCTTCAGCTCATGGCTAGAAAGCCGCATGGAAGCCCGTCATGTGTGGCAGAAATGGAAAAAGAGTGTCTGTGGTCAGCAGAAGGCCATCTGAGGAGGCCTTGCTCTCAGAGGATGGGGGGGATCCAGAGGGACTTCATAGGCGGACAGCAGGATGTGGGAAGCTGCTGGAGCCACCTTGGCTCGGCGTGGCCTCTTTTTTGAAACAAGCAGTCATTCGTTTTTATTTTCACTAAAAACAGGGCCATGTGTATATTGCAGAACATTTGGAAAACATAAAAAAGCACCGACAAGCAAAAAAAGAAAAAAGTGCAACATATTTTATCGGCTCCATTTCTGGGTCTGTGATGGCCATTTCCACCCTTCACCGGCAATCTGCAGGAAGGGCCCGAGTATAAGCGCGTACCCACAGCCAGTCTGAATGTGATGCTCTGGCAGGAGCCAGGGACATCTACACCACCCTCCTGGAATTCTGCATGTACACGTCACGTGCATCCGATTCTCTACCGATGGGCATTTAAGCAGCCGCCAACCCTCAACTATGGTAAATAACAATATACATGGATGTTTCTAGTAAGGCTGCTCTTGTCAGGCCTGCACCAGGACCTGGGCCCACTGTCATACTCACGCGGGCCTCTTCAAACTGGAACTACTGACCACCCCACTTTATAGATGGGAACACTGAGTACAGAGAGGGTGAATGATCTGACTGTGGTCACAGAGTTGGTAAACAGCAGAGAAGAAATCTGAACCCACTGGTCTGGTGGGCCTGCTCCATCCACTAAGGGCACAGGTTTAAAGTCTGCACCCATTCACTGTTGCAACTGCTTGGAGCTATGCTAGTGCACCCAGAGTATGAGAGGAGTAGCTGGGGCACCTCCCTTGGAGCAGGCCTTCAGGAAGGGGAGGGCCTGTCGCCTGCACCCGGGGCTGAGGGGATTGGAGCAGTCAGCACAGTTGTCAAGGTCCCAGAAGAGCATCCTGAAGACATCTTACTTGCCACCTGCTCAGCACAGCTCCCTTCTGTGACAGGCACCTCACCTTTTTTTTTTTTTTCCTCAGCCTCAAGAAAGCAACAAACACTTTAAAAAAAGAAAAAGTTCTACTCAGGGGCTGGAGAGATGGCTCGGTAATTAAGAGCATTTGCTGCTCTTCCAGAGGACCCACGTGTGGTTCCCAGCACCCAGGCAACTGCAGCGCCAGAGGACTGAACATCCTCTTCTGGCCCTCGAAGGCATCAGCATATACATATCCACTCATTCAGACAAGCACATGCACACAGAGATAAAAATAAATCTCCTTTTCAAAATGCTGCAAGGGTGCTAGTGCTGTCTGACAGACACAGTGAGGGATAGAACCATCTGCAGAGGAGGCTGCAGGGGCTCTTCACGCTGCAGCATGGCACCCAGGCTGGGCAGGGGCCGCAGGAAAGAGCAGAAGTGTGAAGGAAGGGGCTACACATCTCAGCGGGGGATCCAGACCATGGCCAAGCTGTGGTTCTTTATGGCCACCACTAATGGCTGTCGTCAGGCTCAGCACTAAGGATCAGCATTTAAACCCACGTCATTCAGACACCCTGGGAAGTGCCACTGGCAGGCCTCCTGGCTCAGCAGTGTTGAGAACCAAAACCAGGCTTCACCACCACATGGCAGAGGTAAGCTGGGGAAATGCGCTAGTCGCTGGCAGTTTTCTCCAGCAGAATTCTAGCACCTTCGAATCCTCTCACTATCTTCTCAGGAGGCGCCACTTCGCTCACAAAGCCAGGAGCCAAGGTTGGGCGAGGCGGCCCTACTGCCACAAAGAACTTGTTGCATCCAGGCTACTTTGTCTCTAACATTCCCACTGGCTGCCCTGCTTTGAGGGTTTCCATAAAAGGGGCGGCAGAGGAGGGCGGCGGCTGTGGATATGCATGGGCGGCAGCAGATCTACACTCCACAGCTCAGCTCTGGGGACTGCCACACAACACAGAAGACAGCTCTGGCTTCACAGAGCACAGGCAGGATCCACACTGCCTCGGCAGCGACCGTCACTCCCAGGTTCCTGGTACCTGATCAGTTAAGGAGGGACACACACACAATCTCTCACTCTATGAGGATGATCCACTCAGAGTTTCTCTGGAGTAAGTGACAAGGGCTGGTGACTTGCATGGGGAAG
This sequence comes from Microtus ochrogaster, assembly GCF_000317375.1. NCBI lineage: Eukaryota > Metazoa > Chordata > Mammalia > Rodentia > Cricetidae > Microtus > Microtus ochrogaster. Next base: position 53,761,649 of record NC_022014.1, on the reverse strand, counting down.
AGAGAAGAACCTAGGATGACCCTGGCATCTCAGAAGAGGTGGCAACAGTGAGCCCCCTGATTTGTGGTGGGGATCCCAAGGCTGCCTCTATCTCCCAGACAAACACACCTAGCTCAGTTCCCATGCCGTCTCTCCCTGCTGAGTGACCTTACACACACACATTTTGGATTCTCTGAGTCTATGATCTCCTTGAAGGGAAACTGAGAACATTAATCTAACCACCTGCAAGATTAGTATCCCGGACGTATAAACCTTTCACATCAAGAGAAGATGAAAGGCAAAACAGACTGAGCCAGCAGCAAGGATAAACAGACAGTTCACAGAGGAGGGATCTCAGCTGGCCAATGAAGGCACAAAAGGCCACTTGGCCTCCTTAGCAGGCAGGGAAAGGCTAAGGAGCAGCATCACGGGATCCTACTGTGCAGCAAGCAGACTAACATCAACTGATCGAGGCCCAGAGCAGAGGGAATCCAGGGACATGGTTCCTGCGGTGACATGCAGGGCTGAACATAAGACCCAGCAGAGTTCTGGTGCTGGGACTAGACACAGGAACAGCTCCAACTGCTGGGAAGAACAGCCCTGAGTCCCCAGGAGAGGACCTCGAGGAGGGAGAGAAACAGCCACAAATGGAGTATACTATGCAGTGGTTAAAATGAACTGGGGCTTCTGAATTAACACAGATCTGAGCAGGGCAAGATTTTTATAGCTTCAAAGAATCAAAGACAAGAATTGATGGGCTAGCAGGTAAAACATGTAAAGGGCACGGAGGGGATACTGATGGCAAAAGGGGTGACAGAAATGTTCTAAAACTGGGGTGATGGCTAGTCAGACCTACACAGTTACTACACATGTCAGTGACCTCTATGGTTACAATAGGTCACCACAAGGGCAGCAAGTCTCTCAAACATTGAGCCACCTCGCCAGCCAGTGGATCTGTATTTTAAAAGTAAGTGGGGGCCAGGCACGGCAGACTTTAATTCCAGCACTCAGAAGGCAAAGGCAGGAGGATTTCTGTGAGTTCCAGGCCAGCCTGGTCTACATGGTTAGTTCCAGGCCAGCTTGGGCTACCAACTGAGAAGGTCATGGAGATGATAAATAACAGACACAGGGCAGTAGTTTGGGGAAAAGAAGTGACCAGAAGGGCACGTGGGGGCTCTGTCTCTGTGCTTATTTTAAATAAAAAGACAGAGAGGATTTGAGATGAATGCAGAACCTGGCAGAGACAGGAGTCTATGGACAAGGGTGGGCTTTGTTCCCCCTATGCCCCTAAGACACTGAAGTCACACGATGGGAGTCTACCACCCTCAAAGAACTGTCATGACCACGAAACCCACACCAGGGTTCCAACCTGGTCAGTACTGCTGTGGGGGCCCTCCTGTGCCCTTGATTGACCTCGTGTGTACTATCATGGGAGGGGATCGCAACACGCCCCCCCAGAGCCCACAGGTTGGTAAAAGACACTCTAGTAAGGAGGGTGGCCACAGTATCTCACCCTGAGAAGCCTCCTTCATTCGCTCTGAAGCCCAGACTCTGAGGAGACAAGCATAGCAGGGGCTACACACAGTGACATCGGCCTTGTCCACGGGTGAAGGTGGCCTTGTGGAGAGGCTGCTAACCTGATGTGGAGGTAGAGAGGGGGCCTGAGCCCCAGGCATTGTTGTCAACTGTGGCCTCAGAGCCTCTGATCCTTCGAGGCATGAAATCAGAGGGACACAGCAGCCAGGCCACTCCAAACTGATATGTATGTTGCTCTGTGGGTGCTGTGACAGGGGCAAGAGTACATGATGACACCCCTGTTAACATCCAGATATGGTCTGTCCACATCCAAGAGTTTTGTGTTGGGAGCTTGGTCTCCAGCCGTGGTGACATGAGAAATGGTGGGATCTAAGGGGCGGAGCCGAGAGAGAGGTAGTTAGGTCATTGGGTGCATGGCCTTAAATGAGATTAAGATAGTCCTCCTAGGACCTCAGTTCCCAAAGGGCTGGTTGTTACAAAGGAACATAGAGGCTCCTCCCCTCGTTCCTGGCTTCCAGTCTCTCTAAATATACAAATCTCACCATGATGCCACCTACAACTCTGTGAGGTAGACAAGAAGTCCAGGGGCCAAACTGATGAGGGAGCCCCAGCTTGGACATCCAGCTCCGCAGGCAGCTAAATAAACCTCTTTACTTTACAAAGTACTGCACCTCAGGTGCTTGGTTATACAATAACAAACAGACTAAGATGGGTCCCAAAGGGATATGGGACACTCAATACCTGGCCATATTTTTGGTTGCCACAACTGAGGAAAGGGGAGCTGCTGCATGGAGGGCGGAAGCTAGGTTACTTCAGCCAGGCTGCCAACACCCATTTCTAGATCCACCCCTTTCAGCATGTGGAGCTGGGGGACAGGTGACACAGTCCAGTCTGCTGCTGCAGGCTTTGGGACCCTGCCACCATAGCGCCAAATTATCCCCTCCTCTGGATGACTCAAGGTGCATCCAGCCCCACCCCCTTCCTCCTCTGGGGAATCAACGGCTGGATGGCTGGACGGCTGGACCGCAGAGAGAAGGCCCCTTGCCACAGCAGTGACTAAGCCGGCATTCAGAGGAACAAGTTCTCGGAACAAGCTCCCGCATGACTTCAGCACGTTTCCAATCAGAGAGACACGGTCACTACGGGGCTACAGTTAAGGAACCTCGTGTTGGTCACACGACTGCCCCCACTGGGAGGGGACACCACCATCCCATCTTTCAGATGAGGACACAGACTTCAGGAAGTAGCAGCAACCTGGGAATCTAAGAGCTGAGCCCACAGCAGGCTGCTACATAGACCTGGCTCAGTGGGCCCCTAACAACTAGTTGGAAGTTCGAGGGTACCCCTCAAAGCTTCAAATCGCTGGCAGGGAGGTGTGGGCCTGAGTGGATTCCCAGTTTTTGAAAGGACTTTGTGCAGGGTCTCTGTGGGCATATGGGGTCTGAGAAGAGGCATGGTTACAACTTTTTTGGTCCAGCAGGCCTGGACTCACACACCTGCTCTGTTCCTGACCGTTAGTTTTCTCGTCTGTGAAAAGGACTCGAGAAAACCACCACTACAGGTGTGTGAGAGCAGAAGACGGGATGATGATGCCAGCCCTCGGTGGCTGTAGCTATTCTGGTTTGGCGGGCTCACAGATCTGGTGGGTTCACAGATCTGGCGGCAGGCGGCATAGAGGATTCCAGATTTCCTCCAGTTGGTGTGTTACTGAAAACTGTCCCATACCCAAGAGGCAACTCAACAGGCTCCAACAAGAAACCAAGATTTGGCAGCATTCTAAACAGTTAAGGGGAAAAAAGGGGGTGGGGTATGGGGAAACCAAGACAATTTAGCTGAGCTCTGAAGCAGGGAAAACTTAGCTCTATTTAAAGATACCACAGGTCCAGGAAGCAGCCCCCGCTGGCTGGCCCAGGACTGAGTAACTGAATGCTTAGCCAATAACAATACATGGGAACACAGCACACCCTTTTTTGTAGAGTGCAGTGGATTCTCGGCCATCTCCTTCCAGAATTTTATGAACGACTTATGGAAGGCATGTATATCTGTCTGCTTTGTAAGAATGACTCTCTTAAACAAACAGACCCGAAGGGGCTTCCAGGGAGGCCCCTGGCCAGCCTTTCTCCAGCCAACGCCCTTTTCTAGTCATTGTTCCACACTTCTTTGTTAGAATTTTTTTCCCCCTCCCTCTTGCTTTTTTCCTTCCCGGTTAACTTCTCCAAGGCTGCCACAGCCAGCTTCTTCCAGGCAGGGACACCATCCCCCTTCACTCTTGAAGTCCCCAGGGCCTCCTCTGGATCCACTGTCCTATTACCCAGAATCTTTGAGATGGAACCTCGGCCACTTCAATCGCAGACAAGGTCCCTAAGCAGCCCTGGACGCCACTTCCCACCTGCGGGTCATCGTGGGCCGGGCCCACGGTCCACGTTCTAGAACCCTCAGCCTTCCCATCTGCAAAATGACGCCGGAGACCCATTTCCTCCATGCCTTGCCAGCTCCAAACAAAATTCTCATTTCACAGAAGGGGGTACTCCTGGGGAAACTTTACCACATTGTTAAACGGAAGTTACTGGAGAGGGGCACTCAAATGACCCATGCCCAGAAGGACGAGGGGCTTGGTTGGCTGGTACCACGAGGCTGGGTCTCTCTCCTGGTTTGTCTGCGTCTCCAGCTGCGGCTGCGGCCAGACTTTTGCACGGGTGGGCAGGGCGGGGGCTCGCGAAGAGATGGCGGGGAGGGCGCGGGGGCCCGGGACGCTCGGGGAGATGGCGGGGAGGGCGCGGGGACCAGGGGCGCGTGGGGAGACAGACGGCAGGGAGGGCGCGGGGCACAAGTTCTGCGCGGGGCTGGGGTCGCCGCGTGGCGCGGGCGCAGACTCACATAATGCTTGTTGGGCACGCGCCGCTTCTGCACGTCCAGCACCTTCACCTCCACGATGCTGCGCCGCGGCGGCATGGCCGTTTTCCGCGCCCAGCGCCGTGCGGGCCGGACCGGGCCGAAGCGATCCGAGTCGCCGAGCACTAACCGCCGCTG
>NC_022014.1:53753461-53757004 GCF_000317375.1 Microtus ochrogaster | reverse complement strand
CCCGCCCACCCCGCTTAAAGGGCCCGCCCGGCCCGGCCACGTCCGCCCGCGGGCCTTTGTCCCTACGCTCGGCGGGACGACGCGCCCCGCCCCCCTACCCCCGCGTTCGGGCCTGACGACCCTTAAGCCCAAGTATCCAAGCACCCTGATGGGGCTTTCCAACCCCGAAATGGACTCAGGGTGGTTGCCCACCCACCTAGGTGTCCGTGAACCGCGAGTGTTCCAGTCGCTATAAATCCGGTTCCCCACCCCCCAAGTCTAGGGATTCAGGGGAGAAGCGGCAGTGACTAGGTCTCCTGGGTTCACTGTCAGTGACATGGAGAGAAAAACTGCAAAAATGCCCTCGCGGCCCTGCAAAGGGAGGCGAATGTGAGCCAAAATAGGGTGCTGGGTAGGTAGCGAGCTCCTGACCTCCACACCTGACCCTGTGCCTTGACCTTTTCACAGACGCCCAGTTAAAGTCTCACCACACCCGGGAATGGGGGGACGACAATTAATCGCCTTTTACAGAGGACCTAACCGAGCTACAAGTGGTTCCACATTTTTTTTTTTTTTTCACCTAGCACCTTCTAGCATTGGCTGGGCACTCGGTAACTGACAGATGCTGACTGCAGGAAGGAAGGAATGAATGAATGACCGGACACACTTAACAGTATGGACTGGTAGTTCAGGCTGCAGGTCAGTGTTCTCCCAGTCACCTTCCCCTCCAGGCCCTTTCCCGGAACTCATAGTTCCAGATCAGCCAAGGAATTTCTCAGGGGAGGGTTCTCAGTCCAGTCAGGCCTTGCAGATAGATTCCTTTTGATTCCCTCTGGAAATCCCTCCATTGCCTTTCTGACTTCCTGGCCCATCTTTTCCACTGTCCTGATGGTAGAGGCTGGTCTGATGGGCTTCGCTTGTGTAACTTGGCTGGTGGGAGGTGAAGTCTGGGTAATCCTCCTCCCCCAGTTCCCTTCCTTCTGAATTATCTTCGCCAAAGGCCATGTTTTTGTACTAGCGGTGGGTGCAGTCCCTGGACACAGGACCCTCTTCCCTCTCTTGGTGCGGCCCATCCCTTGGCAAACAGACTCTTCATCAAGCTGTTCTTGCTAAGCCATTTAGAGAGAGGCATTCATTCTGGACCAGGGCCCTCTCTGGCCCAGCAATTCCCCGCAGGCAGCTTCTTCTTCAGGAGAGCAGCCACCCAGGGACCCTCTGGTCACCCTGGAAATAGGCCACGTGGTGACCTCCAACCCGGCTTCTCCCATCCTCTGCACAAAGCCAGCTTCCCGCAGACTGTAGAATCAGGATACCATCAGCCAGCTTCCCCAGCTCCCAGGTTCCCGTCCTCCAGGTGTGTCTAGTTCCCTGCCTGGTGGGCCTGGCCTGGGGAGATTGTGTCCCCCACCCCCCTGTAGCAGCAGCTAGGCCTCAGCTCCCAGGTCCCTCGCCCTTTCCCCTGGATGCTGATTTCTGTCTGTAAGAGTCTAAGCACTCTGGATCTCTGCAGGAACTTCACTCTCAGCATGTGTTCTGGGTGTCTGGCTCATTTCACTCAGTGTCCCCAAGGTTCGTCCTCGTCCATGTTACCTGCTTCAAAACCTCCTCCCTTTTGGTGACCAAATACTATTTCACCATGTGCTCTTTACCTGTTTCCTTTACTCATGCACCTGATGGTCATTTTAGCTGTCACCACCTTTGGACTATTGTGACTAAGGCGGCTGGGAATGTTGACATACAGATATCTGTTCAAAGTCCTTGCTTGCTGTTCTTTAGGGTATATTCCGGAAGTACAATTTCTGGATTGCATGGCCATTCTGTCTTGATTCGTTTATTCTTTTGCGGAACTGCCTTTCTGCCCTCCTGGTGGCCATGCCATTTTTATTGCCCATTGGTAGTGCTCAAGAAGCCCAGCTTTCTCTACCCAGCTCCCCATGTCTGTTTCTTTCTGATTCTTCTGTTGTTCTTGACCACAGCCACCCCAAAGGTGTGGAACAGTGACTCACTCTGTCCTTATTTGCATCTCCCCCATGATTAGTGACAGGGGGAAAAATGCCCGTCCAAGCTCTTTGCCAAATCTTACACAGGGTGTGGGCGCTTTTCTCTTGCCTTTGTGAATCTGAGGCTTAACCTCCTACACATCTGGGCTTTCCCAAGCAGGCAGTCTATTTGAGGTGGGGTGCGGACTGAATTGTGGGCTAGTGATGTGGCTATCCATACTGGAAAATGCTCCTCAGGCTTTGCTTGGGAGGCACTGAGGATTATCTGCTGAGAGACAAAACAAAAACAAGACAAACAACAACAACACATACAGCCAAATCTAAAACAAAACAAACCCTCAACTCTCATGTCAGTAGAACTTAAGGGGGCAGGGCTAACTATTGTAGAGGGGGCGGGGCTACCTATTGTGGAACTCAGCTAGCCACACAAAACACATCTGCAAATTCAAGTGCACCAGGGAATCCAGATCTCTAGCAGGAGAGAAAATCCCACTTGGATTCTAAGTTTACTCCAGCCACTCGCCAGCCTAATAGTATTTGCTGAGGTTTGTCGGTGAGCCTGGCATTGGCTGGCACTTCCATGCGAATTGTCTTACTAGGATACCATAGCCCTGTGACATACAAGCCATCCTTTCTGTCTGCTGATGGGAAGTTGTAGATGTTTGAACAGGCAATGCTTCCTTGAGATGACAGTGCTGGGGTAAAGCGGCACTTATGGGTTATCTGATTCCACAGTTTGTGCCCATCCATGAACCTGTGTCCAACAGGGTGTGACCCTGGGCAAATCCCTTGGTCTTCTCATAAGGTGGCATAAGAACAGCTACAGTTAGGGTTGCTGAGACATGGCTCAGCAGTTAATTCCAAGCACCCACATGGCAGCTCACGCCTGTCTGTAACTTCAAGATCTGACACCCTCACACAGACATACATGCAGGCAAAACACCAATGCACATTAAAAAGAAAAAAAGAACTGAGGGCATAGCTGTGGGACATTTTCTTGACAACTGATTGATAAGGAGGGCCCAGCCCACTGTGGGCAGTGCCATTCCCCAGGCAGGTGAGCCTGGTTATATAAGGAAGGTAGCTGAACAGGTCAGGAGCAATCAGTGAGCGGTACTCCAGTGAGTGGTGCTCCAGTGAACGGTGCTCCAGTGAGCAGTGCTCCTTTATGCTCTCTCTCCAATCTGCCCTGGCTTCCCTCGGTGACAGATGACTTGGGAGCTGTAAGACAAAGCAAATTCCTTCCTCTCCAGTTTGGTTTTAGCCACGGTGTTTTATCACAGCAATGGAAAACAATTAGAACAACACAGAGAAACAAAAGAAAAGACAAAGGGAATCAGAAAAGGGCCGGCGAGGTGACACAGATGGTAAAGATGCTTGCTGTCAAGCCTGATGCCCCGGAACCCACATGGTAGAAGGAAAGTTGTCCTCCGCCCGCCATATATGCTTTGTGACACACCGGCCTGAGTGTGCACACCCACAGAAACAAACAAATGACTGCGAGTCAACAAGACCACTGGGAAGCAAGCCAGCCCAACCCCCTTCCCTCCGGTGTGGACACTGC
>NC_022014.1:53738737-53752987 GCF_000317375.1 Microtus ochrogaster | reverse complement strand
GTGTGGACACTGCAGACAGACAGTCTCCTCCTCCCTGTGGTGTGGACACTGCAGACAGACAGTCTCCTCCTCCCTGTGGTGTGGGCACTGCAGACAGACAGTCTCCTCCTCCCTGTGGCTGTGCTTTCTGCTTCCCAAGCCAACACTCTTAGCACCATTCCTGCACATCAGTCTGGTTTAACCCTTAGCACTACCAGGTCAAACAGGTCCTCAGGCTCTTCCCCAGCTCTGATAAAATCCACAGCCTGTAAGAGAGAGTCACTCTGTCACCTTCTCTATGGGGTCCTCCTCAGGTTTATTTCGAAACAAATCTTTCCTTTGCTGTTGAGCCACCAAAAGATTTTCTTAAAAATGTAATGCTTCTCCCTCCCTCTCTCTCTCTCTCTCTCTCTCTCTCTCTCTCTCTCTCTCTCTCTCTCTTTTTAAAGGAGGGCTGGAGAGATGACTCAGCAGTTAACAACTCTTGCAGAAGACGGACTCAGTCTTGTTGTCTGCACCCACCAGAGAAGGCTCATAACCTGTAACTCCTGTTCCAGGGGCTCTGGTGCCCTCTTCTGTCCTCTGTGGGCACCTGCATTCACACACATGCAAATAAAATATGTCTTAAAAGAAAAGGAAAAAATTTCTTCTTCAGGGAACGGCTGTACCGTACACACCCACCCTATTTCTACAGCCATCTGTGGTTTAAGGATTGGCAGGCACACGTCTCCATGGCGCCCTCTACAGGCTGTTGTGAGAGTGCACCATCATCATCCGCATCATCACTGCACAACCCAGCCCTTGTTCAATGTCTGCTTGTAGAACCAGACCCCAGACCTGAGGGGTGCAGACAGTCTCTGCGTGGGTGTATGCACATCCCCACGTGTTCACATACCAAACACACACACACACACACACACACACACACACACACACACACACACACACACACACACACGTCTCTCTCATCAGACTCCAAGCTTCCTCGTAGCCAGAGTGGCTTTATTTGTTTTAAACTCTCAGCTCCCTGCACGGACATGTAGAGCATCCCTGGAGAGATGCTTCTGTGATGGATAAGCCTGTCTCTAGCTGCTGGACCACAGTGGGTCCTTGCCAGTGACAAACCAGCCTCTGGGTGGACCTCTCTGCTTTCCCATCTCTCTTTAGGTGTGCAGAGACCAGGGGTAGAGTTTAGACTTCTGCCTCAGCTGGTGTGATTCCTAATTTCTGGCCCAGAAGGCATTTTGCAAACTCAAGCACTGCAGAGCACAGAGTTCCCCACCGCTTGCTGGAGCTAATGGAGTGCTGTGCAGGATCGTGCAGGAAGGGCCACACACTGGGAGGATGGAGGGTGTTTCATCAAGCGTGAATGAACTCCTGGTCTTTTTGTGATATTAGTGTCATCTTGGCTGTCAGGCTGAACTTCTCCCAGTCCCTAGTCCGCAGAAAATCAAGCAGGCTGGGGGGCTGAAGCCTGTGTTTTGCTGCCTCTTCATCAGCAATCTCTAGGGTGAAACTGGGCACCTTTCCGGGCCATGATTGGACGGAGAGGGGGACAGAGATGCTTTCTCTGAGGTGCTGTCTCTGTAGGGATGCTCATCACAGGAGCAAACACCTGTGAAGGATTAGGGAGGAAGACATTCAAAACCGTGAAGCAAATCACAGCTAGGGGAAGCTGGGCTCAGGCAAAATTCCACACACAGAGAGCCTCCCGGGATTGGGGGTGGCAATGTGGTCTCAGGGGAAGGGAGAGAATCTGTAGCCTCCCCTTCATCTTCTCCATATTTCCTGGGGCTGCATTTATTTCCTTTAAGGGAGCGCTGTTTGCAATCCTCCCCCGTTCAGAAGCCTTCCCTGGACCCCACTGCCTACAGATATTTCTCACTATAGGTGGTGGTCAAGGCCCCCATGACGGACCTCCCCCTCCCATGCTGCTTGCATGTCTACTTCATGCTGCTCACCCTCTCATCCCCAATAAAGAGATGTGTAACTGTTCCGGGCACTAGCCAGCCATCATCTACACCATGAATTCTGTAGTCATCTGTGTCTCTAACATGCCTGTACTAGTCCATTTGCCTCAGGCAGTTGGAGGCTGGATGTGTTATGAACACGTGAGGTTTGTTTAGTTCACAGGTTTGAAGGTGAAGAACCAAGGTCAGGTGGCTGTCTCCCTGTGACCTCTGATGAGGGCCTTGGCGGTGGGTGGTATCACAAGGGTGGGAGTCCAGGAGAGATTATTGGCAAGATGGGCACCCAGAAAGACTTGGGCTGAGCTTCACTCTTTTGTATATGACAGCTTGCTCTTGAGAGGACTAACCGGGTTCGAGGAACACAATATTAATCCCTCCTGAGGCTGGCGCTCTTCCTAGTGGCCTCTGTCTCACTACACTGCCCTGTGGGTCAGGCTTGCAGCTCACAGGCTTAGCCAGGCCATAGCAATCCCAGCAGATCTGCAATGCATTCATTTCTCCATTCCAGTGAGAAAAACGGGAGCTAAGAGAAGAAGCCCAGGGTCACAGCGCAGGAGGCTGGTGAGGCTGGGATCTGATGCAAGCATCTCTGGCTGCCTCTGAGAAACAAAGCATCCTTTGAGGACCCGAGGACCGGACTGGAATCTTTCTTTTTTTTTTCTTTGATTTATTTATTTATTAAAGATTTCTGCCTCCTCCCTGCCACAGCCTTCCATTTCCCTCCCTCTCCCCCAATCAACTTCCCCTCCCTTATCAGCCGGAAGAGCAGTCAAGGTTCCCTGCCCTGTGGGAATTCCAAGGACCTCCCACCTCCTTCCAGGTCTAGTAAGGTGAGCATCCAAACAGCCTAGGCTCCCCCAAAGCCAGTACGTGCAGTAGGATCAAAACCCATTGCCACTGTTCTTGAGTTCTCAGTAGTCCTCATTGTCCGCTATGTTCAGCGAGTCCGGTTTTGTCCCATGTTTTTTCAGACCCAGTCCAGCTGGCCTTGGTGAGTTCCCGAAAGAACATCCCCATTGTCTCAGTGTGTGGGTGCACCCCTCGCGGTCCTGAGTTCCTTGCTCGTGCTCTCTCTCCTGCTCCTGATTTGGACCTTGGGATTTCCGGACTGGAATCTTTCTGACTCCATATCTCCTCCCTCCACTGAGTGGCAGTTTCAGAGTTGTTCTCTATTCTCAGCCAGGAGAGTGTTTGTTCAAGGAAGACCAGATTGTACCCCTAATCCCATCCTCCCACTGCTTAAATGTCCCTGTGACTTCCTGCAGCACATAGGATAGAGGCAAACTCTTAGATTAGCCATTAGGGGTTAGCCAGAATCTGGTTTCAATGACCTGCTGACTTCATCTAGCCCCCCTCCTCTGCCACGCCCTACTCCAGCCACGCTGGCGTCTCTCAGTTTCTAGAAATTCACCCCTTTATATATGCTGCTGCCCGCTCCTGAGTGTTTCCCTGTCTTCAAAGCTTTAGTCTGAGTGTCCCTTCTTCTGCAGCCTTTCCTTTACTTCCCATGTGCATTTTCTTTACAGTTCTTGGCATTGCCATCACCTCTTCTTGCATGGCCTTCAACCAGAATGTACCTGCATGACGGGGGTCAGAATTCTTGTCAGCTATTGTCCCCCAAGTCAGCATAGTCCCACAGACCCTTCAAAAAGAGCCTAGAATATACAAACACTGCCTTTCCTATGAGAGGATCAGAGGTCTCCCCACAGTGCCCTGCCCCTGGCAGCTGATTGGTAGATGTTTACCAAATGAGCGAATAAATATGGCTGTGCACAGATAAAGATGGTATTGATTATGAGAAAAACTTTTGGGTCACCTTTCAGTTCAATGAACACATACTACAAAAGCCAGTGAGAGGCCAAAGCTGGTCACCAGTGTCTTGATTATTGGAGCTAGAGACACTGGCAGCGAGATGTAACTGTTTAAATGTGAGCATCACCCTGTGTAGACTGGGTGTGCTTTTTCATCCAGCCACAAGGTGGCAGCCTCTCTCGGTGGTCCATGAACCAGTCCCCCAAAGGAGCCACCAATTGTTGCTCATGACTGTTTCTCGGTGCCTTCCACTCCTGACATTCCCAGGACAACCTAACCTATGAGGTAGTTCCATGGACTAAGCCTGCTGTAGCTCAGCCTTGCCTACTCAGACAGCATGGTTTAAAGACTCAGGTGTTACTGGGAGCCCCTGTTTTGCAACCACCGGACAAGCCTTGAGAACCTAATACCTGCCAAACACTGAGCAATGTGCTTGGGAGACAAAAGCAAATGCAACAGGTAAGGATTTGTTCCCCCTTCTGACTCACATTCTAACAGGGAAGACAGGCAACGAGCAACAAGCAATGAATAGGGGATGCATCTCACCCACAGACAGTCAATGTCAGGAAAATAAAAGTACCCAAGGCAGCCTGTAGGTGGCCAGGGTGACATAGAACCCCAGCAAGGGTCCCTGAGCCAGAGGACCAATTCATGCCCTCCCCCCAGCAACATGGAACCCCAGGCCCAGCTCTTTGAGCCTGGCGATCGCTAGGTTCTGTTGTTCTTTTGAGAAACTACAACTCCCAGACTCCCCCTGGACTATGGTTGCCTGTGCGCGCACCTGCGCGCAGGTATGGGATATTCTTCCCAGATTGCCTTGTGCCCCCCGTTAAAAGGCAGGGCCACACGAGGCCCCCCTCTCTCGTCCTGCCTTTTCCTTGTGTGTCCCACATCCTCCGTCCTTTTGTGTTTCCCTCCCCCATTAAAGTGGACCCACGTGGGAGCCGCCATGTTGCGTTGTAGTAATAGGAGTGGTGGGGCTGAGTCCCCAGCACCCCAGCCACTTGCCCGGCTAGCTTATGCCCCGAAATAATTACACGGACACTGTATTCTTTTAATCACTGCTTGGCCCATTCTCTTCTAGGCTTTTCTCGGCTAACTCTCGCACCTGGACTAACCCATTTCCAATCATATGTGTCGCACCCCAAGGTGCGCTTACCGGGAAGATTCTAGCCTACGTCCATCCTGGGTCGGAGCTTCATCGCGTGTGCCTCAGAGAGCAGAGCTCTCGCCTCTGCCCGCATGAGTGGAGCATCGTGTCTCTCTGAGGCGTCTGCCCCTGAGAGGAGAGCTGTGAAGTCTGACCTCACTTCCTCTTCCGCCCAGCATTCTGCTCCTCCCACTTACGTTCTAACCTATCAGGTCAAGCAGCTTCTTTATTAATCAACCAATGACCTTCCTCCATCATCGCGTCTGTGTTTGTTCCGCCATACGTGTCTGTCCCGTGCCCCGTGTTTAAGAAGAACACCCCCTGCCCCCCTTTTATTATTTTTTAAGAAGAACAGGTTCGCCTCCTGAGGATCTGGGGTTGCTCAGTGAATTGAAGGAGGAAGAGGATGGTAGCGGTTGGGCAAGCTGGCACTGAAGACCCAGGGTAGCAGCAACACAGGGAAGGGAGGTTGGGAGGTGAAGCTGGGCCCTGACCCAAGAGTTCTGGCACCATAGAGCCCGGACCTGTGACTGCCCAGCTCTGGAAGCGTGGGCGGATATCCTGGGGAAGGAAAGGGAGTGTTGAAGAAGACTGTGCTCCTGGGTCTGCCTCATGTCACCCTGCCAGGAGCTGGGTGGTCTCTGTCAACTGCAATAACAATGTTGCTGAAGGATGAAGGAGACAGGGGTGTAGGAGGAGCCTGGGTTGGTGTTCACACTGGGTGACTGTGAGGTCCAAGCTCTGGTTCCCAGTGTTCTGCTCATCCACACGGGCAAGTAGCCCTGCCCACTGCTGACTCGCGAATAGCTGTGTTCCCCCAGGGAAGCAGGCCTAAGTCCTCAGAGTGGGTGGCCCTGGCCGACCACAACCTGGAGTGTGGCGATGCCAACAACCAGCAGGGAACTTTGGCTGCCCTCCGACCACACACCCATCATGCTAGACCTTCATGTCGGTGTACTCTTGAGACGAATTTCTTCCTCATCCCTGAGTGTTCTATAGCGGCATCTACTGCGGAAGGTGGGGCTATATACTCTGGTCAGCTGGCACCCACCCGTTTCTTGAAGAGAGTGTCTTTTTGATCTGGTTCCAATTCATATCCCTCAGGAACATGGAATCCAGGCTTAGTTCTTTGGACTAAAGAGGATTACCATGCACATTACCCTACAGTCAGGTGAACTGGAGAAAAAAAAAAAAACCCACCGAAACAACAACAACAAAACAAACACCTGACTGCAGGTCTATAGGACACACTGGCCATGGCCCTGCAGGACACACCGGCCGCCGGCCTGCAGGACACAACAACCGTGGGTCTGCGGGACACACCAGCCGCGGGCCTGAGGGACACACCGACCATGGGTCTGCAAGATACACCGGCTGCGGGCCTACAGGACACACTGGCTGCAGATCTGCAGGACACACTCCAGATGCTGTAGCTGTTGCTCCGCCTCAAAATGTCATGTTCACCTTGGTGACAGAGCTGATAGCCTGGTGGTCAGGTGATAGAAGGTGGTTATGTCTCTTCCCAAGGTGTGGCAGGATTTAGGATCAAGCCTTCCAGCTATCGGGAGGAAGTGAGGTGCTGCCTTAAGTGCGGGGGGGGGGGTTTCTCTCTCCCTCTCTCCTCCACTCTCAGTTCTTCCTGATTCTCCATCCATCCCTAGGGTTAGGCCTCCGCAGGGGTCGCTTGGGACGGTCCCGCCCTTGTTTGGCCCCATAGTTAGCCATCTGTCCAGGTTCTCCAGATGGTGAAATGATAATTTTTTAAAAGCAGAACGGTACAGTGGGAGCCGGGTAGCAAGGGTTGGGGAGAATATGGAGCACTCTCCTTGGGTTTCCTTCAACCCAACCCTGACCCCCAGTCATCTCCCATCTCCAGCCCTACTTTAAAAAGATATTCTTTCCCAGTTCCATGTATTTGACCATACCCATTAATTCTCTTATCCCTTTCCTCTTCTCCTCCTGACAAGGCCTTGCTTCCCAGCCAGTCGCTTGCTATCTTCACATTATGCTCGTGTTTACTGGAAGTGGTTTGGCTTCCAGTTGTTTTTAAGGAATAATGTTTTTCATTTGGACTGCTTGCTGTTTTCCCTCTCCTGGTTACAGAGCTAGGGGTCTGCCTAAGGATAGGGGCTTGGGCAGAGGGTGTGTGTGTGGGTGTATTTGACATACACAGGCTTGGATCTGAAGAGAGAGAGAGAGAGAGAGAGAGAGAGAGAGAAGAAGAAGAAGAAGGAGAGAGAGAGTGTGTGTGTGTGTGTGTCAACCTTGCTTCCAGAGGTTCTCAGTAAGCTCAAACAACACAGGACCATTTCCCAATCTCACACAGTGCACCCTATACCCAGGTGCACTGGGGAATCTCTCAATATATGTTTGGTGCAAAGAATTGCTTGTTTTAGGGAGGGTGGAGAGATGACTCAGTGGTTGGGAGCATTGGCGGTTCTTCCAGAGGTTCTGAATTTAATTGCCAGCCACCACATGGTGGCTGACAACCATCTATAGTGGAATCTGCTGCCCTCTTCTGGACTAAAGGTGTACATACAGATAGATCACTCATACCTTAAAAAAAAAAAAAAAAAGGACAGGCTCCAAAGCTACACAGAGAAACCTGTCTCAAAAAAACCAAATCGTCATCATCATCATAAATCTTTAAAAGCATTTTTTAAAAATGAATTGCTCATTTTAAATGTTGTGCTCTGGCCATGGATGGCAGAACTCATACTGCACATACGACCCAAATCCCCATCGTTACCTGAAGCATCATTGGCGAGTGGGATGCCATTGAAGAAATGGCTTCTCTAGAGCTCTTGGAAGATACAACTAGAGAAGAGATTTGGCTCAGTGGTCAAAAGCACTTGCTGCTCTTTTAGAGGACCCAGGTTCAATACCTAGAACCCATGCTAAGAGCTGTTTGAAACTCTAGCTCCCGGGGACCTGACTCCTTCTGATCTCCGTGGGTACCAGCATGAACGTGGTACAGAGATTACAAGCAGGCAAGACGCTCATGCACAGCAAATAAAAATAAACAAATCATTTCTAAAAAGACACGACTAGATCAAGAGATCTGTAGCCCACAGTGGAAAAAAAGTGAGATGATTTTCTTTGCTCTCGTAAATGTGTCTGGAACAGTTACTGAGAGGACTTGGTGATGGTATGTGAAGGAGACAGACTTGTAAAATCAACAGATGATTGCCACCCCAAACTCATGTGTAATTGTCATTGTATAGCTCACTCAGAAACTCATGCACAAATGTCTTACAAAGGGGGCCATCAGTCAGGCGGGCGGTGGTGGCACATGCCTTTAGTTCCAGAGCTTGTGGATCTCTGAGTTCCAGGACAGCCAGGGCTACACAGAGAAGCCCTGTCCCGAAAAACCAAAGGGAAAAGAGGGTAGCATCACATACCCTGCATGAACTTCACAGGGCGGAGGGACGAATTCATCTCTAGCCCAGGACTCTAGAGGTGTTCATGCTAACTCTGGGGGCATTTACTCTTCTGAGTTAGGATGGCCAAGTCAGGGCCCAATGTTGGAAAGACTTCATGATTTGTGATATGTGACAGTTGTCAAGTCATTTATGGTATCAAAACCAAACTTTGTCTAGAATTTGAAAACCAAAACCCAACCAGCTTTCAGACTTAGCATTTTTATTGGATTTAACCTATCTATCTATCTATCTATCTATCTATCTATCTATCTATCTATCTATCTATCTATCTATCTATCTCTATTTACCTATTTATCTATTTGATTTTTAAAGATTTATTTTATTATTTATTTGTGTGCACATGTGCACGCACAAAGCTTAAGGAAGCCAGAAGAGGCTTCTGATTCCCCAGAACTGGAGTTACCAATAGTTGTAAAGAACCATGTGGATGCTGGGACCCAAACCCAGGTCCTCTGGAAGAGAAGACAGTGCTCTTAATCTCTGAGCCATCTCTCCAGTCTGAATCTGGAGCTCACTGATGGACAAGGAGCCTGGAATCCTCCTGTCTCTACCTCCTGGTTCCGAGATGGCAGGTACTGGTGCCACCATGCCTTTTTTTTCTGGTAATCTTGACTCAGCCCTCAGGCTTGAGTGCTTTACCTGTGAGCCGCCTCCCGAGCCTTTAAGAGACATCTATTTAAGGGAGTTACGTAAGTGTCTTCAAGGTGGAGCCAATTTATCAACACAGTGTTTTAATCATAACAGTGCCCAGAAGAGACTGAAATTATGGAAAGTTCAAACCGAGTTCAAATCAAGCAAACAAGTCCAAATGAAAGCGAACAGTTTTACAAATTTTGGTTAACATCCCTCTGGACAACAACAACAAAATATGTAGCCTTACTTTTTAGTTTAAGAATTTGAAAACATAGTTTAAGATTTCCAAGAAGATATTCGATAGTTTTGTGTATCTGGGACTTCATTTCCATCAACACTGGTGTGTTCACCTGGCTGTTTTCAGAGGATTCTCTATAGCGGCTGTCTGACATTCAGCTGGAGGAAAGGTTTGATTGTATCTCTTGCCTCTGCTTGTGCGTAGGTCAGGAAAGGTTTGATTGTATCTCTTGCCTCTGCTTGTGCGTAGGTCAGCATTAGTTACTGGTCTCATCGCCGCAACGAAACGTCTGACCAAAGTGACTTACGGGAGAGAGGGTCTGTTTCAGCTTACAGTTTGAGGGTGCAGGCCACCACAGCAGGGCAATAAGACAACAGAAGCAGGGGGCAGCTGGTCCATTGTGTGCAGTTGGGACCAGAGATGAGGGATGGCACTTAGCTTCCTTTTTCCTCTCAGTCCAGGGCCCCAGTTCGCAGACCGGGGCCACCCACATTCAGGGTGGCTCTTCCCACCTCAGTTAACCTAAACTAGACACCACTCCACAGTCTGGGAGTTACCTAAGGTAGATCATCCTTCCTAGGAATGCTTAGAATGCTGGCGGCCGAGGCGAGTGTAGATCTTGTCAAGTGGACACTCAGCATTAGCCATCACGGTTCCTATCTCCCTCGCACAAACATCCAACATCCTCCACTTACCCATCATGCCTTTCGCACGCCATCACTTGTTGGCACCGTTTATGTTTGTGAGCCACTATTTTCAGGGATGAACTTGGGCATGGCGGAGCGTGCTTACTACGGTAACAGCTCTGGGGAGGCAGAGACAGGCAGACCACTGGGGCTTTCTGGGTGTCCAGCTTAGACGACCTGGAGAGTACCAGGCCAGTGAGAAATTTTGTCTCAAAAATAAAAAAAAATTAAAATAAAAATAAAAAAAATAAAAGAAGCATGGGGTCTGAGACATGACACCTGTGACTGTTAGCCTACGTCTACTCACAGGGACGTGCGTGTACGTGTGTGCGCATGCATACACACACACAGACACACACAAGTAAGTCACACAAAAAGTAAACAGAGAATATGGTGAGAACTTACTGACAGCTGTAGCTTCTCCCTTTGGAGTACAGACTGAAGCAGTAACTACAGTGTCAAACACCCCACTAGGTTTTTTTATGTTGCCCTTTTTACTTTTATAATAAACATGTATTTTTTAAAAAAAATCAGTGAAATTTAATTTCTTCTGTATGTCCATTTTCTTTACTGATGAGCACAAACAAAGGCTGTTGACACATCCTTCGATCGGGTATTTTGTTCCTACGTAAGAATTTCCCAACTATTGTCCAGAGTGGCTATGCTACACTGTTGTTATTTCAAGACAGGGTCTCACAGTGTAGCACTGACTGGACTGGAGCTTGCTATGTAGACCAGGCTGGCCCCAGAATTCATAGGGATCCACCAGCCTTTGCCTTTCAAAAGCTTAGATTAAAGGTGCGTGCCACCACACCCAGCTACACTGTTTTTTTTTTTTTTTTAATTCCCGTCAGCAATATGTGAGAAATCCAAATTTTCTGCCCCTTATCAGCAGTTGAGGTTTTCGCTGTTTTCAAGCCCAACCGGTTCAGATTGGTGTGTGGTGACATTCCACCATACAGATAAACCCCAGGGTGTGTTCAGGAGGTGCCTGGCCGATCTCCAGGTGTGGGCTCATGTGAATAGCTTCATGGTGAACGCTGTGCGTGGTCGCTGATAGAACAGCTGCTCTCAGTTCTTCGCAGGTGGATCTGTTAACTCAAGTGGTGATGCCCAGATCAACTCCCTGAGAACATGAAACGGCTCTCCTCACAAGGTGGGAGGAGAGAACCAACTTTCTGAAAGCTGTCCATGGTATGCATGGGCTGGCGTGACACACACGCGTGCGCGCGCACACACACACACATAATAACTGTCCTGGCATGCATAGGCTGGTGTGGCATCTGTGTGTGCACACACAAGTAATATGAGTGGGCTGGAGTTGCACACACACATACACACACAGAAATAACGTCTGTGGCATGCGTAGGCTGGCTGGCACACATAAATAAGGAACAGTTTAAAAGTTTTCATTTTCATTTTAAGACTTTTTCAGTGTATTTCAGAGTCCACGGTTCCTGGTTTACTTCTGTGTAGCTCTGGGACCATCTTCCTTTCTCAGATGAGTTAAGGACAAACGGGGAGCTTCCTGTAGGCGCTGAGATGGCAAGAGACTCTGACAAAGCCTGGAGAGGGACAGCTGCCTGGGAGGGAGCCAAGACTGACTAAGCTGCTGACAGTGGCAATGGGCCGTCATTGTGAAGCCAATCCCAGGGAGAATGGATTCAGGAAGACCTGAGGCCTTTACAAAGGAGGCATTAGAGGGGACCAGGAAGCCCTAAGCGGAAATGGAAATCAATATTTGTTGTTTTTGAACTGAACAGGCCAAAAGCCACAGAACACCAAGACACAGAACCGAGCAAGCAGAAGTCATCAGGAAGGTGGGGGTTGGGGGGGTGGCAAAGAGTAATTCAATTGGAGAAACTAATTGCTGAGTTTTAAAAAGCAAGCTAGCTCAGGAAGTGCCTGAACAAATCCAGTGATTGTCAAAGATGGATGGAAGTACAGACAGCCTGGGGGCACAGAAACTGCTTCTGGAGGAACACTTGGGCGAATAAATACCCTTTGTCCTGCTTTCTTCAGAGATACTCTACAGCCCTGGCTGCTCTGGAGCTCACGGTGCATCTCCAGGAGAACTTTGAACTCAAAGCAATGCTCCTGTTTCAATTTCCTAAGCGCTGGGATGACAGGTGTGAGTCCCTTGACTCAGATTTGTAAATGTCGTTTGTGAGCAGCAAGCTGTGCGTGAGGGGGGCAGACATGACTGGAGAGAGGAGAGGCGGCCTAGGCGGGAATCCTGGAGCTCAGAG
The DNA here is from genome assembly GCF_000317375.1 of Microtus ochrogaster. Taxonomy (NCBI): domain Eukaryota; kingdom Metazoa; phylum Chordata; class Mammalia; order Rodentia; family Cricetidae; genus Microtus; species Microtus ochrogaster. Next base: position 53,740,827 of record NC_022014.1, on the reverse strand, counting down.
GCTGCGCGGGGAACCGGGAAGACATGCCAACGGGCAGAGACAAATGGAGCTCTGGGCTGGGAGTGAAGACCTTTGACTTCTGGGAAGGGGCTTTGCTATTACATCAGACACAAGCCCTTTGGGCAGAGCAGGGCACGCATCTCCATCTCAGCTGAGCAAAGCTCTGTTGCGTAAGGACTTCCTGAGAGACATGGAGCGGCAGCTATGGTTGCGCTCCTTTGTAGCACAAATGTTAAAAACCCAGAGACAGATATTGGGGCCCAACCTGGAGATCAGAAAAGCAAAAGCAGCCAAGCTGCTAGACAGCTCTTACCTCTTTAAAATCTTCAGACTGAAAGAGAGCCAGTTCCTGTCTCATCCTACCTTATATTCCTCTCTAGTGCAGGATTAAAGGCGTGCACCACCACCGCCCAGTCTCTATGGTTAACTAGTGTGGCTGCTGGGATTAAAGGTGTGTGCCCCCACTGCCTGGCCTGCAGGGCTGGCTGGTGTGGCTGCTTTGCCCTGACCTTCACGCAAGCTTTATTTATTAAAATACAAATGAAATATCACTACATTCGTCAGCTGACACTGATGACTGTTCCCTGTGCTTCTAGAATGGCCATAATGAAGACAGCTCACACTCTGCCCGAGCCTCTCACCAAAACCATCAACAACCCCGTGAAGGGGTTAAATAATTGGATAAGGCCAGGATGGGGGCAGCATGCATGGAATGGAGTTCCAGATGCAGCATCTAAAGTAGGTGCCAAAAATCCTCAGGAATTAAGACAATTAAGGAATACAACACCTTTGTAAAAAACAATCAAAGTTAAGGCAGAAAATCAACCTATGATGAGCAAATTGCCAAATTAATGAAGACAGGATCAACACGATCCTTAAAAACAGATTTTAAGTAGCGGAGCTGGGACCCAAACCTACGCAGCCTGTGTAGGAAGCACACTGCTCTCACTACTCGGTAGCTGCATTCAAAACTGAGCACCTGGCTACATCTGCTATTCCTCCACCCTGGATGTCACTTGGTGAGGGTCCAGCACGTAGGAGGCCTGCAGCTCAGGACTGTGAAGGAGCCCGTAGGAAGGCCACAGCTAATGGTTGTCAGTGCTCCTCGCTCTCCAGAGGCATGCATGGTCACACAACTGGTACTTGGTCAAGAATTGAGGCCAAGGGTTTTGTCTGAGGAAGAGACATGACACATGCCCTGTATTATTCCTGGAGAGCAATGAACACGTGAACATGTCAGCAGGCTTTGAAGAAGCTTGTTGTTCTGTGGGGTCTGGAGAATGAGGTATGCTGGCCACCATCCTTTTGGTTTTGAGTGGATGAAGTTATTAAGTTTATAACAAGCAAAAGTAAAAGAATAAACAATGAGTAACCGATATCAAGAAGCAGCAAATAGAGGGTAAAATATCATCAAATCGGAAGCTTCCAGCATCCAGCAGAGGTGGCTGCAGCGGTCCAGTCGAGACAGCAGACAGAAAGCAGGATCAGCAAATCAAGGGCTTATAGACCTAGCAGACATGGACTAGAGAACCTGAGGCAGTCAGCTTGAAGGTTTTGATAGGGGTCATCTCCACTCTCTTTATGGCTGAGCTTCCCATAGCTGAACCTCCTGCTGTTCCAATTGCAGGCAGTTTTACATCAAGGAGTAAATAGTAATACGATCTGTTGGAAACTCTTCAAGGGAGCAGTGTGCTTACCTCCCTGTCACAGCCCATCCCTAGGCTGAGGAGGACGATGAGATAACTTGGGCCTCAAGTGGAGGAGGCATTCGCACCTCCAGAGTCAGTGCCTCAGAGAACTTAAACAACACCTAAAAACGTACCAATATTATGAACGTCATTCCTGGTCTCTCCAAACCTTGGCTGTAGTTTGATTGCTGTTGTGTCCATATTGGAAGGCAGGGTCTGTGAGATGTAGCTGGTTATGTCATTAAGAGTGATTAAAAGTTTCTTTTCAAGGGCTTTCAAAGAATGTGTGGGTTGCAGTGAAGGTGACTGTAACAAAGAAGCCTGAATGGTGTGTGTGTGTCTCCCCCACTGTGTGTGTCTCCCACTGTGTGTGTCTCCCACTGTGTGTCTCCCCCACTGTGT
>NC_022014.1:53738385-53738597 GCF_000317375.1 Microtus ochrogaster | reverse complement strand
ACTGTGTCTCCCACTGTGTGTCTCCCACTGTGTGTCTCCCACTGTGTGTGTCTCCCACTGTGTGTGTCTCCCACTGTGTGTCTCCCCCACTGTGTGTGTGTCCCACTGTGTGTCTCCCCCACTGTGTGTGTCTCCCCCACTGTGTGTCTCCCCCACTGTGTGTCTCCCCCACTGTGTGTCTCCCACTGTGTGTGTCCCACTGTGTGTGTCTC
>NC_022014.1:53730358-53738285 GCF_000317375.1 Microtus ochrogaster | reverse complement strand
TGTCTCCCCCACTGTGTGTCTCCCCCACTGTGTGTCTCCCACTGTGTGTGTCCCACTGTGTGTGTCTCCCCCACTGTGTGTCTCCCCCACTGTGTCTCTTCCACGTGTGTGTCTCTCCCGTGTGTGTTTCTCTCCCACGTGTGCCTTCACCAGATGCAGCCACCTGACCCTGGACTTCCCAGTCTCCAGAAAATCCTGAGTTCCAATAACTAACTGCTTTCTTTTTTTTAAGTGGTTCCGTTCCAGGTATTTTGCTATAGCAACAGAAAAAAACAAAACAAACAAAAACAAGGGCCACAGGAACCCAGAGGAAAGGCGAAAGGCTTCAGTCTTGAAATACTGTAACGAACATGGGGAGGGGTGACATTTGGGCTGGCGTTTCTCCAGGTAGGATGGGAAATGACCTGGCAAGCAGAAGGGAGAATCCCGAATTCTCACGCGTGGTTTTGAGACAGTGTCTCCGCATGAATTGGAGGCTGGCCTTGAACTTGAGGTTTCCTGCCTTTGCCTCTGAGTTTGCAGATGGGTGCCATCACACCTTGTATAATGTTCAGTTTCTAAAAATCTAAAAAGAGTGTGGTGTACATGTTTAGTTAACTTGATCAACAAAATAAATTGAGGAAAAAGGGGTGGGGGGCGGCTATGTGAGTTATTTTTGTCAACTTGGTACAAACTAATGTCACCTGGGGCAAGAAGCCTTAGTTGAAGAGTGTCTCCACTAAATTGGCCTGTGGGCATGTCGTGGGACATTTTCTTTAAAGTCCCCCCCCCTTTATGTTTTACTTTACATGTATGGGTGTTTTGCCTGCATGTGTGTCTGTGCATCACATGGGCTTCTGGTGCCTGCAGAGGTCAGAAGAAAATGTTGGGATCCCTGGGACTTGAAATACAAAGAGAGAGTGATGAGCAGTCATGTGGGTGCTGGGACTAGAACCTGTATCCTTTAGAAAAGCTGTCAGTGCTCCTATCCTGTGAGCCAGCTCTCCAGTTCCCTGGGCTTTTCTTGATTTCTGGTTGATGTGGAAAGACCCACCCACTGTGGGAGGTGCCACCTGGGGCTGATGCTCCTGGGTTATATAAGACAAGACGCTGAGCAAGCCGTCAAGAGCAAATATGTCAGCAGCATTCTTCCAAAGCTTCAAGTCCCTGCCAAAAACCTGTTTGCTTTTTGTTCAGACTGTCTATCACAGAAACAGAAATAAGGGTAGTGTGTGACACCCACACAGAAGGAACAAACTGGGGACAGTTGAGAGCAGCTATCCTAAGAGGTGGGCAATGTCGAGAACATTCTAGTTTCAATATCAAAGTTCAAAAGGAAACTGCAGATCTTTAGAGAGGAGAGAGCCCAGTGTCCGCTCTGTAGGGCTTAGTCTAGACTGGTGAGTTCTGTCCCTCCATCTGTGCAAAGAGATTACATGAGCGCTCCTAGGTATGGCTAAACGGGAGGCTTTTATTGTAGCCAGAGGCATCTGGGTGAGTCCAGAGCATAGACAGAAAGTAGTAGACTAACTGTGGCCAGCAGACTGGACTTGGCCATGAGAGGAGTGGCGGGGGGGGGGGGGAGTGTAGGGGAGAAGTGATTGATAAAGAGGTGATGACCAAGATAAAAGGGTCAGAGAAGGCACGGGGAGGGGACGGAGAGAGGACAGCAAAAACAACGGAAATAGCTGGGTTGGAAGAAGACTGAGAAGCTAAGGAGGGAAGCCCATGATCTGGAGAAGTTCAGGGGGAGGGGCAGGTGAGAGGAGCCAGGATGCCAGCATGGACTCTGAAATGTGTAACAGGAACTTGTGATACCTGGAGGCCAGCATGCTCGACGGAGTGTGGTGGAGAACCTTGAGTCAGACCGGCAGGCATGGTGAAAGCAAGGAAGGAAGCTGACCCGAGCTATAGTCTGGAGGGACGTACAGTTAAAGGCACCTATTTCACCATCATCATCATCATCATCACCATCATCATCATCTTTTTGATAGGCTTTCACAAAGAATGAAGGCTGGGCTGGTGTCATGGCTATTTTGGTTGTCAACTTGATCACAGCTGAAATGAACTAAAAACCCCCAAATAGCTGGGCACACCTGTGCGAGATTTTTGCTTAATTCAATCATTTGAAGTGGGAAGATAAACACTCCTAATCAAAATCTTAGAGACAGGAAGACACATGTCTTAAATTTAGATTTTCTTTAAATGATTTTTATTTTTGATTATTTATTTTATTGGTGTTTTGCTTGCGTGTACTTCTGTATGAGAGTGTCAGATTCCTTGGAACTGAAGTTACAGACAGTTGTGGGCTGCCATGTAGGTGCTGGGAATTGAACCCAGGTCGTCTGGAAGAGTAGCCAGTGCTCTAATCCACTGACCCACCACTCCAGCTCTCATCTAGAACTTTTCGAGGTGGGACTACCCACCTGTAATCTGGACCACATCTTCTGCTGGACGCCTATATAAAGGACATGGAAGAAGGAAGCCTCGTTCTTTGCCTGCTTGCTCTTGCCCTCCTTAGCAAGTCCATGCCTACACAGACTTTAGAGCCTGCTTATTTGGGATTCCAGTGTATACTGAAGACCAGCTGAGACATCAGCCTCATGGGCTAAACATCTGCTGGATTCTTAGACTTTCTGTTCATAGGCAGTCATTGTTGGACTAGCTAGAACGCAGCTTCTAAATCATCCTAATAAATCATATACATATATGTGTACACACACACACACACACATATTCAGGCTATAAGATCTCTTACTCTAGAGACTCCCGACTAGCACAGATTTGGGTACCAGAAGTGGTTCTAGAACAACAGAAGCGTAAGAATGGATCTTTTAAGCTTCTGGAACAGGTTTTCCTACTTGCCAACAGCTACAGCGGCTGAACCTTAGGGTTGGAGATGCTGCTGCTCAGTTGGATGAATTAAATACAATGAGTTTAATTGGACCCCAGGGTAACAGGGGCCAGGTGGCAACATGGAATTGCCAAAGGCAAGGTGATCGTAGTTATCGTAATAAGAAGTATAACAACAATGGCCTGACCAACATGGCTGAACAAAGTGAGTTTTATGGTGGCATGGCTCATAGGGACCTCTGGACCTGGCTAATCAGCTGTGGTGATTCCAGGCATGAAACAGACAAGAAGCCTCCTGAACTTCTCTCTCATCTGTATGAGCAGGAAAAATTTCAAACAAATGAAAGAAACTGGATCACGGCAAAAGGGAACCTCAGCCTGTGAATCTGTTTCCAGACTTGAGGAAGTTTGCAGACCCAGAAATTCCTTGAATGAAGGGATGGCCAGGTTCCCCTGAGAAGGACCTTGATAAAATACATAAGAGTTTTACTGTTAGCCTTTCTCCAGTCCTTCCCAGAAGGAGCTACAGCCTTTTACAGAGGTAACTGTACACGGAGGGAAAGAAAACAATCAGACTTTCCAGGGTCTGTTGGATATTGGTTCTGAATTGATGTTGATTCTGGGAGATCCCAAAAAACATTGTGGCCATCCAGTTAAAGTGGAGCTTTGAAATCTGACTCACATTAGGTCCATTGGGTACCAAACTCATCCTATGGTTATATCCCCGGTCCTAGGATGTGTAATCGGGATAGGCAGACTTAGGAGTTGGCAAATTCTCATATTGGTTCCCTGGCCTGTGGAGTGAGGGTTATTACATTTGGAAAGACTAACTGGAACCCTTTAGAGTTGTCTCTACCAGGGAAAATATTGAGTCATAAACAGATCACATCCCTGGAGAAACTGCAGAAATTAGTGCCACTTGAAAGATGCAGGGGTGGTGGTTCCCACAGTATCTCCCTTCGGCTCTCCTGTCTGGCCAGTGCAGAGGACAGATGGCTCATGGAAAAAGACAGGTGACCTATGGAAAACTCAATCAGGTAGTGCCTCGGACTGCAGCTGCTGCACCAGATGGGGTGTCCTTATTTGGGCAGACTAACACACCTCCTGGTTCATGGTTTACAGCTATTGCTCTAGCCATGTCCTTTTCTCAGTACCTGTCCATAAGGACCACCAGAAGCAATTTGCTTTTTGTTGACAAGGCCAGCAGTATAATTTTACAGATGAGTTTTCGGGATTTTTTGGTTTTGGTTTGATTTTTGAGACGAGGATTCTCTGTGTAGCCTTGGCTGTCCTGTAAACTATGTAGACCAGTCTGGCCTGGAACTCACAGCGATCTACTTGATTCTGCCTCCCAACTGCTGGGAGGTGTGCATCACCACTGCCTGGCTATACATTTACAGTTTCACGTTTTCACCTTACGGATATACTAACTCTCCAGCCTTGTGTCACAGCTTAGAAGGGATCTTGATAACCTGTCTCTTCCACACAGCATCACACTGGTGCACTGTACTGACAACATTATGCTGAATGGACCAACTGAGCAGAGAAAGCAATGCTTTAGACTCACTGGTAACACATACACATACTGGAAGACGGGAAATAAATCCAACCAAAATTCCAGGACCTTCTACCTCAGTGAAATTCTTGAGAATCTGGTGGTGTGGGCTATGTACAGATATTTCTTCTAAGGTGAAGAGTAAGTTATTGCCCCCGGCCCCTTCCATCACCAAGAAAGAAGCACAACGAAGTTTAGCGGGCTTGTTTGGTTTCTGGAGACAGCACATTCCTCACCTAGGTCTGCTACTCTAGCCATACACCAAGTGACTCAGACAGCTACTAGCTGTGTGTGGGGCCTGGAGCGGGAAAAGGCTCTTCAACAGGTCCAGGCTGCTGGGCAGACTGCTCTACCACTTGGACCATGTGGTCCAGCAGACCCAATGGTACTTGAGGTGTCAGTGACAGATGGGGTCAGTGTTTGGAGCCTTTGGCAGGCCCCTGTTGGCAAATCACAGAAGAGACCTTGGGGATTTTGGAGCAAATCTCTACTAATATCTGCAGATAACTATTGTCCCTTTGAAAGGCAGCTCTTGGCCTGCGATTGGGCCTTTATGAAACCTGAACTTTGGGTCAATGGGACACCAAGTTGCCATGTGACCCCAGTTGCCCATTATGAGCTGGGTGGTATCTGACCCACCAAGCCATAGAGTAGGATGTATCACAGCAATCCACTATCAAATGGAAGTGGTTTATCTGTGATGGCGCCTGAGCAGGTCCTGAAGATACAAGCAAGTTCCATGAAGAGGTTGCCCAAATGTCTAACGTTTCTACGCCATCTGCTGCCAAGCATGCACTTACAGCCTTCTGGGGTGTGTTCTCTGATTGGTTGGCTGAGGAAGAGGATACTAGGGCCTGGCTTATGGACGGTTTTGCACGTTATGCAGGCACCACACAGAATGGACAGCTGCAGCATTGAAATCCCTTTCTGCAACAACTTTGAAAGACAGCGGCCATGGGGACTCTCCATAGTGGGCAGAGCTTCGGGCAGTGCACATGGTATTACAGTCTGTTGGGAAGGAGAAATGGCCAGATGTATAATCGTTCACTGATTCATGGGCTGTAGCCAATGAATTAGCTGGATGACCAGGGACTTGGAAAGAGCGTGGTTGGGAAATTGGAGAGAAAGACACCTGGGGAAGGAGTGTGTGAATGGATCTTTCAAAAAAGACAAAGGATGTAAAGGCACCGTGTCCTGTGTGAATGTTTATCAACAGGTGACTTCAGCTGGAGGGGTTCAATAGTCAAGTGGACAGGATGACCCGTTCTGTAGACAGTCAGCCTCTTTACCCAGCCATCCCTGTCATTCCCCAGTGGACCCGTGAACAAAGCGGACATGGTAACAGGGCTGAGGGTCATGAATGGGTTTGACAACATGGACTTCCACTCACCAAGGTGACCGAGTTACAGCTGCTGCTGAGTGCCAGGTCTGCCAACAGCAGAGACCAACACTGAGCCCCAGATACAGCATCACTTTCTAGGGTGACCAGTCAGTGGCTTGATGACAGGTTGACTATGCTGGACCACTTCCTCTGTGGAAAGGACAGTGCTTTGTCCTTACTGGAGTAGACACTCATTCTGGTTATGCATTTGCCTTCCCTCATGTAATGCTTCTGCCAAAACCACCATCCGTGGGCTTACAGAATGCCTGATCCGCTGACATGATATTCCACACAGCATTGCTTCTGACGAAGAAACTCACTTCACTGCTAGAGAACTGCGACAGGGGGCCACGATCTTGGAATCCACTAATCTTACCATGTTCCCCACCATCCTGAAGCAGCTAGCCTGACAGAAAGGTGGGATGGCCTTTTGAAGGCATAGTTACAGTGCCAGTTAGGTGGCAGCAGCCTGGAGGGCTGGGGCAGGGCTCTCCAGCAGGCAGTATGTGCTTTGAATCAATGTCCAATAAATGGTGTGGATTCTCCCAAAGCCAGGATCCATGGGTCCAGGAGGGGTGGAAAAGGAAGAGTTCCTTTTACCCACTGCTAGTGACCCACTGGGAAAATTTTTGCTTTCTGTTCTTACAACCTTAAGTTCTGCTGGCCTAGAAGTTTTGATTCCAGATAGCGAAAGCTTCTGCCTGGATCCACAACAAATATCCCATTGAACTGCAAACTCAGACTCCCCCCCTGGTCACTTTGGGCTTCTGATGTCCTTATGCCAACAGGCTAAGAAAGAATAGCAGTGTTAGGAGGGATGATTGATCCTGGTTACCGTGGGGAAATTGGATTGCCTTTCCACAATAGGGGCAAGGAAGATTATGTCTGAGTGCAGGAGATTCTTTAGGGCATTTCTTGGTGCTACCTTGTCCTGTGGTTAAAGTCAATGGGAAACACAACAATATAATCTAGGCAGGATGACAAAGGACACAGACACTTCAGGGATGAAGGTATGGGTCACTCCTGCAGGAAAAGAGCCAAGATCTGCTAAGGCGCTTGCTGAGGGTGGAGGAAATTCAGAACGGGTAGTAGAGGAAGGAGTTATAAATACCAGCCAAGGCCACGTGACCAGTTGCAAAACCAAGCATTATAATTGACGTATCCTTGTCTTATTTTATTAAGAATGTATTTGCATAGATATTTGTTTTCTTTTTTCAGTTCGTCATGTGATGTAACATCAATTAAAAGAATATCAGTTATTATCATATTTAAGTTTGGGCTATGCTAAAAGAATATCCTTCAAGGGACATTGCCACCCTTGAAGGACATTCTTTTAATATCCCAAACTTAAATTTATAATGTGTTTGCAGTTGTACAAGGGATAGTTATATCATGTTTGGTGTAGTTTTTATATAACGTAATGCTTTATTAATTCTTTGGGAATTTCACATCATGTACCTCAATCCTGCTTACCTAGTCCCTCCATATCTTCCTCTCGCCCCTGTAGCATAGCCCCCAAAAGAAAAATTCCCCCCAAATCAATTAAAACCAAAGCAAAACCACCTCGCTCCTCCGCCTTTCCAAAACCTCTTCATTTATCCTAGTGGCTCTGGTGCTGCAGTGTGTCATGCAGTACGCTCTTTTATCCAATCGGCCCCCCCCACAAAACATTCAATGCACTGAGTCATTGGTCTGGTTCAAGGCCTCTGGCACACCATCATCACTGGACCCCCACCAAATCTCGGATATCCCACCGTTGCCCTGATTCCTGGAGTTATCATTCCACAGGACCAGCCCCTTCACACACTCCAGCAGACCATAGAAGGGGTAGATGCCAGGTGGGCAAACCCAAAGCTCAGGCTGTGGGTCTGTGTGGGAGCTGAGCTGGTTGGTCTGAGCCACTGGGACGGCCACCCCCAGGCAAGGAGTACAGCCAGTTCTCCCATGACCACGGTGAGAGGTGGGGCTCTGTTGCACGAGTTTTAATTAGTCCTAATAATAAAAATCCAGAGCCAGATATTGGGGTAAATTCTGGGAGATCAGAGAAGCAAAGGAGCCGGGCAGTAGTGGTGCATGCCTTTTATCCCAGCACTCCGGAGGCAGAGGCAGAGGCAGAGGCAGAGGCAGAGGCAGAGGCAGAGGCAGAGGCAGAGGCAGAG
>NC_022014.1:53728989-53730216 GCF_000317375.1 Microtus ochrogaster | reverse complement strand
AGAGAAACCCTGTCTCGAAAAACCGAAAAAACAAAAAACAAAACCAAAAACAGAGAAGCAAAGGAGCAAGCCACAGTCAACTCTCACCTTGCTAACTCTTGGTCAAAATAAGGACCAAGCTTCTATCCCCTCCCACTTTATATTCCTCTCTCCACCCAGAAGTATCACTTTCTCTCTCTGTCTGTACAGACCTCCAGACCTCTATGGTTAACTAGTGGCTAGCTCTGCTCTCTGACTTTCAGGAAAGCTTTATTTGTTAGAGCACAAACAAAATATCACTACATTTCCTCTTTTTTGTCTAAAAGAAGATAAAAATTAAAAAGATTGTAACTAATATAAGAAAAACTATATATGATATGTATATACAATAACTATATACAATATATACAGGCAATAAATACATCAACAATGTCTAGCCCATTTGCATTTGACCAATTCAGAGAAATACTTCATTATCTATCCTATCTTGGTGAGTCAAAAAAAGCTGTACCTAATTCATTTTCTGTCCTAACATGCCTTGACAAAACTATCTTTTTATGTCTCTCAGCCTTATGCACTTTACATCTCTTTAGTGAATTTCTCTTCTGAATCTGGTAACAAGGAAATCTATAACCATAAAGTCTTCAACTCCATCAGAGACCTGAGAAGGAAATAATATTACCCGAGTAAGCAGGACATGCAATCAAGTGACTTCCAAAAAATGTGAGAAATGACAGAAACAGCTGGCTGCCTGGACAGTCACCCAAAGTTCCTCTGCAACGTTGGGGCAGCCATCTTCAGCCTGCAGGTGTAGCATATCTGACAACCTTTCTGTAAAGCGGGATATTCTATAGGGCTGTCCTAACTTGCTTTGCTGAAGTTCAGCAGTCCTTCCTTTTATGTCCTGCTTGTCGAATTTGGGCAGCATACTGTCTGTCATCAGTTGAGGCAAGAGCACTTTCTTGTCCAGTGACTAACTTTTACTACAAGGAAAGTAAACTCCATGTGAAGGTTCTTCAACGCCCATCATCTTCTTTGACGTAGATTGGTGCTACCAGGAGCAGACATGTCTCATTGTTATATAAAAAAGAACCTATATTATTATTAAAACTTCTTTTTTTTTGGAATTTTCTAGACAGGATTTCTCCATGGCTTTTTTTGGTTCCTGTCCTGGAACTAGCTCTTGTAGACCAGGCTGGCCTCGAACTCACAGAGATCCGCCTGCCTCTGCCTCCCGAGTGCTGGGAT
>NC_022014.1:53714541-53728144 GCF_000317375.1 Microtus ochrogaster | reverse complement strand
CAGGGTTTCTCTGTTGCTTTGGAGCCTGTCCTAGAACTAACTCTGTAGACCAGGCTGGTCTCGAACTCACAGAGATCCACCTGCCTCTGCCTCCCCAAAGTAGATCTTTAAGTGATGTTTTTCAGCTTAGTGATATTATCATAGTCCTGGAGGAATTTGGGGCCCTATTCTCCTTTTAGAGACTTCAAAGGTCACTGTTAGGCATGGTCCATAGTTCACTGTAGAAAACTTAAACATTTTAAATATCATATACAGCAGATCTCAAAGAAGTTATAGGATTAATATTTGTTATGTACCTCCAGAGTACAAAAATTTAACTCCTAGTTACCTGATAGAGACTCAAACCTAAAATCATGTACAGGAACCTAGTAAGGCCTTATTCTAGAATTAGTACTCTATATGACCATTAATATCATGACAAAAAGTTTAATATTTATATATTAATCTTATAAGTTTGAGATAATATTTATACCTTAAGAAAAGCTGTTAAAGAATCAAAATAAAACCAAAGAACAAGATTAGTGGCAAGAAAATAGAGTGATTCCCACTGAATGCCTCTAAAGGAACTCATCAAACAAGATTTAAAAGAAGCATTTCTGAAATACTTTAAAAATATAAATATGATACTCATATGAAGAAGGTAGCACCTCATATCCCAAAAGGAAGAAAAGGGGGGGTGTCCTTCCCTAAAGACAAATGGAGAATCAGCGTACTGGGGATACGGGAGATGGAAAAGGACTGGGAGCAGTGGGAAGAAAGACTGTGGTCAGGATATGCTGCATGATAGAAAAGTAAATAAGAAGAAAACAGAAATAAGTGTGCCAATTGCAGTGATTCTTTTGTTGCTTTTTGTGTTGTATGTGTTCTCAATGGTATTTTTAAATGAGTAAGTATAGCTTTGTTTTTCTCTCTACAGTCCTTTTAATATGCTCATTCCTCACTTTAGCCAGAGATATTTTCATGTAATATCTTTATATTTAGTTGGAAATAATTTATGTTAGGCTGCACATATCATGAAAGATTCCTCTTTGTCCTTCAAATGTGGCATATAGATTCACTGAATACAGAGAGGCAAGAAAAGTGAGAACAAAGGGATAATGAAGAAATGCAAAGAGTGTTATTATCTCTGACAGAACCACAAAGAGCACTAATGAGTCCCAGGTTTTGCAGCCAGGAACTCAGGTGTTCCAATTGTGCCCAGGGTAAACCATGTGCTACCAGGAGATTTTACAATGATTTACCAGCAAATGGCAAAGTATCACAACCAATTCACAGCAGCTAAAAATCTCACATAAATCAACACTTGTCGGGGTTCATAAAAATATTTGCTGTGAGCTCACATACTACTCCCTAAATCACCGAGTTGTGTGAATATGGCCAAAGGCTCAGGATTTCAAATGTAGAAAGTAGAATAGTATGACTCCTTATCTCACTCCTGTCCAGGCGTTAGGTTGTGCTTATGGGAAACATTTAGAGATATAGGTTGAAAATATAAACATCCTGGAGCTTCAGTCTCTTAGAACCCATTATCACAGTGGAATGAAGCTGAGGGCGGAATTGTGGACCTAAGACTGTCACCGATGAGGTTGAAAAATAAATACTTTCCAAGGCTGCTCTTTTGCTGATGAAGATCAGGTGATCTCGCAGCTCATTTTCCTCACTAGTCATCACTTGAAGTTGAGTGTTCAACCTCTACAACTTGTTAACCTGCTTCCTGCTGAGGCTAACTGGGATGAATGTTGTCTCCTCGGAAGTCCCTGTTGGACAAACACACACCGATGAACCGGCCCAGTGCCAAGCCGTAGAGCATGCAGAGATCATCCTGAGTCATAAACAAATCTCTGAGAAACCATTCATGCCTGTTACCCAGTGACATCCTAAAGGACTTTATCCCAGGCCAAGATGACTTCTCTATGGGTCTCAGGTCTCCCTTTTTCCTAAAGGAAGGTTGTTGCCATGCCAAGCTGGTTTTCTCTGCCTCCCTTACCACAAGTCCCCCTCCCTCATCAGCTCCAAGAGCATTCAGGGTTCCCTGACGTGTGGGAAGTCCAAGGACCATCCACCTCCATCCAGGTCTAGTAAGGTGAGCATCCAAACTGCCTAGGCTCCCCCAAAGCCAGTACGTGCAGTAGGATCAAAAACCCATTGCCATTGTTCTTGAGTTCTCAATAGTCCTCATTGTCCGCTATGTTCAGCAAGTCTGGTTTTATCCCAGGCTTTTTCAGACCCAGGCCAGCTGGCCTTGGTGAGTTCCCGATAGAACATCCCCATTGTCTCAGTGTGTGGGTGCACCCCTCGTGGTCCTGAGTTTCTTGCTCGTGCTCTCTCTCCTTCTGCCTGATTTGGACCTTGAGATTTCAGTCCGGTACTCCAATGTGGATCTCTGTCTCTGTCTCCTTTCATCGCCTGATGAAGGTTAATATTCAGGAGGATGCGTATATGTTTGTCTTTGGATTCACCTTCTTATTTAGCTTCTCTAGGATCACGAATTATAGGCTCAATGTCCTTTATTTATGGCTAGAAACCAAATATGAGTGAATACATCCCATGTTCCTCTTTTTGGGTCTGGCTTACCTCACTCAGGATAGTGTTTTCATGCAAATCAAGACAACTTTAAGATACCATCTTACACCTGTCAGAATGGCTAAAATCAAAAACACCAATGATAGCCTTTGCTGGAGAGGTTGTGGAGAAAGGGGTACACTCATCCATTGCTGGTGGGAATGCAAACTTGTGCAACCACTCTGGAAAGCAGTGTGGCGGTTCCTCAGGAAATTTGGGATCAACCTACCCCTGGACCCAGCAATACCACTCTTGGGAATATACCCAAGAGAGGCCTTATTATACAACAAAAGTATATGCTCAACTATGTTCATAGCAGCATTGCTTGTAATAGCCAGAACCTGGAAACAACCTAGATGCCCTTCAGTGGAAGAATGGATGAAGAAAGTATGGAATATATACATATTAGAGTACTACTCAGCAGTAAAAAACAAGGACTTCTTGAATTTTGCATACAAATGGATGGAAACAGAGATGCTTCTTTTAAATCCTCTTTGATGAGTTCCTTTAGAGGCATTCAGTGGGAATCACTCTTACCATTCATAATTTCCTCATCACTTTGCACCTACGGCTTTCTTGGAGGTGGATAGGCACTGACCCTGTCACCTGCATATTTTACTTTTTTTTCATTCCAGAGATATTCTCCCTAGGAGAGAGCATCGAGTCTTAATTTGGTTGGTTTCCCCACAGAAGTTCTTCTCCTTTATGTGCTTGTGTTCAAAGTTAGTTTATCTTTACAAGTCACAGGGCATAGAAAGAAAGTAATACATTCTTAATATTTAACAGTTAAACATCTTCAGTTACGTTCAGTCTGTCTCAAATCCCTAGGCTGTCTTTAAGAACTGAATAATTTACATTCTCCAAAAGTGAACTAAAAATCATGAATCCATGTCCTTAATTGTGTTGGTGTTGTTTGGAATAAACTTGTATTACGGTGTGTCACGTATCCAAAATTATGAATTAGATGAGATTTAACATTTAAAAGCAATTCTCAAGTCTAAGGATTTGATCTATGGGTTTCCTTGGAGAACTTATAATATTGTTCCCTAGAAGTGTTTATTAAACAATGACGTTTTCCACAAATCAATTATTATTATATCTCAAATTGAAGACTATCTTCACTACACATGAAGTGGAAAGAAATGCCTTTTTAAGTATCAAGTACAATTTTTACTCCATTTTAATGAATTTAACTTAACTATTTTTTTAAATTTTAGCATGCTTATAGGACTTTTTTCTCATGAATAACCTTTTAAGTGTGAAGGTTACACGTTACTTTTAATAGTATATGTTAGATTGACTTGAGACCACAGACAGTGAAGAGAGATATAGTATATGTTAGATTGACTTGAGATCACAGACAGTGAAGAGAGATATAGTGTCAAACATCGAGACCCACATGTTTATTCAGATTCAGCTTCTTCTAAGGAACAGAAGAAGCAGTTGATAATAAAGCTTTGGTGACAATAATGGATGAATAAATCCATGTACAACTATTACCCAGGAAGACATAACTAAATTAACCGACAGTAGAAAGAGAAACTGTCAAATTGTCAGAAAGATCAAATGTGTTTTAGTAAAAATAGTTCAGTATCAGTGTAGAGCATTTTCAAATGGCCAGGGAGGAGAGGCAAACAAATAAACACTCTCTCCAAAGGAGAGAAAGCATCAGGCAAAATGAGCAGAATTTTATTTCAAACTACATGCTGTGGCCGTGCTGTGCATGTACATGGTCTATCTGTGATACAGAAAGTTCCAATTGAGTATATTGTCTTCTTGGGACAGTAAAATAAGTAAATAGAGTGAAACCCTTACTTCAAAGTTTTCATTCTTTTTTATTTGGGCTCCTTCTTTATCTATGCCACATCTTCCATACATAGCTCTTTGTCATTTATGTTTAGGTAAAAAGATGGTTCCTAACAATAAAATCATCATGGGAATTAAGCTCTGTATTTACTTTTCATACATAACAAAATATATAAGTACATAGACTATATCATGACATACTGTGATAATATGCTACAGGCTTAATGAACTAGTATTGAAGTATTTTGAACTCAACTGCTTCCATTAAAGGAATCCAAAAATAGCTGTCTCAAAATTTCAAAGTCATGAATAACTGCATGCTGACATGAAATTGCTTTCACTTCTTTCCACAGCTTCCACTCCTTAATCTAAATAGCAACCGCAAAACCTTTGTGAATCTTGCCAGTAAAAACAAGGTGGAGGTCATGATTAGCTTTATAGGGTTTTCACCCCCCTTTGAGTTCAACTTTCCTTTCCCCATTTCTACTTTGCCGTGGTTGAGTACAACAGGCCATCACAGTCCAAGATCTCACTGGATAGGTAGCCTGCTGAGCAGGCCACTTGAACTCAGCAAGGGAGAAACTCAGCTTTTTAATCCCTCTTGTTTTAATGAGTATCTGTGTAACCAAGCCAGGAGTGAACACTCTCCTGATTTCTGAGGCTCTGCAGATGGTGAGTGTGCTTGTAGCAGGTGAATGGTGTTTCATGATACTTTTTAAGCAAATACTCAAGAAAAAATCAGGAGCTACACGGCCGTAACTTTCTCCCTGAGACTGAAGCTCGGATGAGATGGGTGGTTCTCCAGTAAGTTTCTTCTTAATAGCCACGTTCAATTTCTTCTACAAATTTATGTTTGTATATTTATGTTGCACGTCTTTACTTCTGTGCTTCTCATAATCTTGTCTACAGACTTTATTTCAACTGCTACTTGCTTGTTGGTACGTCTTATGAGAGTTATTATTGAGTCTTTAAATGTATATTGCTAGCACAGTGTGTGCTTCCCTCTATTTTGATCTTGCCCACTCGTTTTGTCAGGACACTTCAGTGTCCATGCTTTCCCTTGGACAATTGCTATCACAGCAATAATGATGTGTGAAAAAACTGTCATCAGTTTATCTGAATGTACTGATGTTGACTTTATTCGCCTGTATATAGTTTCTGTGACATTCTTTACCACTTCAGAAATTGTATGGTTTTCTTTCTTTGTCCTTCCCACTTAAATTTTCTTTTCTTTTTTTTCCTTCCCACTTAAAATTTCTTTTTTTTCTTTTCTATTGATTTTTATTGAGCTCTACATTTTTTCTCCCCTCTCTGCCTCTCCTCTCACCCCTTCAACTGTCCCCCAAGGTTCCCATGCTCCCAATTTACTCAAAAGATCTTTTTTTTTTCTTTCTTTCTTTCTTTCTTTTTTTTTTTTTTTTGGTTTTTCGAGACAGGGTTTCTCTGTGGCTTTGGAGCCTGTCCTGGAACTAGCTCTGTAGACCAGGCTGGTCTCAAACTCACAGAGATCCGCCTGCCTCTGCCTCCCGAGTGCTGGGATTAAAGGCGTGTGCCACCATCGCCCGGCAAGATCTTGTTTTTCTATACTTTCCATGTAGATTAGATCTATGTAAGTCTCTCTTAGTGTCCTCATTGTTGTTTAAGTTTTCTGGGACTGTAGTTTATAGTCTGGTTTTCTTTGCTTTATATTTAAAAACCACCTATGAGTGAGTCCATGTGATAATTGTCTTTCTGTGTCTGGGTTACATCACTCAAAATGTTTTCTAGCTCCATCCATTTTCCCGCAAAATTCAAGATGTCATTATTTTTTTTTCAGCTGTGTAGTACTCCATTGTGTAAATGTACCACATTTTCCTTATCCATTCTTTGGTCAAGGGGCATTTAGGTTGTTTTCCTCTTTTTTTCATTCATGATTTTATATACAGTGTTTGATTCTGTAGACAGGGTATGTTGGATTCATGTTATCAGCAATAATTATTTTGAAACATTGTTAACTGATAAACATAAACTTGAACAAATTATGAAGAAACTGAACTTTTCCCTAATTATTTTCATTTGTTCCCTTGCGTTGGAGCTTCCATTGCATGAGGTCTCCACCCACTTCCCACCATGAACATGTTTATTTTTTATAAGGTGGAAATTTAAGAAAAATGGGTGTGTATTTATAACTTTATTATTATTATTATTTTCTTTACTTTCTATGGAAAATAGAAAGTTTTTCCTCATGTAATTTATGGGTTTTGTTTTCTTTTGTCTACTACTCCCACTTCCTCCCCACACATTTCCAATCCATACCTACCCCTTTCCTGTCTTTCGTTAGGAACCAAACTGGTTGGTAAGGAGGACAATAACACAAAATATACTATGATATAATAAAATAAAACAAAACTAACACAGGCTAATAGAAAAAACAAACAATCAGAAGGAAAATAGTCCAAGGAAAGACACAGGGGGACATAGAAGCAAATATCCATTAGTTTTCACAGTCCTGAATCCACAAAAACACTCAACCAGAAACTGTGATTTATGGGTGGTGTGTCGGTGTGTGAGTGTGTATGTATAATGATATGTGTATATTTTACATATTATATCTATATATGACCTATAGGTTAAAATGTGGTAAGAAATTTTATAAAGGGAACAAAAGGATATAAAGTTCTTAGATGCCTTTATGAGACAAAGAGCCTTGAAAATACTGTTGTGTTATTAAAGCATTCAGCCTACCTTTGAGAGTAGTTTCTGATCCCAGTGAAATTTCCTCAAAAAAATAAATTTTTATTTACAAGTGGTTATGAATGAGAGATAGCGTCTGGGTTAGGGATCTGAGCATGTGTCCTCTTCTTTTTCAGCTCCAGCACTAAATCTTGTGCAGAACGGTGGATCCCCTGTGTATGTTGTTTCTCTTTCTGCTAGCTCATATGTGCTTCACTCCAGTTGATGGACAAGGCTGTGTGTGTATTTGTATTCTCCACCATCTTTGGCTCTTACACACTAGCTTCCTCCACATTTACCTGGTTCTGTGAGGTATTTGGTGGAAACCTCCAATTCACTGGCATTGCAAGGTCTCTCAATCTCTGCCATTTCTCAGGCTGTGAGCCTCTCTGTTTATTCTCTCCACCTGTTGCAAGAGGAATATGCTCTACTAATGGATGAGCAAGGCTTTGATCTATGAGTATTTTCAGTATAGTAAAATGTCATTTAGGAGCAACAAAAGGCTTTGATCTACGAGTATCTTCAGCACAGTAAAATGCCATTTAGGAGCAACAAAAGGCTTTGATCTATGAGTATCTTCAGTATGGTAAAATGTCATTTAGGAGCAACAAATTTGTTTTTACCTCTGGTCACTGGACTATGTAGTTTCTGGTTCTTGGTAACCAAAGCAGTGTGAAGTATGGGTTTCATCTTGTGGAGTTAGCCTTAAGTCAAATCAGGTTTTGGATTGTTACTCCCACAAGCTTTGTGCCACAATTATGCACACACCTTATGTACAGGGCACCAATATAGATCAAAGAGTCTGCAGCTGCTTAGATGCTTATGTTTCTTCTTAGTAATATGCAGAATCCTTCCTGCACCAAAGAATCAGGTGGTGGCAAAGACTTTACATAGACACAAGATCTATACTCTGTGATCAATGTGTTGTGTAGGGATAGCTTGTGTGTTTTGTGAGTTTACCTTTACAATCTAAGACACAGCATGGTCTATCGCTTTGTATTTTTTTGTTTTTAAAAATCTTAGTGTCTCCATAATTAGACATCTTCATAATCTAAATATTTATTGCACAATACTACAAAGAAATCCATAAAACAAAAAATTAACTCATATTTTCATCTGAATCATGCATATTTTATAGCATATATTTGGGAAAAAAGAAGGGCTCTGTAATTATTTTGCAATGATTTACTCTCTTTTTATTATAGACAACATTGGTAGTCCATCACTGATTCAAATCTATAATTATCAGTTTAAAGTATACAGGTTTATATGGAAATTAAAAATGACTTCTCCATTTTTATGCTATTGTGCCCTGTCCATTCCTGCTCAATAAGGAAACCTGTCCCAAACTTTAATTTTGGTTGTTTCTGTATGCTGTCCTGTGCATTACTGTAGATAAGTTATTTGCCATACAAACATGTTAATGTAGATTTTTAAATTGGCATGGATAGGCTCAAGGAGTTATGTCATAGATTTTTTTATATATTAATGTTTGCCCAAGTTTTAGAATTGCACACTCATTCACATGAAATCCATTGAACTTGTCATTGTTGGTCACTTGTAGAGATCACAAAATACTTTCAGCTTAAATTCATCTATTAATGCTCAATTCTGTAATATTTTTGTTTACTTCCAAGGGTATTACATTTGGACATGAGACATGGAATAACCAGTGTCCTTAACAGATATATCTGATTGAGTTATATTGTATACTTTTGCTAGATCCACACTTTTGGTTGAAAATATTAAGGTGTAGAAAGTATATTTCTCTTTCATCATAAAACTTTTACTTCATCTGAACAGACCTAAATTCATTTACTTATACTTTCAGAATCCAATGCTCCTGTTAGAAAATGTTCCAATCATTTGAAACAGACGTTTAATCTAAAGAGAAAGTATAAAACCCCGTAAAGTGATAGGAACAGAAATGCATGTAATTCTTTCCCATGTTTTGCATACATTGTAGCTTTAAATTGCCCTTCATATATTTTGATGAGAAAACCATATAAAGTATAATAAACTATTTTCCATATCAGCAGTATAATGTATAAATGACACAAAATTTAACACTTAATTTCAGTTGTGACAAGTTCTGCAATTAAGTTAAAAAGAGGTGTTTTATGAATCAAAGGAATCTTCTTATAAATATATGTAGAAACCCAACATAGATAATGAAATTAGTGAAGTCTTTATTCAGAGCTCTGTACTAAAGAACTTCCAGAATATGTATTTGTGCATAAGAATACACCAACGCAATGGCTCATGGAATGTGTTTAATTTGGATTTTAATTCTAGAAAGTAATTCTCAGGTAAGTACTTATTTTCCTGAGAACTACTAAAAATTTGATATGTATACAATGGCTTTGATCAAGTATCACACTATTGTTTTTCACCTAGGAAAGCTGTATAGAAATAATCAACATAAACAAATTTGAAAGAAGGCATCACAATGCAATGTATATAAAAGAACTAGCAATACAGAAAATTCTTCACTTGGTGTCCTTGTCTATAACTTTGACATATTCAAAAACTAATGAAATATTGCATTGTTAGCAACTCTGGCCATTTTGTTATTAGTGAGGTTTAGGGTTATTTTCTCTGGTGGAGATCTTTGATCTAAGAGTGAATCATATTTTCTCCAACTCAGGACAGATTGACTACTTCATTTCCTAATTTATGACATTTTTCTTTACTGCTTTTTAAATTTTTCTACTCTGACTAACTATATACCACTATATTTGATATGCATATAGGATGTAAAAACCTTGAGTCAGTCCTTATTTAGTGGAAATATTTGGAAATTCTCCATCATTACAATAATATTACCTGAAAAGTTTATTACACCCAGGCTTTAATATGTTGAACCTTGATGATGGAAGTCACAAAATAACCCCACACCAGTTTAGAATTATGAATAATAAAAGGGTTATTAATTTAAGGGATAAAAACTTACAGATCACTGTCCTAGATAACAGTTCTCTGCGTGAACAGGAACAGAGTCTATCATCCAGAAGCAAGAGAGTGAGCACAGGCTTTATGGCTGCTTTTTACAGTATCAGAGACTACACCCAAGTGGGCTAAAGCCTATTGACTGAAGGGGCAGAATGTGCTCCCACAGCACCTCCCCCTTTTGATTAAATAAGAGAGTGCCAAACCCAATATAAAACTATGTAAACTAGAAACAGATATCAAGTATAATTAGAATTATAAGCAGCATAGACATTATTAAGCAAGGAGCACATACTAAATGTTTGAATAAATTTTCTATTCTAAGGAGTCTAACTCTTGTATAGGAAATGGCTTGGCTAGATAATAAGTGTGCAGTAACTTTGACTATCTAATCTTCAACCCCATCGAAGGCCTGGGAAGGGAGATAATATTACTTGAGAAGGCAGGAAATACAATCAAGCAGCTTCCAAAGCAAGAAATATATGACTGAGACAATTAGCTACCTGAGCAATCACCCAAAGTCTCATTTTGCAATGTTGAAGCAAGCAGTTTGGGCTAAGGCCTAGCATAACTGACAGACCATTTTCAGAGTCAGGAAAATTTTCAGAACTATCTTACTCTGTCTTGGCAAGATTTGACAGTGCTTTTCCTTGTGTCCTGCATATACATTTCCAATACCATGTACTTTGTTAGTGGTTGAGGTATGGGCAGTTTCTTGCCCAAAGGCCAACTGTGCCAAGAAGAAAACAAACTCCCAGTGGAGTGTTTTCAGTGTTCAACATTCTCTCGGGAATGGATTGGTGCTGTCAGGAGCAATCATGTCTTATGCCAATAGAATCCTAAGTTATTTAAATGCCATGTGTTACAGATGCTTGAAGTAGTTTAAGATTACCTATCTAAACAGAATGCAATCTCTATGTATTTAAAAAACCTAATTTATCTGACTGAATGTACAGCAAGCATAAACAATTATTGTCCTATAGTATTTAATACCTGTATAACTTAAAGACTAATGCTTCATGTCGGAATATTAAATAATTTGTAAACAAATGTGCAACAACTGAGGACAATGACCTCAAAATGTAAACAATGTATAAGTATCTTGATCAGAGGTAGTAGTAATATATGATGCAAAATGAAAATACATCCTAAAAGTTGTATAAAATACAAAATGTCCTAAACAGATGTAGAAACATCCATATATACAATCTGACAGAATGACTTCCATAGGTGTACAAATAATGTAAACAAAAATAACATATAATTAATTTTGTATTGATTATATTTTGAATTAGTTGATAATTTTGTATCAATATACAAATACTATAACAATGTAAATTATCCATAAATAATTGCTCACAAGTATTTACTATAATAACCACCTGTTGCCGGAGGTTCTTCTGCTCCTCCAGCCAATAGCCGCTGAGATACCAGCCCATTGGGGCGTGGTCTCTCTCCCTTTAAAAAAAGCGGCCACTTCCCTTCTCGCTCTCTCTTACTTCCTGCTCCGCTTCCAGGGACTAGACTCCCATCCTGGTTGCTCAGAGGGCTGTTGTCTGGGATGGTGATCTGTAAGTTTTTTCCCCTTTAAATAAATAACCATTCTATTAATCATAATTCTAAACTGGTGTGGGATTGTTTTTGACTTACACCTTCGCCTTCACCCACTATTATTATTCCTTCTTTTTTTTAACAAACATAGTTTTCACCCCAACCTTCTATCTAGTACACGTAATAATCAAGAACCCATAAACAGTGTTTCTAATCCTATGAACAAACTTTTTTGGGATGGGGGCATCATCCTCTAGAATTGCTTCCCACTGTCATGAGGGTGATGCTCTCTTAATGAGATCCTGCAAAAGTAAAGGGATGGTTAAGTTTCAAAATTACTGTCTAGTATTGTTGCCAAAAATTTCTGAGTAGTCGATAGTTTTTTTTTTTTCCAATGTTCTTATTTGGAGTTCAGGCCAGAATGTCATGAGAAGGTGCACCATTTCAACAGCTGGTACCCCAAAACTGGTCTTCTAGTAGTACAGTCAGCATCATGATGTCATCT
This sequence comes from Microtus ochrogaster, assembly GCF_000317375.1. Classification (NCBI taxonomy): domain Eukaryota; kingdom Metazoa; phylum Chordata; class Mammalia; order Rodentia; family Cricetidae; genus Microtus; species Microtus ochrogaster. Next base: position 53,716,059 of record NC_022014.1, on the reverse strand, counting down.
CAAGTAGATGGAGTTGTTGCTTGGGGTCCTATCTTCTTCTGGGAAACTTCAAAGATTATTGTAGGAAAATCTATTGTTCATTGTGAAAAGCTTAAACATCATTCATATAAACATACATTCAATGAAGAATATGATATAGACCAAATAGAGACAGAGAAAGTAAAGTTTTTCCTTCCTAACGTCTTCCTTCTGTCCCATACCAGATGGCTCCTGATATGAGACAGAAATTCTGAATGTTCTTTTTAAAGACAAACTTGGATTTAGAGAAGTGCAGAGCCATTTTCCAACCCCCAAACCAGCTCTATATATTCTTAAAGATATATATATATTACAGATAGATAAATAGATATGAATATATGTATATATGCATGTTTGTATGTATGTATGTGTGTATGTAAACGTATATGCCTTGGTCACCTGCCCTAACAAGTCATATTCCTTTTTCTTGATGATCCTTATTGGATAGTTATTTTTAACTCTGTCAGTATCCAAACAGCCAGGGTCTCTTGAATTTTTGAAGATGTGTATTTTTCTGTAAAGACAAGAGTGGAACCCAGCCCCAAGGCTTATGAGAGTTTCTTACCAGCTGCATAATTGTCACCTCTGTGGATGAGCTGTCATTTCACTTTTCAGGAGGTTTCTCCTTTTCAAAGTGAATCTTTATTAATTTTAATGGTATCCATAATTTTTCTTCTTCTGTGGAAACAAGAGCAAAACCCCTTCCCCAACATAACACATCTCCTGGTTTCCATTGTGTGGTCAACACATCCTTGAAGTATACTGCTTGATTCAATTCAGATGTTTTTCCATTATCCCATGCCTCTCTTCTACTGTTGTTCCTTCCTACTTAGCATTAAGAAAATTCAAGGTTAATAAAGCATTATGAAATCAATGTTTGGGTGTATTTTCACCCTTTTTGTTCTTTCAGCATATCCTTTTAGTATGATTTGGCATTTCTATACTTGCCTGACCTGTAGAATTATTTGGTATACCTGTAATGTGCTTTATATTTTAATAGGCAAAAAATGTTTTTTTTTTCAGATACATGTGCTGGACCATTGTCTGTCTTTCTGTAGGAATGCCCATAATGGCCATAACTTCTAATAAATGCATGATTACTAAATCAACCATTTCTGAGCACAAGGTGGTTGCCTTGAAAACCTGCGTACTTGTCTATAGTGTGTTGTACATATTTTAATTTACAAAATTCTGTAAAGTGTAACACATCCATCTGCCAGATTTTATTCCTCTGAGTACCATTTTGATGTGGGAGTGATTTCTTATTAATAAAGAAACTGCCTAAGCCCCTTGATAGGCCAACCCTTAGGTGGGTGGAGTAAACAGAACAGAATTCTGGGAGAAAGAAGCTGAGTCAAGTGAGTCACCATGGTTCCCCCACTCCAGGCAGATGCGGGTTAAGATCATTCCTGGTAAGCCGGCTCGTGGGCTACATAGAATAATAGAAATGGGTTAGATCAATATGTAAGAGCTAGCCAATAAGAGGCTGGAACTAATGGG
>NC_022014.1:53707586-53714441 GCF_000317375.1 Microtus ochrogaster | reverse complement strand
TAAGCCAGCTCGGGGGCTACAAAGATTAATAGAAATGGGTTAGATTAATATGTAAGAGCTAGCCAATAAGAGGCTGGAACTAATGGGGCCAGGCAGTGTTTAAAAGAATACAGTTTCCGTGTAATTATTTCGGGTATAAAGCTAGCCGTGCAGGCAGCCGGGTGCTGGGGACGCAGCTCCGCTGCTCCAATTACAACACCATTTGGGTTACTACCTGCAGAAAACACTGTTTGATTCTAGAAAGAGCAAGTAGGACATCTCTTTATAAACTCCTTAGCTTGTTGCCATGTAATAGAAAACTCTTTCTTTAAACCTTTGCTATTGACATGATGTTTTTTTTTAAAATGAAATTTAGAGGCCTACAACACAATTCCAAACAATACTTAATCAATTTCTGCATTACCTTGTGCTAGGGGATGTGGCAGACCTGTTTGGGATTGTATGTGTGTTATGTATATAGAACCAATACTATTCCTGATTATATTTTGCACCCAGATAAATAATGAAGTCAATTCTGTATCATCTGGTATAAATTCAGCAGTTTCAATATGCAATATTTGTGATTCAGTAACTATATTGAGAAGTTCTTGAAAATCCCTTAGTACCATAAGAAAAGTGTTTAATTCTGCCTTCTGGACAAAATTATATGGGCTTTGTTTGACCTTACTTAATTCTTTCAATTTGTAACCAGCCTTCCCCAATTTATTTGCATCAGGATAAAATGTACAGGCTCCAGTTATTGATGCATCATAAACAATTTGGGGAAGAATCCAAGAAGTTTTCTTTATAAGGTTAAGTCTATTGCTTTTGGGATTGTTGCTATTAATTTCATCCAAAAAATTAACACAAGCCTTTTGCCAGGGTTCATTTTCTTCCCATAACTTTTTTTATTCTTCAGCAGTAAAAGACACTATAATCTCTGCTGGGTCTATCCCTGCTAATTGACAATGTCTCAAATTACCTTTTATAATTAATTCAGAGACCTCAACCACATAAGTTTAGAATTTTTTACTTGATTTATATGCTAAAAAGATGCATTCTAAGATTTATCGTCCCTCTGCTTTAAAATATGTGAAGGAGAAATTCTGGAGGACAATATGACTAGAATACAGTTAAGATTTAGATTCACCCTCTCCACATGTGCCTCCTGTAATTTTTCCTCAATCATTGTCAGTTCCTTTTCTTCTTCAGCTGTTAATTCTCTGGGACTATTCAAGTCTTCATTACCATCATTTATTAATCTAATAAAATGAATTATTAGATCAGCTGTTATCCCAACAGCCAACTGTAGACTTGAAATGTCTCATAATAATCTTAGAAAGTCATTAAGAGTTTGCAACTGGTCTCTCCTAATTAGCGCCTTTTGTGTTATAATTTTCTATAAACCTATTTTGTAACCTAGGTATTTAACAGACTCTCCTCTTTGCATCTTTTCGGAGCAATTTGTATTCTCTATGAAGGCAAGACTTTCTTTACTTCTTCAAACATCCTTTATAAAGTATCTTTATTTGAATCAGATAACAAAATGTCATCCATTTAATGGTAATTATAGACTTAGGAAATTGCTTACGTATTATTTCCAATGGGTGGCTGACAAAGTATTGGCACAGAGTGGGGCTATTGAGTATTCCCTATAGGAGGATTTTCCATTGATATCTCCTACAAGGGTTAAAATTATTAATAGTAGGCACTGTGAAGGCAAACTTTTCTCTATCCTTTTCTTGTAAAGGTATAGTGAAGAAACAGTCCTTTAAATCAATAACTATGAGAGGCCATTCCTTTGGTAACAGAGAAGGCAGAGGAATTCCAGATTGTAGAGGGAACATGGGTTGAATAACATTGTTGATAGCTATAAGATCTGTCACCATTATCCATTTTCCAGATTTCTTTTAAACAACAAATACAGGAGAATTCCAAGGGCTGGTAGATTCGTCTATATGTTGAACAGCTGTTCTAGCTGTTGTAGCAGCTGTTCTAAAGCCTGCAACTTTTCTCAGCTAGAGGCCACTGCTTAACCCATATTGGCTTCTTAGTTAACCATTTTAAAGGTAGGGCTGTTGGTACCTCTGAAGGTTTATCAATTATTTTGTGTTCTTGTATAGCCTGAATGGCTGGTGTCTATCGTCTGTAATATCTTCTAATATTTTCCACAGAAATATAAATTTTGGGGGCTGCAGGAATGTTAATCTGGGTATTCCATTGCTGCAATAGTTCATGACCCCACAAATTCACTGCAATGTTGGCTATATATGGCCTCAGTCTTCCTGTTTGCCCTTCTGGCCCTATGCATTCAGCCCAACTTGTGCTTTGTTTTTCCTGAGATAGGGTTTCCATTCCCAGGAACTGAACATCTACTTCTTGAAGAGGCCAACTCAGATACCAAGATTCTGGAGTAATGATACTTACATTTGCACCCATGTGTAGTAAGCCATCAATAAAAATGCCATTTTTTGTTGGCACTCAGCTTTGGTCTTTGATCATTTATAGAAGTCTGCCAGAATATACGCTTCCTATGTCCTACTGGAGTTTTTGACCCATTCTCCACATTTATTTCTTCATCCAGGCCAGTATTTTTCTTCCCAGCTTTCCACACACAGAGATCAGCTCTTCCATGATCTTTCCCACTGATGTCATGGTAGTGATTTGCAGTAAGAATTTTTGCTTCTTACTTGGATACAAAAATTCTGCCCCTTGCTACACATCTTACATTTCACACATTTTCATTTGACAGCACTGCATATATGCATGGTTGCTACTTTACAGTTTATGTTCCTTAGACCTGTGGTTCCTAAAGAAACAATTTGCCAAGAGGATAGAGGCCCTTGACAGGTAAAGTCTAAAACCTCACATGAATATATTCTGGCTCCCATTCACATACACCATTTCAGTCTGTAGATCTACAACCTAAGTTTGTCCTACTTGGCTTAATATTTTCAGCACACAGATTTTTAGTACAGTCTGTATTTTGGAGTAAGACTTTTAGAATAATGATAATCAAAAATACATAAAATTTTTTGATGAACTCTTGAATCTTTGGTCTAAGTAAAAAAATTGTACCTATGCACTTGATAATCTTCTTTCTTTCATGACAGGGAATCTTGACTTTCCAGGATGTGGCAATTGATTTTTCTCCAGATGAGTGGGACTGCCTTGACTTTGCGCAGAGGTCTTTGTACAGGAAAGTCATGTTGGAGAACTACAGTAACATGGTCTCTGTGGGTGAGACAATTTTTATTCCTGATTCCTTCTTTATAATAATGTTTGCTACAAGTATGTTTGATTTTCTGCCACACATTCACAGGCCAATTTATCAAAAATCTTGGAGTTCATCATGTATAACACAATGTTTTATATAACTTTATCAATAAGTTCCTGACTCCTGGGGATAACATTCATCATTCAAACTTTTATAATACCTTCTATTTTTTAGACACATCATAGATTATATATTGACTTACAGCTTAATGATTCATAACACATTTGCATTTACATTCAGTAGTCATTTACAAAGAAACTCAATATTTCTTTGTAAATTCAAGTATACAATATTAACAAAACTGCTTTTAAAAGTTTTAAAATCTTGGGAGATAGCAATTAGGAAATTATATTTGGAATTTTATATACCATCTTAAATAGACATTATTGTGCTTTATTAGAAATCCATATGTTTTATTATAATCCCAAGTTACAGCATATATTACTTCCATTATGCAGGTCTTTCAGTGTCAAAACCAGACCTCATAAGCTCTCTTGAACAAAACAAAGAGCCCTGGAATGTGAACATAGGAGAAACAGAAGGTAATGGTAAAGGTAAGCCAGAATGAAGCGTTGGCCCATGTGGGAAACCTAGGGCATGGAGGAATTCTGTATTGAAGTGGGGTTTACAAAGATCTTTAAATGAAATGATATGAAAATTCACATTGAATAATTATTCCAAATTAGTTTGTAGGTTTTCTTCACATGACATTACCTAAAAATTCACCATGAATAGTGATTTCATGTTGAATAAATTATCTTATAAAAAAGAAGTAAGATAATTTGTTGCCATATTCTTGAATGTCACCAGGCCCTAAAATGAAGAACACTGAAATGAAAATTAGCATTAAAGAAAGTTTCAGAGCGTTTCAAAGAATATTCCTCTGTACTCTTTCATGTCTGTTTGTCTGCTCTCATGACAGTATTACTTTTTTCACTGTTGTGTAGTATCACATAAAATCAGAAAATATAAATTTTATAGTTGTACTTCTTTTAGAAGAGTGTAGAGTTAATTCTTTGCATTAGATTCTATAGAATTTAAAAGGTAACTTTCTCTATTTCTGCAAAATACTTATTAGAAACCAGCCTGGTCTACAGAGCTAGTTCCAGGACAGGCTCCAAAGCCACAGAGAAACCCTGTCTCGAAAAACCAAAAAAAAAAAAAAAAAGAAACTAAGAATTGTTTAGAGTCATACATGTTATTGGTCATCTGCAAATCTTTGAATATCAAAATTTATATGTTAATTTCCACATACAGTTAGTATATTATCTTGTTTTCCTTTGCATTTTCTGTTTATATTTGAGTTTAGAGAAGCAAATTTGTATATAATAAAATTTTATGTTTACTACTTTATTAATTATTTAAGAATTTCTTACAGTGTCATTTGACCAAATTCAACTCTCCACTCCTCCTGTGTTCCACTTCCTCTGGACTTCTTTGGTTTTTTTTCCTATTCATTTTTAAACTCACAGAATTCAGTCTGTAATTCTGATACTACATGGGTGTTACTAATGGCCTATAATATGGTTGAGCTATCAGGAGTTCCACATTCTTAAAAACTTTATACCCTTTTTCCAAGCATCTTTTAATATGATAGAAGCTTCTCAGCAAGATGTAGGCCTCCATGTTCCTTCACACTTTCTTCCTAGAATTTTAATCTGACTTTAGCTTGCTCAGGTCTGATGCAAGCCATCCTAATCATTTAAGATTATATGAGCAATTGTCATGTTGTATACAAAAAGTACTATTTTGTTTTGGTCATTCATGACTTCTTACCCTTACCATGTTTTACCACTCTGTGTGGGATGAGGTCTGAACATTCCATGAAATGGGTTTGATAGAAGCGCACTGTTTAAAACTGTGTTTTCTTATTCTTTGCACCATGTCCACCTATGAGTCACCTTTTAGTTGTCAAATTCTACCTGAGGCATTGAGAATGAAGGCGTAGAAAAGCAACAGTCTATGGGTAAAACAGTAAGACATAGGAATAATTCTAATACTATAACCAATCAGCAGAATCATATGAGTAGGTGGTACTTTCTATGTTTTCACAATTCTTCTTGAATTAACATGAATACTCCTCAAATTATTCAACAAAATAAATCAGCAGAAAACTGTGAAGTTCTTTTCATGAGGAAATTTACTTTGATACCTAAACCACATATACACCCAAAAAGTAAGTGAAAGATGTGCCAATTTTATCATTAACATATATACAAAAGTCATCAGTAAAATACTTGTAACCTGAATCCAAGAACGTGTCAAAAAGATAATCTACCATCGGCTTCATCTCATGACATGTAGGGACGGATCAGCAAATGAAAATCAATGAATATAATTTACCACTAATACAAACGAAAAGTCAAAATTCCAGCTGTTCATCTCATTAGATGCAGAAATGTCTTTGACAAAAAACATACCTCTTCGTGTTAAAAATCATGGAGAGATTGGGGATGCAAGGGACATACCATCAAATAAAAGATGCAATTTCCAGCAAGTGTATAGCCCATATCAAACTTAATGAAGAAAAATTCAAAGCCTTTCCACTAAAATAGGGAACAACAAAAGGGTATTTATTCTTTTCATATGTGTTCAATGAAGAAGATCCTGAAGTGATGAATATCTGATGTGGGAGTACCCTCTGTGTGCCGCAATTTCCACTAATGAATAGAAAAACTGCTTTCGACCTATAGCAAGGCATAACTTAGGTAGGTAGGGAAAGCTAGGCTGAATTCTGGGAGAAAGAAAGCCAGAATCAGAAAGACACCATGGAGCCACCAGAGTCAGACATGCCGAAACTTTGCAGGTGGGCTTGCAGTGAGCAAGGCACTGAAGGGCATAGTAAAAAACAGCATGGCTTCTTTAAAAACAAAACAAAACAAAACAAAACTGTAGGGCCACGCTGCCAGCAAGAACTCTAATAAGGTCAGTCTACAGAGCATTTGAGTGGGGTTTGTGAGCAAACTGCTACAACTTGCTCAATGGCAACATAGACTGGCTGTGTGCCTAATAATGGGGCACTGTGCATGGCTCTCCGAGACAGTAAACAGCTCGGCCATGCTGCACTGGATAGAGCAAGCAGGCAGGACCATATTTCCCCTAATAAAGTGGCTGCTTAAGTTCATACAAAGGGCTTAACATTTTAAGAAGCACTCATGGACAATAAAGAATTAAAGATATACAACAGGACAGAATCAAACATTAACTACCTCTAAATGAGTTACAGTGTTTAAAAATTGTACATAGGCGTGGGGCAGAAAAGAAAAAGCATATAGAGTGTCATGAAAAAGAAATAAATGTTTTTTTTAAAAAAAGGTAAACTCTTTAAAGAGACAGAGTATAAACAGTCATAGATTAAAAAGAATAAAGAAAAAAATAAGCCACATAAAGATGAAAAATTCACAGAGTTGGATTATGAATATCACTGTGCTTTCTTTAAATTTTTTGACTGTGAATGAGCTAAGTACAGAGACACATTTCATTGTATGTGCTGCTAAGCTAACTCAGCGTGTATATTTTTTTTTTGCATATGCCAAATATTTATTCCTTTTTGTTTTCTTTTTTTTTAATTTATTTATTTATTGAGGATTTCCGCCTCC
>NC_022014.1:53690540-53701930 GCF_000317375.1 Microtus ochrogaster | reverse complement strand
TTCCCCGCCTCGTGCCAGCTGTGCCGGTCCCCGCTGCTGCCTCGCCGGACCCCTCTGGACCCCGCCGCTTGCCTCTGCCTCCACGCTGGTCCCCTCCGCTTGCTTCTGTCGCCGCCGGTCCCCCAGAGCCTATTTTTGATTGCAGCGCTGTGTCGCTCCGCCGCTGCCGCGACTGCCCAGCGTGTATATTATAAGGTATCATGACTTCCAATTTTGGGTCCAAGGATATGTTGTGTTGGAAAGACGTTCTTCTCTTTATTCCACAGAGCATTAGAACCTTTGATTGCTTCCAGACTGGTGTGGTATGATGGAATAAGATCTCCCAAAAGGTTGCTGTGAACATCCCCACAAAGAAAATATTTTGCCTAATAAACAATAGGAAACAGTTTGGATAATAACTAAGCCCATATTCCCAAATATTGTTTATAAATGTTCTTTTACATTAAAAGGGAGATATGCTATAAAGATTTACATTGGTATAGATTTTGGTTTATTGGTACAAACTTAAGGTCAATTTTTTTATATGGATATTTCTGCTCTTGACTAAGTTATTGTGTTTTTACAGATCATTTAAAATATGTAATGTATGATTAAAATACAGGTTAATAGATAATAATCTATAATAGTCAAGCTTGCAGTCATGTAAGTTAGATTTTCTAGCTGTGCAGAGATGTATTTCAGATAGACAGGTATTTTTCAAACCTTTCAAATAGTATAGAATATGGCATTTAAAATGTTAAATTTAAGAAGTTAGAATTTTTCGTGACAGAGACACATTTGCTCCTTACAGTACCAGTTACTTCAAGAGGAAAGGGGGCATTAAAGGGGCTCTTTATGGAGTTAGCTAGCCATTTGGGCAAGAAATTGCTCTTCCCTGGACTGCTTAACTGGACTTGCAGGACCACAGAGAAATGACTGCTGAACTCGACTAAAGGTGAGACAGTCCTCAGGGTTCCTGCTTCATGAAAAGGCCTGCCAGATGTTCTGCAGGACAGAGAAGAAAGTGTACTGACAAACTGCCAATATTGGCAGTTTCAACTGTCTTTGAAATTTCCTGCTCCATGGAAAAGTCTGCTGGATACTATGGGCCAGTAGGCTGAAGATGGATGCCCCAATGATACAGAAAAATTTGGGTGACTGTCCAGGCACTGAGAAGTCTCTGTCAATTCTGAAGTTTTGAAAGTTGCTTACAATGAATTTATTGTTTAATTAGGTGGTATTATATCCTTGTGGAGTCTTTGAAGAAGTTAAAGAATTAAAGTTTTCCTTAGTTATAATAAAAGATAAAGTAGATAGAAATATTATAACTATAACTCATGCTCAATAAGTGTTTTGTTATATGAATTTTACTAAGTTAAAGTTTAAACCTTCCTTTTTGTTTAAACAAAAAAGGGGAGGTTATGTGGGAGTCCCCTCTGTGTGCTATGATTACCATTAGTGAATAAAAAAACTGCTTTGACACTATAGCAAGGTAGAACGTAGGCAGGGAAAGTTAGGCTGAATTCTGGGAGAAAGAAAGGCAGAGTCAGAGAGATACCATGAAGCCACCACCAGAGATAGATGTGCTGAAATTTTGTTGGTAGACCACAACCTCATGGTGATATACAGATTAATAGAAATGGGTTAAATTAATACGTAAAAGTTAGCCAATAAGAAGCCAGAGCTAATGGACCAAGCAATGATTTAATTAATACAATATCTATTTATTTATTTATTTATTTATTTATTTATTTATTTATTTATTTATTTATGATTTCTGCCTCCTCCCCGCCACTGCCTCCCATTTCCCTCCCCTTTCCCCAATCAAGTTCTCCCTCCCTTGTCAGCCCAAAGAGCAATCAGGGTTCCCTGCCCTGTGGTAAGTCCAAGGACCACCCACCTCCATCCAGGTCTAGTAAGGTGAGCATCCAAACTGCCTAGGCACCCACAAAGCCAGTACGTGCAGTAGGATCAAAACCCAGTGCCATTGTTCTTGTGTTCTCAGTAGTCCTCATTGTCCACTATGTTCAGCGAGTCCGGTTTTATCCCAGGCTTTTTCAGACCCAGGCCAACTGGCCTTGGTGAGTTCCCGAAAGAACATCCCCATTGTCTCAGTGTGTGGGTGCACCCCTCGCGGTCCTGAGTTCCTTGCTCGTGCTCTCTCTCCTTCTGTTCCTGATTTGGACCTTGAGATTTCAGTCCGGTGCTCCAATGTGGTTCTCTGTCTCTGTCTCCTTTCATCGCCTGATGAAGGTTAATATCCAGGAGGATGCCTATATGTTTTTCTTTGGGTTCACCTTCTTATTTAGCTTTTCTAGGATCACGAATTATAGGCTCAATGTCCTTTATTTATGGCTAGAAACCAAATATGAGTGAGTACATCCCATGTACCTAAGAATTAATACAATTTTTGTGTGATTATTTTTGCTCTAACCTAGCCGGATGGCTGGGAACCAACAACTGGCTCTCTCCTTCTACAAATAGCAAAGGTATAAATCAAATTAACCTTATATGCAGATGGTATGATTTTATGTATGAAAGACCATAAGAATTCCATCAAGAAACTCCAACAACTGAGCAAACTTTCATCTAAAACAAGGGATACAAAATTAACTATCAAAAAGCAGTAGCTCTCCTATATACAAAGGAGAAATTTTTAAATAGAAATCAGATAAACAGTGTCTTGCATAATAACCTCAGAATATATTTTGTGGTAATTCAAAATAAAAAAGTAAAAGACCATTATAAAAACGTTAAGGTATTGATGAAATGAATTGAAAAAAGATATTGGAAATTGGAAAAATTCCTGCACTCAATGATATTTAATCGATGTATTAAAAATTAACATCTTATCAAAAGTAATGAACAAATTCAGTGATAATTCCATAAAAATCTAACACAATCCTTGGAGATTGTAAAAAGACAGTGTCAGCATCACAAACAAAAAAACCTCCAAATAGCTTAAACAATCATAAAAAATAAAGCTATATTTACAGAGTATTAGCATCTACAATTTTAAATTATACTACATTTATATAAAAATCAGATTTTGTACAATAATAGTATGGCTGAAAAACTGAGATATTGATCAATAAGATTAAATTGTAGATACTAACATAAGTACTCTCATCTGTGACACCTTTATTGTAAAAGAATCTGGGAAATTAAATTTAATGGAAAGATAACATTTAATCTTAACCTTACCTAAGTCATTTATAACAGATCATAAGTGCCCAGTGAAAAATTAGCCTTTTCCAAACCAACAGCGTCTCAGTGGAGATAAAAGTCACTCCTACAAAAAGTCCTTACACCCAGCACTTGATGTAAAATACCAACACAACTCAATGGAATATTCCTACATTCTTTTTCTCCATAATGTTTATATAGGAAATTTATTTAGTTTTATTTCATGAAATTGTGGTTCCTTTATGTATAACTTCTAGAGTTTTCCTTTTTTGTTTTATGAAATTTTTGTGAGTGTGAAATCTGTATTTCTCTCTGCATAATTTTACTATGCTTTTTCTTTGTTTCCTTTTCTTTGCTTATCCTATCTGTTTTCATTGATTATGATGATATTATTTTATTCTTATTCTTTATATGCCTATTTGTCTTTCTAAGTGACAGAAAGTGGGTAAATTCAGACATGAGTGAATATGGGGATCATCTCAGGGTATTTGAGGGATAAAAAGGCATAGTCAGAATATATTTTATGAAAGTATCTATTTTCTGTATAAGAAAGAGAGAAAATGTATCTCTGATAATAACATCAATCCTAGTGAATTTCTTTAATGTCTGAAAATTTATGGACACCTTCCTTGTAGTACACATGATTCTCTGTCGACCATTTGGTAATAACTGCTTCCTGTTCTTCATCTCCTTCTTTCTTTATTAATTAATTTCTATTTTTTTATTAATATTATTCAATTTGTTCATTTCAACATATTATGGAGATGAGTTATATCCATTAAGATAATACAATTTCATGAGTGTGATTTTTTTGTAATTGAATTATAGGCTTTGTATTAGTTACTTTTCTATTGCTGTGATAAAACTCCAAGATAAAGGAAATATACTAAAAAAGATATATTATGGTGAATCAGTGGCAGTAGTTGTCAAAGGATGGAACATCAGAGAAGAGGTCCCATCTAGAACCACAACAGGAAGCAGAGAGCTCACTTTTGGCATTTAAAGGCATTAAAATTCTTAAAGTCAGTCTCCTGGAGCATAGGTTTTCCAATAATTTGATATCTCTTAATCCTAACCATAAATGTCTACCAACTTCAGGCCATGTATTCAGACATCTGATTATATGGGATCGTTTCACTCAGCCCACCAAAGTCTTAATTTTTTATTCTGAAAATTATGATTGGAATCTCAAAGGTAGCATAACTTCAATCCTTCCATTTTTATAATTTATTTAGTGCATGTTATAAAAGATCTCTTACCCATTTGCCTTAAGAAGATTATTTCATTAGAATAAATAATTTGACTTTATTTTTGTAATATACTACCTTGCATATGGGTCTATGTATTTATACAATTTTGTCACTTATATATCTGAAAACATTTTACATAAGTGTAATAACCCAGATATTATATACTTTTCTGTCTTCCAGTTTTGTATTCTCATCAAAGACAAGACCTGTTTTTACTGGAGAAGAGAGAAGATTCTATCCAGAAGTTGGTATCAGGAATAGCTGTAAGTAGTGACCTAAAAAACTTGGATTTAAAGATATTCTAAAATTTTGATGAAGAGAGAAAAGAGAATGAATTATGTAAGGATTGAAATAATCTGTATTCACCAGCCACACTGGGTAGTCCGGCCAAAAAAGATTCATAATCTCTACATTATCTTGAAAGATGTCATATTAGATCACTTAAAATTTCAGAAGCAGTTTCTTCAATTAAAAAAAATATATATATAATTATAGTTTTAAAACATGTCATATTCTACAAAAAAATTTGAAATAGCCGAAAACAGAATGACACATATTCTATGAAACATTCAGTAGAGTTCCCTAAGCTAATAATTACATTTTGTGACAAGCTATTCAATTGAGATAAACATGAGAAGGTTTTTCTAACCAAATGAGACTGTAATTATATCGTACTATTTCTTGTTGTGAGAAGACTTACACACTTAATGATGTTCTTAAAGCCTTTCCTAGGAACTCTAGAACGAATAGTTTCCAGAATCTTCATCTTGAAGGGACAAATTTCCAAAACATCAAATCAGAATATAGCTTTACTCATTATTTAAATACATAGATGAAGTCTGTTTGATTCAAGAGCCAATACATATAAGATAAAATTTTAGAATATTTTTGATTATAACACCAACTTTTACTTTTGTTTCAATATGAACAGACAAGATAAACATTATATAAACAATCAAAATGAAGAAAAACAAAGCAGTAATATTGAATATGGAAAGTGCTCCAACAGATGTTCATGCCTTGCTAGGCATAAGAGAATCAATCCCAAAGAGAAGGCATGCAAATGTAAAGATTGCATCAAGTCATTTACTTGTCATGCAAAACTTCAAGCTTATCAGAGAATCCATACTGGTGAGAAACCTTATAGATGTCAAACATGTGGCAAGTCTTTTACCAAGATCTCATGTCTTCATACTCATCACAGAATTCATACTGGAGAGAAACCTTTCAGATGTCAAGCATGTGGCAAGTCATTTACCCAGATCTCACACCTTCACACGCATTACAGAATCCATACTGGTGAGAAACCTTATAGATGTCAAACATGTGGCAAGTCTTTTACCAAGATCTCATGTCTTCATACTCATCACAGAATTCATACTGGAGAGAAACCTTTCAGATGTCAAGAATGTGGCAAATTCTTTACCCGGGTCTCACATCTTCATATTCATCACAGAATTCATACTGGTGAGAAACCTTATAGATGTCAAACATGTGGCAAGTCTTTTACCAAGGTCTCACATCTTCATGCTCATCACAAAACTCATACTGGAGAGAAACCTCACAGATGTTAAGAATGTGGCAAGTCCTTTAACACAAACTCAACCCTTAAAAAGTATCACTAAATTCATTTAATGGGTACATTTTATAAAATTTCTTAGTATACCTCACACTAATTCATTGTATAGATCTTCCTTACATTGCCAAGTTGACATTACCCAGGCAGACATCCTTTAATTAATTTCCAAAGCTTAGTCAATACTTAAACAGCAAGACAGTTCTTTTTAAATTTAGAAACATTGTATCCAGATATGAACTCTATTGTGATCAAGCATTTGTTGTAAACTGAATTTATGCATTGTTGTTGCTGACATACTATTTAAGCATCAACTATTACGAATAAATTTTCATAGTAGGAGTCATTTAAGCAGTAACATTTCTTGACTGTATGTTAAAATAATGTGATAAAGGATCAGTTATGTCCACTATTTCTGATTTTGATGCATACTTAATTTCTTGGCATTTGATTGCTAATGTAATGAGATTATTCTCTATATAAACATTATTTTCCTGTGACATTTTGTGATTTCATGTAAATATCAGATTATCTTAAATTTCAAGTCTTTCTATCTTGTATCTTTGCAATAAAAATGTTTATCATTTTGCCAATTTTTATTGCATCTTTTTGTTCTGATAGTCTATTCTGTAAGGACAGGATATCATAAATGTGAGCTTTTCCATGGATAAAAACGACAATGAAAATATGTCATAAATCATAAGTAGATTTGTTATGAGATATATCAACACAGTGTGAAGATAGGTTGCTGTGGTTAGTGTAATCGGAAGATGAATGGACAGTATCTAGGCACAAGATATAGGTAGGACTTCCTGGCCGAGAGAGGAGTAGGAGGAAGAATTGAGGTATGCATCTGAGTTGTGAGTAAACAGGGAGGAAGCAGAATATATGGTATGTGGCAGAGTGTAGACTGAAAAATATAGAATAATTTAAGTTACTAGACCTAATTGGAACAAGATTAAGTTAAGGCCAACCACTCACAATAAGAATTCTACCTGTCATGTTATTTGGGATATGGTAGTACAGTGAATGAAACACTACATAGATTATTTTAAACTTTGTATAATTGTGGTTCAAATCAGTGTGAGGTAATTGGATGATACCAATGGGCATGCCAAACTGGCCAAGGAAATGCTATAAGGTGACAACATCAAACTAAGAACTCTAGTCATTTAGGAAAACACAGAGTGGGAGAGGTGGCCTTCCCCAAAGAAGAACACATAAACTGGTTGTCCTGTAACCAATGGACATCCCTGAAAACATACGGAATACTAACATTGTATGGATTGGTCTTCTTGTATTTAGGAACATAAGTATATACAAATTTATGTATAAAAATAACAATGCATGAAAAAAGGATACAAACTTGAAGGAGAACTGGGATATGTGGTATATAGCAGAGTTGGAGGTAGGAGAGTAAAGGTACAAATGTTATAATTTGTAGGGAGTAAAAAGGTTCATGTGTTCACAGGTAGAACTGGGGAAACTAGCAATGTTAATCACACAAAATTGTCAATCCAATGAATATATGTATACTATGTTTTCTATTCTGACAGCTGGGCTGGTAGTGGATAATAGCCCACACATATTTTCCTTGTGTTATCTGTGACCAGGTCGTACTAAACTCCCAGAAGCAACAGTGGACATACTCAATATTCAAAGTGTCAAAATACAGTCAAAATGATTCATACTGATTCATGCCTTGGGAAAATGTGAGAGAGTCTCAGGAAGAAAAAAATAGAGGTATTTTAGGTCAAGTTTTTTTTTTTTTTGATCCGTGGCATGTTCTTGTATGTGACTTTTGTGTTTCCTGCAACAAATACTTGCATTCAATTTATACGACATTATTATTGCCTTGAACATAACTATAGAACCCAATCTGGTTAAAGGATGGGCGGAATGTTGTCCTCTCTGTATCTTCAATCTTGAGACAACCTAGGGTCAAATTCTAAAAGCTTTAGTCACGTTTCTTTTACAAATATGGGTTCTCTTGTATTTGGGGCATAGGTGTTCAGGACTGAGATTTCACCTTGATGAATTGGTCCTGTTATGAGTATAAAGTGTCCTCCTCCATCTCTTCTGATTGGTATTAGTTTGAAGTCTATTTTGTTAGATATTGGTGGAGGTATACCAGCTTGTTTCTTAGGTCCACTTGATTGGAAAATCTTTTCCCAACCCTTTACACTGAGGTAATGTCTGTCTTTGACGTTTGGTGTGGGAGTGTCATATATCAATCTATTGATTTCATTGGTTAAGCAATTAAAGAAGCTGCTTGGCCCTGATTGGTTAAAACATAGGTGGTAGGAGTAAACAGAGCAGAATGCTGGGAGGAAGAGGAAGTGAGCTCAGACTCGACAGCTCTCCTCTCGGGGGCAGATGCCTCAGAGAGACACAAGATGCTCCACTCTTGCAGGCAGAGACGAGAGCTCTGCTCTCTGAGGCACACGCGATGAAGCTCCGACCCAGGATGGACGTAGGCTAGAATCTCCCTGGTAAGCCACCTTGTGGGCTACAGCAGATTATTAGAGATGGGCTAGTCCAGGTGCGAGAGTTAGCCTAGAAGAGGCTAGATAGAAATGGCCAAGCAGTGATTAAATGAATACAGTGTCCGTGTAATTATTTCGGGGCATAAGCCGAGCCAGGCGGCTGGGGTGCTGGGGACGAAGCCCCGCTGCTCCTATTCAACAGATATTGAAGCGTGTTTCTTATATACAGCAGAAGTATGGATCTTGCTTTCATAGCCATTCTCTTAGCCTGGGTCTTTGCATGGGTGAATCGAGTCCACTGATATTAAGAGATATAGTATCTTCCACACCCGATCTCTCTTCCATCTCTTGTACTCTGTTGGTGAGGCTTCCAACTGTAGTTCCCATTTGTTTACCCAGGTTTTCCATATACAGAAATCCTGCTGTTTGTGTTTTCTTTATTGCCTCTATTTCAGTTTTCAAGTCTTGAGCTGTTTGAACTGTTTGTTTCAGCTGTTTGATTGTTCTTTTCTTGGTTTCCCTGGGATTCTTTAAGAGATTTATTGATTTCTTCCATTTTTGTTTGTCTTTTCCTCCATTTCTTTAAGAGAATTTTTCATTGCCTCTTTAAACACCTCTATCATCTCTCATAAATTTATATTTTAAAATTATTTCCTTCTGCTTCTTCTGGGTTAGGGTGATCAAGTCTTGCTGGCATATGCCCACAGGGTTCTGGTGTTACCCTGTTGCTTTTTACCTTGTTGAATGAACTCTTGCATTGGGGTCTACTCATCTTTTCTTCTAATTGGTGCTATCAGTGTCTTTGCCTGTTGGTCCAATCCTAACAGTTGCTGTTTACATCTTTTTAAATTGTTCTTGGTCTGTTCTGTACTGTTGCTGTTTTCGTCTCAGGGAATTGCTGAGATTTCTTTTGGCCTGCTCACTTGGTCCAACCTCTTGGTTCACTTTCTTAGTCCATTCTGTCAGCTGCAGTTTGTGTTTCAGAGTTTCTCCCTTGTTCCTCTCTGTGTAATTGCAGCTTGTGATCCAGAGTTCCTTTGAGGTTGTGGAGTGGAGGGGAGGATAGGAATTTGAATGGGTGTGGAGTGGGACTCATAGGGTCTTATTGGTAGTATGGGGGTGTTAGAGTAGCCAACCTGCAGGGAGCTTACCTGCTGACTGGCTAGAGAGCTGAGCAGTTAGGGAAAAGACCTGGGCTTTTGCCCTGGTAGGGAGGGCTATAGATTAGGGTGCCCCACTGTTGGGGTGATCCTTGGTCCTCTCTATGTAGCTGCAGCCTGTGTTTCAGAGTTCCTCAGAGTTTGCAGGTAATAGGCGACTTTTCCTGTTCAGGTTGTCAATGGGCAACTGTTTTGGGTTCACAAAAGGCTGATTTGATAATCATACATTTACTCTAAGTTATTATTATCTTGTTATACCTGCACAAATAAAGACAGACAAAGCTCCAGAATATATCTTTAAGAAAATGAAGCAGGTTTTTGCTAATTATATAAAGCATATTACAGGTATACCACATAATCCTACAGGTAAGGCAGTTATAGAAAGATCAAATCAATCTATAAAGGATATATTATAGAGAAAGGGATAATAAAGATCCCCAGAAATAGATTACACAATGTTTTATTAATCTTGACTTTTCTTAGCTAATCAGAAAGGAACGACCACTGCAGAGAGAAATTTGATGATGATGATGATGATGATGATGATGATGATGATGATGATGATAATAATAATAACTTCTGAATTAAATAACCTGGTGTGTTTCAAGGATATGTTGATCTCAGAATGGTGGTACCTCTTCCACACTAGGACCAAACACAATCAGTTCTGTGGAAAGAAGCAACTTTACTCTAGCTGTGTGTGACCTTGACTTGGGTAAAGTCCCTGTCACATACAAGTAACTGTGTGATTTTGAAAATGTGACTATCTGGTGGTCATTTTTATTTTCTCCATTTTGCAATAAATCTGCAATATCCTGTCACCTCACAGCCATGGCCAAGTGGGTTTTCTGTGCCAGGTAAGATATTGTGAGGCTAGGTCAGGTGAGAAGAGATGAGATGAGCCAAGGTGAGACAGAACAAAAACTGTGGGATGGTAGGTGTGCAGCTCTGACCATAAGGCCCTCTCTCTGTCCCTCATGAGCAGACAGACCATGGAGGCTTGATCACTGCACTTGTCCTGTGCTGAGCTGCAAGTCTGTGACGTGTAGAACCCAGTGTTCAGATTTCCACAATGTTTCTCCCGCCAGAGTCACCTCAGACCTTTCCCACCAAAGTCACATCCCACCAGAAAGTGACAGCCACCAAATAGAGCCACAGCCAATACATCCAATCATAAATTGTGTGTGAGGTTTAAGTCCGCCTCTGATGCATTCTGGTCCAATGAGCATCCAGGCAGAGACTCTTAACCACTCAGAATTGACCTTGTTCTTCCTGTCTGTGATATTGAGCAGGTTCAGGCTAGGAAGTGCTAAGGAACTGCTGAGGCCTTGTGGAGTTCCACATGGTGAGAGCAGCCGCAGATTAGGGAGGCCGTGCTCAGCATCTGTCTGGGGTGGGCCCCACATGTGGAAGACCCCCATCTCCTCACAATCGGGGCCTTCTAGGCAACAGTCTCCTCTTAGCCCAGCTCCAGTGAGGGCTGGGGCAGTCTTCTCAGAGCCTGCTAATTCCTCGCTGCCCAAGTTCTCATGAGACTGAGATGCCTGTTGAGTAGAGCCAGCAATGACAGGATGCCATTCTCAAAGGACAGAATTATTACATTAGTATTTCATCCAAGTTTTAAATTCATAAGCTTAGCCTTGTCCATATTTCCTTACTTCATCTTAGCACCTGTGGGATCTGCAATAGACCTTAAACAGGAGGTGAAAAGCTGCCATAAACAATTAGAGATCACAAACAAAAAGGTAGAGGA
>NC_022014.1:53685062-53689455 GCF_000317375.1 Microtus ochrogaster | reverse complement strand
TATCAAGCAAATGGACCTAAGAAACAAGCAGGTGTGGCCATACTAATTTCTAACAAAGTTGACTTCAAACTTAAATCAATCAAAAGAGATGGAGAGGGACATTTTATACTCATAACAGGAACAATTCATCAGGATGGAGTCTCATTCCCTATGTGAGTAACTTTAATAGTCTTTCATTTTTCTTTGCTAGTGTGCCTAGAGATTTATCAGTGTTATTTAGATATTATCTTTCTCTTCTTGTCATGTTTATTTTCAATTTATTAAGTTAAAAAATTGATTAATGGCTTCTTATTCACTTTCCTTTCAGTATTTATATAAAATTTATGTCACAAATTATAAATCTACTTTATCCAAGTGCTTGGGAGACATGAGTTTTAGAAGAGTGTGGGCTACGCAGGGAGTTCTGAATATCATGCGCCATGTTACAGCATGAGATCTTATTGTGGAAGATACGAACAAAATCCGAATGTGTTCACTTTCATATAAAATCATTTAATGTTTTATTTTTCTAATCATTGTTTAACTTTATTCCAGAAAGTTTATTTGTATACACCTGCTCATTTCCCTGTTGTACTCCCTCCATCTAAAATATCTGCCCTCACAGTTCTGCAAAATTTTTCATTCTTTCCTATTTTTTCTAGATTCCATTTATGAAAGAATATATGTGTTATTTGTATTTTGTCTATGTCTTTGACTTGATACATGATTGCAACAATTTTCTTGAGAATTATGTATTTTTTCTATAATTTTATTTGTTGATTGATTATCTTGCATGATTTATGCATATAATGTTTTCTTTATCCACTCATATATTGGTGGTTATCTAATCTTATTCCCTGAATCATTTGTTATAGGAAGTGCAATGATAACAATTACACACAAACTCTCTCTCACACATATATATGTGATTCAGTATAGTGAACTCCCTTGGAAAGTATGCATATCCAGGAGTGATACAGCTGGTACGTCTATGTTAAATTTTCAGCCATAGCTATTATTATAGCATCCACAGTACCTGAGATATTTTATTTTACATTGATCATAGCATATGTGTTCTTTTTTCCTCACTTCCTTTGCAGCATTTAGAAAAATTTAGATTTGTTAAAAAAATGTAATCACTAAAGAGGCACTCAAAGCTGGAATTATGGGCACTCGAAATATTATTATTCGTTGTGAGAAATGGGTCTTGGGACTCAAGAAAATGACAACACAATCTAGAGTATTTGAGTCAGGCCATAAGTCCTGTTGAAATTTATTCTTATGCAGATTGTTGCCATGGTCAGAATTTGACCTTGTATTACTACATGCTTGGGTACCTCAAAGTGGTCCACTTGGTAAGCAGCATGTACTTGTGCGTAACTAGGGTAACTCTGCACACATATTTGTATTCCATATGTTTGTTGGCATTTGAGATACTGTCTCAGATATGCCGATTATGAGAAATTGTTTTCAGCATGCAGACAATGAAACTATGCTCTTTATCATCTACCATACACAAACTGCACCAAATGTGTCGTGGATGTCAAAACGAGATGTGATACTCTAAAAATGCCAAAGAACACAGTAGAGAAAAATCTTCCAAGTTTTAAGCATAGGAAAGGGTTTTCTGAGTAGGACTCTTGTCTATTCAGTAAATGAGACCAAAAAAAAATCAACAAATAGGATCTTAAGAAATTAAAACTTTTTATTTCAGCATAAGAAAATATCATTTAAATGGGGCATACACAATATGAGGAAATCACTGGTGCAACGGTGTCGTGAGAGCTGTTGTGTATTTCACTTCCTGCTGATCTGGTGAGGCCTGCACTCTAGGTAGGAATTAGTACCTGGTCCTGTGTTCATGATCAAAAGAGCATGGCTGGATGAGGCATAGAGTCCTTTAAGATGATGTTAATGTTGTTACTTTGTGTGACAAGAGTAACTGCTTCGTATATATTTCCGATTCTATGGATAGATGTCTTCAGCTGTCAGGCTTGGTCAGAGGTTCTTCTTTATGGAGTGCACAGCAGCAATTGCGCAGCCTCATAATTTCAAAATGTTGAAATGTCCATGAATGTTCATTCCTAAATGGGACCTGTAGACCAACCATTCCCCTAGACACAGGGGTCCTGAATGTCCTGCCTGAGGGTAAGGAGGACTGCTGTGACATGCTATCTTAAGGCATGACCCAGCCACTGCTCACTCACATCAGCTGTGATCACCTGCAGCTTCAGGTTAACCTATCTGTCCTGAACCGAACAGCTGGAGGAGACAGCCTGCTGGTGGAAGAAAAAGCCTCCTAAGCTTTTGTCTTAGTACAAAAAATAAAGAGGAAACTTGAAGACAGCCATTTGTTTTACTTATCAGTTCCCCCTTTCTTTATCTGCCATCCAGGGAAGACTGTGTAATTCCTATTTCCTCAAGTTAATGAGCTTATTGAGGTTAATACAGGAGTATAGGTACGGGATTACTTACAGGAATACAAATAACAAATGTGTGGTATCACAAAGGCTCCCATTAGGATGGGGAACTCAGGAAAACTAGAACCATGAACATGTCTGCATGACTTGTTTGCAACTGACTGAGATGGAGGTTCTCATTTCTTCAGTTCTTACTCAAAACCTATGTAAGCTTGGGAGCAGAAGGGCCTTATTGTTCTTTTAAGTTCCAGCTTTCCCAGCCATAATTTAAATGCTGAGTCTTATGAACTTCCTAACTCTTTCCTTAGAACTTTCTGAGACTTATGGAAATATTTCCACCCAGGGAAAAGCACACAAGTTGTAAATCCCATATCAAATAATGAGTCCGGAAAGCTTACATGCTAGCTATAAAGAATGGTTGGTTTACATTTAGGACTGTAAAACTACATGTATACATGTATATGCATGTAACAACAATGAAGGAAAAGAGAGGCCATACATGAGAAACAGCAAGAGAGAGTGTAGGGAGGGTTTGCAAGGATTAAAGAGAAGAGGAAATAATGTAATTATAATCTCAAAAATAACAGAAAATATTTATGTCAAAAAGGGGAAATTTTTACATATTACTTCACGCTTCCCTTAAAATGATAGTTGGTTCCACAAGATCGCAGTCTACCATGGAGCTCTGCAAAGACACTAAAGCTGCACACCAGTCCTGAAGTCCCTGGTGAAGCAAACTTTATTGTTCACCTCCTCTGTAAGCACAGCTCCATCATGTTCAGTGACTCGGCCATAAACACTGCTTCTTTTATACATTTTTTTTTCAGCAAAACCTATCATTCATTATCTTCCAGCCTATGATATTTGTGAGACCTCTGTTTGTGATAACCAAACATCCCAGTGCTTCCTTTGAGCCAGTCCATCAGAAATGATTTCATGAATATTTCATTAGATTATGTATCTTTTTTGTCATGAAGGTTTAAGTAAGTATATGACCTTCCTTCCAACTTTTATAGAAGTCAGATTGATCCCACCTGTTCTCATAGCCTACAATCTACAAGCTTTGACAGGATGTTTCATTGATATTTTGAAAGTCTTTTGTACTTCAAGCAGTTGAGAGGCAGATTACTCCCTGACCAAGACAGTCTCTTTGCAGGCCATGTTAAGGTTCAAAAGCAAGTTCTAGCATGTATTTTCCTTTTCTCTGTATAAAAAGTTAAACCTAAGTAGCATCTTCTATCACCTGTATTCCAAACAGAGAGTTACATAAGTGGCATATTCTATCACCTTTATTATAAAGAGAGAATTGCATTCTAATTATATACAAGTGTACTGAATTTTGTCCTATGGAATTTTAATGGATACCGCAGTTTCACACATGATCTTGATTCTTTATCTTCCATAAACCTTCTGATTTATGATAAGTCTGTTTTCTGGCTTTGTTCACATCTTTCCATTTCCATTTAAAAAACTACAGATTTTACCTCTTTACAAAATGTATTTAGTCAGAAAAAGTTTTTTGAACTTCATGGCAGAGAAGCAATAAAAACTGAATATAACAACTCTTTGAATTCATAATTTCTATATTACATTTGTCATATAAAGAAACAAGCTAAGATAATGTGTTTGTAAAGTTGTTTGATGTGGGTATTTTTTTTCAGTACAACTTACATTTTTTTTATTCAAGACCCTTCCCACAATATTTCTAGTGTCACGGAGTCAGAGATTTAAGGAATGTTAAATTTAAGCAAGTGATGGAGAAGAAAGGAATTACCAATCTTTTGCGTGGGAAAATATGGAGAATAAAACCCAGATGGATGGATGGATGGAGATAGATAGATAGATAGATAGATAGATAGATAGATAGAGTATATACAGTTTTCTTTTTTTTTTATTTTTTTTTATTGAGAAAAGGAAAAAAACAAGTTTCCACCTCCTCCCAGCCTCCCATTTCCCTCCCCCTCCTCCCACCCTTCCCCCCCTCCTCCAACCCT
>NC_022014.1:53672918-53679979 GCF_000317375.1 Microtus ochrogaster | reverse complement strand
GAGCAACACTGCTCTCACTTCTAACAGTAGTTTGACATTTCCCACACAACAGCTCTTCTCTTCATAGAAACGCATGTGCGTTTCTCACAAAAGCATTCATGAAATTCATACATTTTCAAAAGAACGTGATTATCCGTCAAAGTAAAGCTTCTACATTGAAGAGCAACACTGCTCTCACTTCTAACAGTAGTTTTACATTTCGCACACAACTGCTCTTCTCTTCAGAGAAACACATGTGCGTTTCTCACAAAAGCATTTATGAAATTCATACACTTCCCAAAGAAAGTGATTATCTTTCAAAATAAAGCTTCTACAGAGAAAAGACACTTCCCGTGCTTCTAACAATACTTTTACATTTTTGAAATGCCTGCTTGTTTTTCAAGAAACACATATGCGTTTCTCAAAAAAGCATTTCATAAAATTCATACACTTTCAAATGAACATCATTATCTTTCAAAGTATAGATTCTACAGTGAAAAGGAACACTGCTCTCACTTCTAACAATACTTTGACATATCCAAAACAATGGCTTCACTTTTCAAAGAAACACATGTGCATTTCTCACAAAAGCATTCCTTAAAATTCAAACACTTTCCACAGAACATGATTATCTTTCATAGTACAGCTTCTATAGAGAAAAGTAACAGTTCTCAATCTTCTAACAATACTTTGACATATCCCAAACAACGGCTTCTCTTTTCAGTGAAATACATGTGTGTTTCTCACAGACGCATTTCCTTAAATTCATAAACGTTACAAAGAAAGTGATTAAATGTACAGATTCTACAGAGAAAAGGAACACTGTACTCATTTCTAACAATACTTTGACACATCCCAAACAAAGCCTTCTCTTTTGACAGAAAAACTTGTGAGTTACTGTGAAAAGCATTTCATGAAATGCGTTCACTTTTTGAAGAACATAATTATATTTTAAAGTAAAGCTTCTACAGAGAAAAGGAACACTGTTCTAACTTCAAACAATATTTTGACATATAGCAGACAACGGATTCTATTTGAAAGAAACACATGTGCCTTTCTCAAAAAAGCATTCCATGAAATTCATACACTTTACAAATAACGTGATTATCTTTCAAAGAAAGGCTTCTACAGAGAAAAGAAATGCTGCTCTCACTTCCAACAATACTTTGAAATATCCAAAACAAAGACATTACTTTTCCAAAAACACATGTGCGTTGCTCAGAAAACATTTCATGAAATTCATACATTTTTAAAAGAAAGTGATTATCTTTCAAAGTAAAACTTCTGCAGAGAAAGGAACACTGTTCGCACTTCTAACAATACTTTGACATATCCCAAACAAGGGCTCTTCTTTTCAGAGAAACACATGTGAGATTCTCACAAAAGCATTTCATAAAATTCATACACTTTCAAAAGAACATAATTATCTTTCAAAGTAAAGCTTCTATATAGAACAGGAACACATTTCTCACTTCAAACAATACATTGACATATCTCAAACAATGGCTCTTCTTTTTACAGAAACACATGTGTGTTTCTAACAAAAGCATTTCATGCAATTCATACACTATCAAAAGAACGTGATTATCTTTCACAGTATAGCTTCTACAGGGAACAGGAACACTGTTCTCACTTCTTACAATAATTAGACAAAGAGCAAACAATGGCTTCTCTTTTCAAAGAAACACATGTGGATTCCTCAAAAATACATTTCATGAAATTTATACACATTCAAAGAAGGTGATTATCCTTCAAAGTAAAGCATCTACAGTGAAAAGGAACACTGCTCTCACTTCAAGCAATACCATGACATATCACAAACAATGGCTCTTCTTTTCAAAGAAACACATGCATGTTTCTCACAAAAGCATTTCATGAAATTCATACACTTTCAAAAGAATGTGATTTCTCTCAAAGTAAAGCTTCTACAGAAAACAGAACACTTCTCTTACTTCTAACAATACTTTTCACATTTCCGAAAAGACAGCTTCTCTTTTCAGAGAAATACATGTGGGTTTCTCACAAAACAATTCAAGAAATTCATACACTTTCAAAAGAATGTGATTATCTTTCAGATTATAGCTTCTACAGAGAACAGAAAAACTATTCTCTCTTCTAACAATACCTTCACATATCCCAAAAATGGCTCTTTTTTTCAGAGAAACACATGTGCGTTTCTGACAAAAGCATTACAAAAAATTCATACAATTTCAAAAGAATGTGATTATCTTTCAAATAAAGCTTCTACAGAGAACAGGAACACTGTTCTCACTTCTAACAATACTTTTGACAAATGCCAAACAACGGCTCTTCTTTTCAGAGAAACACATGTGCGTTTCTGACAAAAGAATTTCATGAAATTTATAAAATTTCCAAAGAATGTGATTATCTTTCAAAGTAAAGCTTCTACAGAAAAAAAGGAACACTGCATTCACTTCTAAAAATACTATGACATATCTCTAACAAAGACTTCTCTTTTCAGAGGAACACATGTGCGTTTCTCACAAGAGCATTTCATGAAATTCATACCTTTTCCAAAGAAGATGATTATCTTTCTAACTAAAGTTTCTACAGAGAAAAGGAACACTGTTCCCACTTCTAACAATGCTATGACATATAGCAAACAATGTCTTGTCTTTTCAAAGAAACACATGTGTGTTTCTCAAAAAAGCATTTAATGAAATTAATACACTTTCAAAAGAAGGTGATTATCTTTCAAAGTAAAGCTTCCACAGAGGACAGGAAAACTGTTCTCACTTCTAACAATACTTTGACATATCCCAAAGAACGGCTATTCTTTTCAGAGAAACACATGTGCGTTTCTAACAAAAGCATTTCATGAAATTCATACACTTTCAAAAGAACATGATTATCTTTCAAAGGAAAGCTTCTACAGAGAAAAGAACACTTCTCTCACTTCTAACAATACTTTTCACATATCTGAAAAGACTGCTTCTGTTTTTAAAGAAATACATGTGAGTTTCTCACCAAAGCATTTCAAGAAATGGATCCACTTTCAAACGAACGCCATTATCTTTCAAATTAAAACTTCTATGGAGAACGGGAACACTGTTCTCATTTCTTACAATACTTTGACATAGACCAAATAATGGCTTCTCTTTTCAAAGAAACACATGTTGATTTCTCAAAAATACATGTCATGAAATTAATACACTTTCAAAAGAACGTGATTATGTTTCAAAGTAAAGCTTCTACAGTAAAAAGGAACACTGGTCTCATTTCTTCCAATACTTTGACATATAGCAAACAACAGTTCTTCTTTTCAGAGAAACACATGTGCGTTTCTCACCAAAGCATTTCATGAAATCCATACACTTTACAAAGAACGTTATTATCTTTTAAAGTAAAGATTCTACAGTAAAAAGCAACACTGTTTCACTTCTAGCAATACTTTGACATATCTCAAACTATGGCTTCTTTTTTTTGAGAAACACATATACGTTTCACAGAAAAGCATTACATGAAATTCATACAATTTCCAAAGAACGTGATTATCTTTCAAATTACAGCTTCTACAGTGAAAAGGAACACAGGTCTCACATCTAAAAATACTTTGACACATCCCAAACAATGGCTCTGCTTTTCAAAGAAACACATGTGAGTTTCCAACAAAACCATTTCATGAAATTCATACACTTTATAAAGCATGTGATTGTCTGTCAAATTAAAGCTTCTACAGAGAAAAGATCACTTCTCTCACTTTTAACAATAATTTTACAAATCCAAAACAACTGCTTCTCATTTCAGAGAAACACATGTGCGTTTCTATCAAAAGCATTTTATGAAATTCATACACTTTTCAAAGAATGTGATTATCTTTCAAAGTAAAGGTTCTACAGTGAAAAGGAACAGTGTTCTTCAAAGAATACTTTGTCATACAAAACAATGGCTTCTTTTTAAAAGAAACACATGTGTGTTTCTCACAAAAGCATTTCAAGAAATTCATACACTTTCCAAGAACGTGATTATCTTTAAAAGTACAGCTCCTACAGAGTAGAGGAACACTGCTCTCACTTCTAACAAACTTTTACACACTGAAAACAAATGCTTCTTTTCTAAGAGAAACACATGTGCATTTCTCACAAATGCATTTTATGAAATTCATTCACTTTTCAAAGAATGTGATTATCTTTCAGTGTAAAGGTTCTACAGTGAAATGGAACATTGTTCTCACTTCTAACAATTCTTTGACATATAGTAAACTACAGCTTATCTTTTTAAAAAAACACATGTGTTTCTCACAAAAGCATTTCAAGAAATTCATACACTTTACAAAGAACGTGATTATCTTTCAAAGTAAAGCTTCTACAGAAAACAGGAACACTGTTCTCACTTCTAACTATACTATGACTTATCTCAAACAACGGCTTCTTTTTTCAGAGAAACACATGTGCGTTTCTCACAAAAGTATTTCATGAAATTCATACTATTTTCCAAGGAACGTGGTTATCTTTCAAGGTAAAGCTTCTCCATAGAAAAGCACAGTTCTCTCATTTCTAACAATACTTTAACATTTCTGAGAAGACTACTACTCTTTTCAGAGAAACACTTGTGCGTTTCTCACAAAAGCATTTCATGAAATTTATATACTATACAAAGAACGTAATTATCTTTTAAAGTAAAGCTTCTACAGTGAATATGAACACTGTTCTCACTTCTAGCAATACTTTGACATATCTCAAACAATGGCTTCTTTTTTCAAAAAAACAGATGTGCGTTTCTCACAAGAGCATTTCATGAAATTCATACACTATCAAAAGAGGGTGATTATCTTTCATCTAAAGTGTCTACAGTGAAAAGTTACACTGTTCTCACTTCTAACAATACTTTGACATATCTCAAACTGTGGCTTCTCTTTTCAGAGAAACACATGTGTGTTTCGCACAAAGGCATTTCATAAAATTCATGCACTTTAAAAACAAAGTGATTATCTTTCAAAGTACAGCTTCTAAAGAGAAAAGTAACACTGTGTTCACTTCTAACAATACTTTTACATATCTCAAACAGTGGCTTCTCTTTTCAGAGAAACACATGTGCGGTTCTCACAAAAGCATTTCATGAAATTCATACACTTTACCAAAATGTGATTATCTTTCAAAGTAAAGCTTCTACAGAGAAAAGGAACACTGATCTCACTTCTAACAATATTTCACATTTCTGAAAAGACTGCTTCTCTTCTCAGAGAAACACATGTACGTTTCTCACAAATGCATTTCGTGAAATTCATACACTTTGCAAAGAACATGATTATCTTTCAAGTTAAACCTTCTCCAGAGAAAAGCACACTTTTGTCATTTCTAACAATACTTTCATATTTTAGGAAAGACTGCTTCTCTTATCAGAGAATCACATGTGCTTTTCTCACAAAAGCATTTCAAGAAATTCATACACTTTCCAAAGAACGTGATTATCTTTCAAAGTACAACTTCTACAGAGAAGAGGAACACTGTACTCACTTCTAACAAAACTTGACATATCTCAAACTGCAGTTTTGCTTTTCAGAGAAACACATATGCATTTCTCACAAAAGCATTTCATGAAATTCATACACTTTACAAAAAACGTGATTGTCTTTCAAAGTAAAGCTACTACAGAGAAAAGAACACTTCTCTCACTTCTACCAATACTTTTACACATTCAAAACAACTGCGTCTCTTTTCAGAGAGACACATGTGTGTTTCTCACAAAAGCATTTCATGAAATCTATACACTTTCAAAAGAACGTGATTTTCTTTGAATGTAGAGAGAGCCCGCATTTTAGGGTCAGGACGGCCTCGGGCAAATGTTTACTGATACATTGGGGCGCGCAGACGCTGTGGCCCGTTTCCTGTTTCCTGTTTTTGTGCATCATGGGAACTCCGGTTGTGTGAGTGTGCTATTTACATTAAAGTTGTATAAACTTATACCAATTTGTCTGTATTAATCCGATCTGCCTTCATTTGGCGCTCCAACGTTGTGGCAGATTTGCCCTGCGCCCGCACCAGGACCCAGGCGGTCGCCTCAGCCCCCCCGTGGGTCCCGGGTCAAAGGGCCTTCAGCCACCGCGCTGCACGGGGAACTCAATCTAGTCAGCCTTTGCGAGCGAGATTGGTCGTCAGAGGGAAGCGTTGGTAAATAAGTGGGTAGCCTGCCTTGAGCACAGCAGGTTCCCGTTCCGCACCCGCGGACTCTGCTCGCGTCTCCCTGCAGACTCCTCGACAACGGCATCTGGCACCACGCGGCTGGCTAGACAAGCCGTGGGCTCGCTCGCTCCCCGCTACTGCTCCGGGGCTCACATTGCGCTTCCAGGTGTGCTTGCCTGCGCAAACCACCACAGTGGCAGACTTGGTCTGATTCAAAATAACCTCTTCACACACATTATAAATCCTCAGGCAGAACGATAAATTTCGGTTTTGAGTTGTTTCAGACCGGCCCTCCACGTGGACTCAAGTGGACTCTTCCACCATCTCTGAAACCAGTCACTGCAGGTAAAAAAATTTTTTCCTCATAAAAAAAATATGTCTGAGAATATTACCCTCCAGAATTTTAATGGTCTTTTTGAGTGTGCCATTTGGGAGATCTTACAAGAGGTGTCTAGCACCCCACATCTATGCATTCTTCTGGGATTAGTAATTTTCCTTGGCACTAAATGGTTTGACAGCAAGGATATGATAGAGTCTTTAAGAGACGAATCCAGGATTCTTAAGGCAGAAGCTGCACGTCTGAAAACTATTGAGGACGAATCCAGGATTCTTAAGGCAGAGGTGGAACTGCTAAAAACTATTAGAGACGAATCCAGGATTCTTAAGGCAGAGATGGAACGGCTAAAAACTATTAAGCACGACCATGATATTCTCAAGAATCAGTTTGACCGTTATACAGGAAGATCCTTGTCTAACAAGACTCTGCTAACTGAGCAAAAATTAGAAAAGATTCAGGTTGATATTAAGGAAAAATTCATTAATATGGAACAGGAAAGAGCTGAGTTGGACCGTAAACTTCAATCCCTTTCTGTAGCAACTGAAACGTTATTGGCTGATATTAAGTAGAAATTCATTAATATGGAAGAAGGAACAACTTAT